>NW_028258346.1:2790000-3100000 GCF_053883595.1 Heterocephalus glaber | reverse complement strand
TCTCTTCAACATTTTATCAATGGCTTGGAGACAAAGAAGATAAGCTTATCACACTTGCAGCTGACAGAGCTGAGAGGGAGAACTAACATTTGAAGGAGTAAAATAAAGATTGCAAAAAATTCTGACAGCCTAAAATATTCAGGCCAAACACGATGCATTTAAAACTTGGGATCAATAATTTGGGTTCAAAAGGAGGTTAGGGAAGGGGGGTGTTGCTGTATTTGCAACTGTTCCCATGAAGAAAGTTAGGATTAGGCTGACTGCAGAGCTGCTCTGAGCTGAACATTTTGAGGCTCCAGATGAGGAGTGCAGGCCGGGATTGCACTGAAACTCTGTTGTGTCCACAGTGTACATGTGCACATGTGTGTGGTGTGTGAGGCTTTCTTAGTGCTGCTCTTGGCTCTGCAGGCCCAGCCACATCTGGAACATTTATTGCCTCTAGTTCTGGGTGCCAATTTTTAAGTGACAAACTGGAGTCCATCCAGAGGAGAGTGACCAGGACAAAGAAAGGGCTCAAAATCATGTCAGGCTAGGAAGTGTTGAAGGAACCAGGGTTGTTTAGCCTGGGGGAGAGGAGATTAAGTGGGGGTTTTTGATAGTTGTTTTCCAATCACGTAAGAGAAATAGGCTTAGTCTGTATATTTCCAGAGTGAAGAAAATGTCCTAAAGGTAGGGGTTAAGCAAAGGGAGAAGTCAGCTTTCTGCAATGAAGACAGTTCCAACAGTGAGTGGGAGCTGATACACATGCATGCGCTGGACACATTGTGGGTACCAAAAAAACGTGCTTTAGCATTTTAGCTTCTTCATCCCTACTCCTGGGACATCATTCCCCACACCTTCATGATTATCACAGGAATACACTGGAGGTTGCACTCAGAACAAGTCTGGCCTATGGGTCTTCCCCTGGGATTTTTGGAATTGAAAGTGAGGAAGAGTCAGGCTGCCTATGGCTGAAGCAGGGGTAGAGAACTAGGGAAGAGTTTCTCATCAAGAGGAGAAGACTGATTTATAATAAGAAAGAAAAACGGAGGGGTGGGGGAGGAAGGAAAGGGAAAAATGAGAAGGATATTGAAGTCCTGAGTTCCAGAATTTCCTGAAGCTCACTATCATCTTATTCTCTTACAACTTGGTCACTCAACTTTTTTTTGATTTTGTGAAATACACGAGTATCATCCAAAAGGTGGTCTCTCTTACTTCAATTAGAATTTCAGTTTTGTCGCTTTAAAATTAAAGGACTCTAATATCAGCTGTCTCAGGAGGCAGTGAGCTCTCTATTTCTGCAGGTGTTTAAGAGAAATAGGACTGCCAGAATCTGTGAAGAATTCTAGGAGTGAGTGAAATAGAAATGAAACAGAATTGGTCATGAGCTGATGATATTTTAAGCTGGGTGATGGGTTTATTGTTTTACTCTCTGCTTTTTTTTTTTTTTTTTGGAACAGGGATTGAACTCGGGACCTTGCACTTTTGAGGAAGGCGGCAGCACCACTGAGCTAAATCACTGGCCCTCTCTGCTTCTTTTGTACATTTGACGTTTTCACTAGATGAAATGATATGGAAAGAATTCCAGCACAGAAGGAAGTTAAACTCAATCAGTGGTTCTCAAACATATCAAACTCTTCCAAGCAGATTTCAATGATGGAATTCAAGGCTTCCCTTCTGGAAATTTTGACTCAGTTGACCTTGGGTAAAGAGCAGGATTTTATATCTTTTGTAAATTCTCCAGATGGGTTCTGAGCATCATCTAGGTGAAATCATTGTTGAATAAGATGATATTTAAGGCATCTTCCAAATCTAAAATCCCTAAGTTCAAGGGAATCAAAGACTAGAAGTCACCAACACCTTCAATTTTAAAATGTGGAAACTGAAGCCCAAAGTTGTAAGTCAAATGCAATAGAGAAAAGTCTAAAATACATGCTATCCCTTGTTTATGTTTTCTGTGTTGTTCTTGTTGATTTTAGAAAATTGTGAAAACCTTTTTGATCAACAAGAGGATACAAATACATCCAAGCTTAGATGTCCGAATTTTTTACTTACTTGGGCCATATTGAATGAAGAGAAATTGTCTTAGGCTGTACATAAAGTGATTTTATATGTGTGTGTGTGTGTGTAATAAGACTTTCTTTTTAAAAATATTCTTATAACATTGAAAAAAAGAGGGCTGCAGGTTGGACAAGACTTATCCTAGTTCTGCCACTTCCTGAATTCCCTGTAAATCAATTTCCTCATCTGTATCCACTTCACAGGGTTTATGTCATAAATTAAATAACTCAATATATGCACAGACCTTAAAACAATGATTAGCACATGATAAACAAGTATTTGCTATTGTTATATTTATTACTTGCGTTACACTGTGAGGAAACTCTCCACTGAAGATCCCAGGAAGAGTGTGGATGGTTCTTAATTGTTAGCAATGGAGAGCAGGCATGGATTACTTCCAGCCCACACCCAGTATCTGGCTTATTGCTTTACGTCATCCTATTCAGTATAAGAAGTCACAAAGGCTGAAACATAACTCACCCTCTGGTATAGTCTAAAAAGAGCAAGAGCCAGAATGATGATGATAACAGCAGGAAAAAAAGTTAATTTAATCCAGACACATTCTTACTTCATTATTATCAGTAGTAGTCTTCTCTCTATACTCAGTCATTAAACAAGCAAAATATATCTGACTTTAATTAAAACGACAACAATACAGCAAAGAGAGATGTAATAGCTTTCAAGGTAATTGTTAGATACTGTGAACTAGACATCCCTAAATTCCTAAAGAATTAAGGCAGGAGAATAAGAATGTCAGCTCCAGGCGGGCAGGTGTTTTCTCTGCTCTGTTCCTTGTCCTATTCCTGGCAGCCAGTGTGGCATCCCACACTCGGCAGATGTTCAGTAAACATTCATTCAATGGATGATCTTTCAGGGAATGGCTCTTAAAGTTAACAATTTAGATAATGGAGGGTTCAAAGCATAAATCTATAACTAGTTACTCCTCCCAAAATTTCAAACTTAAAAAAATTCTGTTGGTAGATGCCAAATTAAAAAAAAAACCCATATAAAAGACTTGAAATTTTCATGACAAATAGTTAAAAAGAAAATTTGAAGTTAAACGTAAAGAAGATTAGATATCTCCTGTGGCCTAAGTGGATATTTCTAACTAAAGGGAGAATTAATTTTCAGGAGCAGCTGTGGGAAAGCAAAGCTGTGAGGAAAGATCTTCTATCCTGATGTCTTTTTTCTTTCCTATGTTTTGTCCTCTTCATTTAGCCTCTCTCCCAATCTCCCAATCCATCCCCTGTTTTAAAAAGACTGTTCCCTTCTTTCCCCTCCTCTCCCTTCTTTTCCCTTACCTTTCTCTTCTTTTTCCCTCCCTTTCCCTCCCCTCCTCTCTTCTCTGCTCCTCCTCACTCTTTCCTCTCTTTTCTTCTCCTTTATTCCCTTCTATTTTTTCCATTCCTTCTCTAATCTAATCTCTTTTCTTTTGGTGGTAACATAGGGGCTGAAATATTAACTAATTAATTGATTTTGTTAGTCAATATTTAGGATGTTCATTCTATGTGCCAAGCAATTTTACTACAATGAATTTTTTTCCATTAAGTTTATTGGTGCATTTTAGGCATACAATATGATGACATTCCTCATTGGGAATTTGTAACTTTACATGACGTATCTTGGTTCTTATTTTTTCTCCATTCCCCTGCCCTCCCTTCAACCCCTCCACCTTTTCTTGTTTACAAAGACTTTATTTCCATTTTTTCCTTTTCTCACATTTTTTCCTTTCCCTTCTTTCTTTTCCTCTACTCTTCCCACTTCCCCTTCCATCTTAGACCTTTTCGTCCTGTTTCACATCATCTATTATACATTTTGATACTATGATGAGTTTTTTGCTAATGCATAATTTACAAACATCAAAGTGCACACATCTCAAGTGTCCAGCTTGAAAAACTTTCACATACACACACACCTGTGTAATTGACACCAGGTCAAGACAAGACATTTCTGGTCACCCTTCAGGGCCTCTCTTGCCCCCTCCCAATCAATACTTTCTGAAATTAATCACTGTTCTTACGCCTATCACCAGAAATTAGTTTTAAACCTCATCTGATTAGAATCATGCATATGTTCTTTGCATCTAACTCTTTTGTTCAACATCATGTGTGTAGGAATTATCTATGCTGTTGGTAATAGCAGATACTATTCTTTTCAAAGTGATATTTTATGTCCCAAAGAGAAATAAATTTTTTTCTTTCTAAAATTATCAACCAAATTAAATTGCCTTGTACAAAGGATTGCTTCAAGATGGATTTTTTTTCTCCCATCCAACTCCAACTCTCATTCTCTAATCCCTGTGGGTCAATGGTATCTGATGAGGAAAAACGTTTCCCATGCTGGGTTTGAACATCCACCGCTCAAGGGATCTGGGAGTTGCAGCATGAGGTCCCTCAGACTAGGTTCTCACAGGTTTTCCATTTGTCCTGCCATATCCATTTCCAAAATTAGATACCTCTGCACCAGGATCTCACAGGACCCATGGATCACAGGAACCTCTTTTGGTTAAGAATTCAGATACCCCATTGCTCTTCTCGCTAATTTTTTCCTACCACTAGAGGTCAGGGTTCAGTTACTACTACAGAGGGCTGAACCAGCTTGAAGGGCCAATTAGCAATCAAAAGGACCTGAGGTGGGGCAGTCTGGGTTGCCATGGGTGGTGTGTCAAGCTGACACCGGGCAGACAGTTTGTTGCTCCACCATATGACAGTTTGTTGCTCCACCATATGAAAAATTGACCTCTAACATCAAAAATTCTATTTTTATTTATTTACTTATTTAACACAAAAATTGATGTTTCTCATATTTTCTTTTGGTAGAAGAATGGTTCTAGTTCTAGAAAAAAATTTTAGCATTCTCACCTGGAAGTACCAAAATTCTTGGTTTCCAGATTTAACAACAATAAAAAATGTTCACCTAGGGGGACTGGGGGAACTTCTTGAGCAGATGCAATATTTTTTTCCAAGAACTAAAAATATTTTTTAGGTAAACAGCACTATTTTGTGGACCACATTTATATGAGAATTCTGAAACTTTGCTATTTAAAACCCAGTTATTGAATGCTTCTTCATTCTCTGTTCCATCACCCTAAATGCACCCTGACCTCACAGGGTCTATACCAATGAGGTATAACAAAGACAATAATTTATTTTTTAATCAGTTTCTTAAAAATTTAATTCAAGAAGGGAAAAATTTAGAGATAATAAAGGCCAGTGGTTTTCAAAGAAATATTTAAACTATGAAACTTGTGGTTAATAAATTTAAATCTAACCCAGAAGCTCAATATATAAAACAATTAAAAAGTAGATTTCCTCTGAGTAAAGTAGGGGTGTGAAGTTTGACTCCTGCCCACTGGGCTCCCCAAATCTCCCTATCTTACTCTATGGTCATTAAGGATATGTTTATGACATCTGGTAACTCCAGGAATATTGTTTGGAAATCACTGATGGAGTCCAAACCTCCCACTTTATGACTGAAGAAACTGAGATCCAGTACTCACCTGGCTAAGTATAATATGTTAACAAGGCTCTCTGGCAAGAAAAATGGCTGAAGACTAATTATTTTACTTTTAGGGATCTTTTTCAAAAGCATACTATATATTTCTCATCCCAACATACACATACCTATGTAAAACTAGGTAACATAAGTCAGCTCCGTTTTGCTAGACATTTGGATTGGTGAAACAGCAACCTGACATATGTGGAATCAATAGGTTCGATCATGTTCTGGTAAATTTGAAATTGCACCAAGAAAAGGAGTTGGATCCCTTCAAAGCAGAAAACCATTTCAAACTTTGGGTCTGAACTGGAGTTTGTTGCTGTGGAGAGCGCTTACTTATACTGATGCTGGGAAGCAAGAGAGAAGTTTCCACATAATTGAGGAGGAGTGGCTTCTGTGTGGAGAGAAGAAAACTACAATTCATTGCACTTGTGGGAGAAGGCACTGGGCAACCAGTGTAAGGAGGGAAGTAAGGACAAGCCGAGAATGGAGGATTCAGGTAGAATCATCTTTAATTGCCTATACTACCACACATACAAGTGACTTAGTCATATGCCAATGAGGAAAAGAAAGCAATGAAAACCTGAGAGCAACTTCCAACAAAGGCTTTTAATATCATATTGCTCTTCAATCTTCAAGATCTAACTATTTGGCCCAGTAACCCTTTGCCCTCACTTTAGAGAGTTTAACTGAGATGACTAATGTTATACTCAAGTTCAGGAAAAATCAGGACAATTAATAACACACAAAGATTAATGAATAAGGAATTTGCTCATACTTAGGTGTTTCAAGTTCATTAGGTCTTGTTCTAAATTGTGCTTCACTTTTAACTTAAAAAATTGGTAGTTATGTTCTGTTCCTTTAAATTTTAAAAAGTTTCTTGGAGTCCTGTGATGCCAGAGGTAAAAAGAGTTGCTATCATTTTTCTCTCATATGATTAAGATTGAGGAGCATCTACATTTTCAGAGTATGTGTGGGCAACAATAGAACATTCTGTGGCAACATATACTAATATTAGCTATTGGGCCTAGAAAGAAATAATTAACTTCTTGCAAAGCTAGAGTGTGGGCTAGGTCTCGTTCTTCTAATGGCACATCCCTGCATTCTTTCAGTGGAACTTGGAGAAGACTTGGAATTTGATCCTTCTTAAGGTCATGTCTTTTTCATATCTATGAATTTAAAGTTCCTGAGTCACCTAAGTGTGCTGTGCTGATGTGTGCATAGGATGACAATGGAGATGTTTGCTGTACAATGGAATTACTAACAGCAAGTGTTCAACTCCTAACATTTTGGGGGTGGGAGGCAGAAGATGGTTAGAGTGAAGGTATGCAGTCCAGTGTGCTACCTAAGTAAAGGGTGTCAAGTTCTGCTTTTTCACTGCCTATCAGCTGCTGTTGTGCAAAGTTGGAAGCCAAGAAACAGAAGACTGGTCAACTGAAAGCTGTAAATTCCGAGAAATTTGATCCAAGGTGCTGCTCTGATCATTCCACATTCCTAGTGGATTCATACTTACTATCAGAATGAGATATTTCCCTCAACACATCCAAACTTGGGGTCACCAAACAGTCAAAATAGGGAACCAAATGTTAACCAAACTTAAGGACAGAGGGTCAATTAAAAGTTTCTTCTTCTGTCCATGGATTATAATAAAAACATACACTTCTTGCTCTCTTTTTTGGAATCTCCAGGCTTAAAATTCTTGATGGCTGAGTGGAACCCTGTCTAGTAAGCAATGAGTGTTCATTATATGTGCCATGCTGAGACTTTTGTCTTCATTGCCTCATTAATGGGGGATCTAAGCCAAACCACTAGTCTGACTTATAACCTCCTTGGTTTATTCCAAGTCAAACCCTGGTTTCCTCTCCCCACTGTGAAGGAAGGTTTAACCTGCACTGCTCTTGTGAATATCTTCTGAGGTCTGCAGAGACCCTGCCACTAACTTCTCATCTACTGACATAAACAGAAAGGGACATATGGGACTGGGAATAGGATCAAACAGATGTGAACCAAATTCTAGGTTTATGAACTGATTAAGGGCTGGGACTATATCCATACTTATGCCTGAGGTCTCTTGAGGAGTCCAACTGGTGAACCTGAAGCCTAAGCTGACTCAGCCAGGCAGGCACACCAAGCCATAGAATTGATGGAAAACAGCAGCTTAGATAGCCAAGGACAAGAAATGGGAGTTCTTGCCTCTCGTCCAGGGGAAGAGGAAAGGCTTGAAAGGAGCTTCAGTTCCAGATCCTCCTCCCAGAAGAGGAGGCAGACTGGGCAGCTACAAGCCCAGACTGGGAGAGCAGGCTCCATGGTGATCGCAGCTATTCACCAGCCAGCGTATGAAATAACAAGGCTTGCATTAATATCGGCAGTCTGCTCCACATGTGAATGTGGAGCAGAAAGAGTCCCCTCTGTGGAGAATGGGAAGTTTATCCTGCAGTAAGCTATATAGATGTGCAAGTTGCATTCAGGGAGAATTTGTTCCTCAAGATATGTATGGAATACCTACCACGTGGTAGATACTCCTCTGGGTGTGATCAATATAGTAATGCGCAAATAGATTCTCTGCTTTCATGGAATTTATGTCTAGTGGAATAAGCCAACATTAATCCCTTTAATGCATCAGCATATAATTAAAAACTGAAAATTTTGGCCAACAGAAATCCATTTAATATATTTTTTTGCAGGAGGGCCTTGTCTGATTACACATCCTGTACCTCTCCCTTCTCTGCCCTTACCAACCTCTTGAAATAGCCTTCTGCTTTTCTTGCTTTTCTCTTGAGTTATATGCTCCCCCGTGGTGTTAGAGAATTTCTCATTAAACAATGGCAAAGACTTTTCCCCTAAATAAAGCAAAACAAAATCTTTTGCCTCCCTTGATCACAAGCTGGGAAATCTCCGCTTCATTTTAATCAGGCTGCATAAGAGCATCTACTTACAGAGGAATAGAAAAATTGCCCTGTACTATAGCAGGGCACAAGTGGGAAGAGTGGGGTGGAGAGACATTCTAAGCCTTGTTATATGAAGGCTTCATAGTTAGTCATTGGTACCAAATTCCAGAAAACTTGCACTGGAGCTGTAACCCAGCTGGAGCACATGAAAAGTTGGCAGGAGATTTCAAGCTTCTCTGGGGAAGCAGATACATGGATCAGTTTTAGGGACTGGGTTGTCTCCCAAACAGTAATTAGATTCCTGTCTCGCATCCCACAATCCCACAGGTGTAAACCACATGAACAAATATGTGCTTGGGGTGAGGGTAGGGCCGGTGGGGAGGTGATGACAGCTCTGAATTCATAATGCATCATCTCAGGTGGCAGCCATGCATCTGTTACATATTTTGAAACTTCCCTCCCGTACCAGTAGAGCTGTTTCGGCAGATAATATCTAGGATTGACTAAGGAAAAGTCATATGTTACCCAATGTCCTGAAATGGCTCAAGAAGATGGATAAGGGGAAGGTGTTGGGGCTGAAACTTGTATTTTACCTCCTGACTCAAAATCATTTGGATGGCAGCTTTGATTCAGTTTTGGAAACTGGACTTAATTAGTGGAAAACGACCCTCTATGTGGGAGCTCTGGGACAAGCACTTTGGGTCCTTGCTTCCCCAAGCTCCCTCTCAAGGAGAGGGATTTGAACAGTTGCAGCCTGTGGGGCTCCTACAAAGTACTTCCAGCCCATATGTGGCTAAAAGCGATAATCCCAACACGTTTTGCAGGAAGAAAAATTGTGCTGGGAACAGCCAGTCAAGCATTTGCTGAGTTTTAGTAGGAGGTGTGAAAGATATGTAACTCTACTCAGGGTCATCCTTGCTGGCCTCACTGCTAGCCACAACGTGTGGGAAGGGGAGTGGAGGCTTCGCCCAGCTAACATCCATCTTTCTGTGGCCCCATTAATCTCCGCTCTTCCTGAAAGCCAACTTATCTTGCAATTGGTTTAAAAACCTCCCAGGGCTACAAATAGGATGGCTGCTAGCACTGACTAGAGTCTGTGCTAATTAGAAAAAGACAGTCTCTCCCTCAGGGTGGGAGAATTGCCGAAAGACGCCCCCCATCTGGGCAGAACAATTAGAGAAGAGGAGCCTTCTTTCAGACAGATGTAGGCCTGAGCCAGGACTCACTGATCAGCAGTTAGAAGAGAGGCTGGATTTCAGGTCCCCATGAGCATCCTCGTGGGACCTCGCTGCACCCAGCAGCCAGCCAGGTGACAAAGCATCCTGTGTGGCTCACCAAATTGGCTCTGAGCGGCTTTCACCATGGAATGCACTTTCTTCTAACCAAGTACCCTTGCCGATGCCTGCATTCTTAACCCTTTGTGCTTCACACTGAACTCTCAGAATCTCCTCAGAGATGTGGATGAACATCAAGATGGATCTGAGTATGAACAGCAACACCACTGACTTCAGATGCACTGTCCTATTTAATGAGATCAATCCTGGCTCTTTGCATACAAGTTTTAGACACAAACACTTGCCTAGGTACTGTACCCTCTCCCATAAGATTTTCCCCCTCAACATTTTCTTTTAACCTGGGAAGTGATCTGCATATTTTTCCTAATATTGAGGACAATTTTTTGTCACTTTTTCTTAGACATTGGTTTGAGGTTCTTCTGTTATTTATAAGCCATTTCATAAATCTTAAAAAAAATTTTTGACCTTACATATGCCTGCTGCCTTAAGACTTTATCTATCCATATTCATAACTATAATAACAATAGTTTATTGAGCAGAGGTAATTATCACAGAAGCTTCATGACATTAATGACATTATTATTGTTGTTGTTGTTGTTTTAAGGTGTATTAACGGAGCTAAAATTAAGTAATCTCCCAAAGGCACACAGCTAGTAGTCAATGAAGCCAGGATTTGAGCCTAAGCAATCTGGCTCTAGAGTTTACACACTTAACCACTATGCTATACCATCTTCATCTATTCATGAATACTCCTACTATCCTCTACTCATCCCCTTATCCATTATTCCAAATACTCACTTGTCCTACAAACAAGGACTGAATACCCACATACCACCCTCATGCAAAGTGTTCAAGGTGAAGCCATGAGTGAGCTACATGCTCTTAAAATAAAGACATGTTTAAAATACGGACTGAGCAGACAAGGACGCAGGCAATTAAGGTTCATATAGTCTCAGATGGACTTGTCTTAGCAGTCTGTCTTGCCAATAATGTCCTACACTAGGAATATTCCTTTCCCATTGCTCCTGTCATATTTATAACATATCACTAACTACTGGCCTCAGATGATCAGAACAGAGTGGATATATGACTTACAGCCTATCAATACCATGGATACAAAACATCCAGTTAACTCTTACAAGAATTTGAAGTAGGCACACAGTGGAAGTAGAACCTTGACCATGAAGAGAAAGGATGAAGTTGGCACTGGAGCAGATACACACGGTGAGGAGGTCCTGACCTAGCAAAGGTTCTGCCATGGGCCCGAGCATGTGGCCTGTTGACCTGGAAGGACCTGCTTTATTGCTGGGGACATAGCCTCGGGGCTGAGCGTAATGAGACATGATGTTGTTAGATATGGCCCAAAATATTACAAATAATTCCCACGAGCCACAGGAATAACAATCTTATGACTGTGTCACGATTAACGACTGTGGGAAAGGGTTGTGATAAGCAAGGGCCACAAGCAGATGTCTGTACACAGAGTAGGAGGATGACGCCTTCAGACAGTTCTTTTTTCAAACTGAATCTCACAAAGTGCCTCAATACACAGAGCAGATAAAAGACAGTCGTTCTGTTATAATAAGGGTCAAAGCCATGGTGCCTTCCTTGCTGCAGCCCTAAAAGGTGGCTGACCTGTGCTCGAGTTGTGTGATTAGAAGGAGATTTTGATCAGAAGAGCATAGGTTAAGAGGAAGGTTTGCAGAAAGGGCTCAGAGTTCCTGAGGGCCCAGACTGGGGACAGAATAACGTCTAGGGCTCTGACAGTGGCCCAGGGGTGAGAGGATGAGGGCAGAGGAAGGGCAGGGAAAGGCTAAGCTGCTGGTTACTGTGAAGGATAGACTGGGAAGTTTGTTATCTGCATCCAGTTACTCCCAGAGGTTAGTGTGAACCTCTGCTCTTTATCATCCAGTTGGAAGATCATCTGAACATTCCAGATGACACAGTTGGCCTTAATATTTATTTCACATGATTTGAGCCATGCAATTGCACATAATGGATTTTGACACCATTCTTAACCTCAATTTGATTCTTAGAGTTTGCGCACTGAAAATAAAGGTGAAATGTTTATTGAAATATTGAACTTAATTGAAATACTGTAACTATAATGAAGTAACTGGTTACCACAATTATTACAGAATAAGATCAGAATGTTGTTAGATAGTAGGAGCAGGAGAGAAGCCAATTCTTCTGCTGAGAAGTTCTAGGCACGAAATTTATTTAAGTAAAGGACTGGATTAAAAACTACAACTATGTTTCTTACACCTCATATCTGGAAACAAATAGACCATGGCCTTTGGCATTGAATAGATATGGCTTGAATGAATACTGGAATTTTAGAATTCTAGTTTAGTATGATTGATAACCATAAATGCTACATAAATTCCCTTTGTGTCAGTTTCTAAAATAAAGGGAGCTAGAATGGTTCTGTGCATCACAGAAGAAAACATGGGCTATGCAGTAATTTTCAGTGATTGGCATGCATAGGTACAAGATACATATTCAATTAAATGAACAAATGCAAGCTCTTTCACCTCCTCTATGTTTTATTATCTAAAATTAATAGAATTGTATATCTTTGACAGGTTTTTGAAGGGTCAAATGAGATAATGCACATAAGCATCCTTCACACTCATGATGTTGATATTAAATATAAGTGGTTTGGAATGGATGACCTGAAGTGTAAGAAATGGGACAAAATTGAAATTTGAAAAGTAGGTAAAAGGAGCATTTTCTATCTCTTTATAAATTTGAAAGACAAAACAAAACAAAAAGCCAATTTTACAGCACAGTCAATGCACAGGGGAACTCAGTGGTTAACAGAAAAGAAGAGGGGATCTGTGGGTTTGGGGTTTTCAGGGACACTGGAGCCCTGGCACTCACCCATCCAGGTGCTGGGGCAGCTGATTCAGGAGAAGCGATCCCTCCCATGTGTAGCTGACTCAGAATTGTCTCTCTGTCTGTGTTGGTTTGCCTACTGGGACAACATAGACCTTGTCTGTATAATTTTTTCTTTACAGTAAATATTATTTTAGTGCTGCCTACCAAAGTGAGTCCAAGAGGGATTCATTCCAATATCGGATCTTAACATTTCTCCTTTTCTTGAATGAGGCTATTACTCATTTTATTTGTAGGTTCATTTACTTATTTTAATTGGCATGGTGCAGAGTTAGAGTTTTTCCTTGAGTATTTGAAACAGCCCCATACAAAAAACACATATTGGAAGAAACTATTGAAATAAATATTAAAAATATGTTGATGAATATGGGAATTGGTAGAGAATGAGAATGCAATGAATGATACTAAATATTTTTGAGTATGTGAGTGTCAAAGTCATAAATCACTATGAAAATATTATTTACAAAGATCAGCAATTTTGAATTCTAGTACATCGTTATGTGATTTTTGCACACTTTGCTAATACCATCTTTTTATTTTAGAGAATTAGAATTTTTTGGCCTTAACATCGTAAGGTTTACAGCTACTACAGCAGATATGTACAAAGAATGCAGGAAACTCAAGACAAAGAAATAGGATAAGTAAATCAGTATGAAAGAAGGAAACATCATAATAAGGAGTATCTTATTTATTCTTGTCTGGTCACAAATGAATTATTAAAATAATGAGTTGGTTGGTGAAATTGTCAACTAACTATTTCAGATGATCTAGACATTAGAATGCAGGAAAGGCTCAGCAGCTTTTGTCTGGTCAAGCACTAAATGGACACCAGGCACGGTGATAAAAGACATTATCTCCTCTGGTCTTTAGAGCTATGCTGAGTAAGATAGCCACATGTGCTAGCTAAATTTAAATGTATTAACATTAAATATCAAAAATTTATTTCCTTGCATTAGTCACATTAGGTATCTACTACAATCAGTGAACAGAGAAAATTAATTTTATTGCTTTTTAAAATTAAATTATGAGAGGCAGTTTGGTAATGAAAAAACTACAGACAGCTATATGTGGGCAATATTTGGACTTGAATTCTGGCTCTGTCACTTATCAACAATGTTACCTTGACTTATTCAAGTTAGACCCTCTGAGCCTCAGTTTGCTCCTCTATAAAACGAATATACAGTATCTACATTGTTAGTGAGGATTGCTGTGAAGATTATAATATACTCCATGTTTGTAGTCATCTGGCTGTCTGGCACGCAGCAGATGATGATGGTGTTGGTGGTAGTGGTGGTAAAGTAGGAGGAGAAAGTTCAAATTCTTCCCTCAAAAAGCTTCTTGTGTGATTCTCACAGCATTTTGGTCATCTCCCATAAAATAAATGTGTTTTCAATATTATGACTCTGGTACAAACCTCTCCTTCACAACCCTTTTCTACCATCTCCTGACACAGAGTGCTTCACCAACAACATGCACTTAGGCCACTGTCCCACCAATCCTTGTTTTGTCAAGACAGGACTGAAGACTTTTCAGATGACTTTTAAGTATTGAAGACACTGCAGCCCAAGAGTTAAAGGTTGTAATGGGATCTTCTAAAGCTGGCTTATCCATGAGAGGGCAATGTTAATTGACAGTGCCCGATCTCCGGTTGGAAATTTAAGAACCAGCCATCAGATACTGGAAATGACTTGAGGACATGAGCAAAGCTGCTATTCCTAAGACTACCTCAAATCACATCATTTTTCTTTGTCTGATTTCTTTCAGACAAGACACGGCTTGCAATCCCCCTTGGTGTTAGAAGGGCCAAAGCATCCACTCCTTCAGAGACCAACACACCTGCCCTTGTTCTGTTTTTTCTGTCACACTGACCATTTGCAACATCTGGATAAGTAGCTACAGTGCAGCATCTCTTCCTGTCTTGGGGCTCAGCCTCCCATAGACTACAGGGTCAAGTGTTTGGTTTAATTCCATGGCCCATCTGCCATCTCTTGAATCAGTGCTGTCATTTCCCCAGTTGGATGGGTCAATGACCAGACTGGACAGTAGGTCTGCTACAAGCAGTCTTTGCCTGGGGTATAGATGACTCATAAATCATTTCTTTATAACAGTAATAACATTCCTTGTTGTCTTTCAGGTGTGTTGCCTAGTGGTTTGTGATCTGTCTGGACAGTCAGTCTTCTGTCAAATGCATGTTTGTGGACTCTTGTAGCACACGTATCACTGCCAATATTTTTTCTTTCTTTCTCAAGCAGACCTTTTTCTTCTAGCCAAAGCCAGCATTAGAGATGTGCAAATAATGATTAAACAATCCAATTGCTTGCTGAGAATTTCAATATAACTCTCCATGACTTTGTACATAATTGGATGATTATTACAGCAATGTCAAAGCACTTTCAATGGCAGAGAAAAGAAACTTGCAATGGTTAAGCATGTGCCATACTCCAAGCACTGTGCTAGCTGCCTCATTGGTGATATCTTAATCTTCCCAAAAAACTCAGGAGGTAGGTAGTATCTTTAACTCCACTTCATAGGTAAGGAACCTGAGGCTATAAGAATTTTAAGGACAATACTAACTAGTTATTAAGCTCTGATTATAGACACAGTGATAAAGGACACTATCTCCTTTACTCTCTAGAGCTGTCCAATAAGATAACCACTAGCCACTTGCATCTATTTAAATTCAAAGCAATAAAATTCAAAACTCAGTTCCTTAATCATTAGCAACATTTCAAGCACTCAACAGTTATGTGTGGCTAGTGGCTACTGTCTTGGATTATGTAGATATAGGATATCATCGCCAGGACTGAAATCTCTCCTCATCGGTGCTGCCCTAGAGCAATGCTTATAAGATAGGTACAGGTACAGCATTATGATACCCATATTTCGGGTGAGAAAATGGAGGCTTTGCTTGGCTATATAACTTGCTGAATAAAGGTAACAGAGTTAGTGAATTTGATGCAGGCTTGAATCTAGTTCTAGAAGATTGCTCTTAACATCTGTCCTGTATGCTCAGTGATTGATCTAATGTCCCCCCGCCCCCCATCCCCTGCTGGTAAGTGACCACATGAATTCTCCTTGAGACTGTTGTAGTCTTGCACTAGACCCTTTCCAACAAGCCTTATCTCCAGTGCTAGGCATGCAACACACATTCCTGGGATTGTCTTGATCCTGTTTCACTCCTCACCCCTACTGGGTATCAGAGCTCTTGTAAGGATCTCTTAAGTTATGTGTGAGCCCATCTCCCAGTCACTATAGTAGAGGGTCCCTGTTTTATGACCTCCCAACCTGCCCCGGTCATCTGTCAGGACTGGCATGCTTATTCTTGGGGACTCCCCCAAAGCCTTTATTATTTACTCTGAGTGATCTTGGAGGCTAACTCAAACCCAAATTGTAGTCTAAATCTGAGACTTTGGCATGTCCCTGTGGAACATGCACGATGCAGACTAAATGGTTTTTTTGTGTGCTGGTGTGCAAAGCTTATTTGCTAGCCCGGGACCCCAGACCTCTCCTATGGCCTATAGAAGAGTGTGGCAGGGGGCCAGTTTTCTCCTCTCCTTCCAGCCTTGAGCCTCTAATTCTTTTCTCAGCACCACTGAGTGGAGCCAGAACTTCCACTTACTGTAAGATAAAAGATGTTTTCTGTGATTAGAGTTGCAGAGGATGTGCAGCAGGAGCACACGGTGTATTGAGTGGCATGGGCCTATCCAGATTCCACACTCGGTAGTTTGGGGAGAATAACTAACACTTTGTCAGTCCTTACTGTGTGTTCGTGTCTCTGATGAGTGATTCATAGGCATTATTTCACTGATTCTGCAAACTCCTTACACTGCATTACTTTGTTACCTCATTTCACAGACTAGAAAATCAAAACACAGAAAAGTAATTTGTTTACAGGAATATGGCTATTTGGGAATCAGTTGGGATTAATACTTTTAAACACCACACTATATTGTCTCTTTTTATTTGCTCTAATTCTGTACGTTAAAAATCATCATCCATGACTGGCTAATGAGAAAAACAAGTCTCTTAGACATTAAGGATTGTTGTTTAGGATACAAGTAATAAGTGGCTACATTGGAAATCATCACAATAACACAAATATGTATTAACCTATTTTTAAAAGTCTAATTTTAAACAACACAGGTTGAAAACAAGTATGTATTTTAAGAAAAATAATGGAAGTGGTTTTGTGAAGTTTAAATCACTCTATAAATTTAAGGTAATCCTTTTTCATGCAACAAACTCATAATTCTGTTAAATATTATTTTTGATCATATTCTTGAAGTTAGAACCATCCACAGCTTTTACTCTTGTAAGAATTCAAAATCTAGCAAGGACCTGAGTTCGATCCCTGGTACCAAAAAAAAAAAAAAATTCAAAATCTAGGAAATGAAAACAAATTCATCAATAAAGATTAAGTTAAGATACATTAATAGAACAAACAACATGGCTTAAACTCAACAGAAGTTTATTGTTCTCTCTTGTGTAAGTTCAAAAGTTAAGTCCAGAGCTGGTATGAATGTGTCCTTTGTTCTTCTTACTTTTATGGGCTAAGATGAAGGCATGTTGAGGTCTGTTTTATGGAGAAAGAAGAAAAGCAGAATAGATATCTTTCCTGTTAAGACTGCTTTATTTCTATTTATTCTTATATTTTAGTCAGCTTTTCATCACTGTGACAAAATAACTAAGAAAATCATCTTAATGAAGGAAAGTTTTTTTGGCTCATGGTTTTAGAGGTTTTAGTCCATGGTTTGCTGGCTTCATTGCTTTTAGGCCTATGCTGAGACAGAAACATCATGGTGGGAGGGCATGGCAGAGGGAATCTGCTTGCTTCAGTGGAGACCAGGAAGCAGAGAAAGGGAAAGAGTCAGTATTAGCAGATTTCCTCTTTGTATTTTTTTCCATCCAAACCCCCACCTTAATGAATTGTGTCTCCTACATTCAGGGTAGGTAGCCCCCATAGTTTGCTGTCCCACATAGTGATCATCTTTGGAAACACCCCCACAGATACACCAAGAAGTGTGTTTTCTAATTTCCTAGGTGTCTCTAAATCCAATCAAGTAGACAATCAAGATTAACCATCACAATCCATTATATCACCAGGAGGCTTGGAAATGGATTCTTTTGGCCATGTAGTACTATGTCCAGCTAAAGGCCAGGGATCTGTTTCTAAGGAAGAATGGAAAAATATATGTGGGGTAGACAACTAGACATGAAACTACTATCCGCAATAGCCTAGAAAAAATTATGCTAATCTACTAGTCAGTTTAGGATAACACCCCCAGCTTTTGGTTTACTTTCTGGCCTGATGTTTATGGATAAACTAATAGAAAAGTCTTCGGTATTGCACGGAATGCTCTCTTTTGATTCTTGGTATCCCAGAAGCAACAACTACAACAACAACAAAAGTCACAGGTTGTTTTACCTTTTCCTTACTCAACAGGCATTTGCAAGACTATATTCCTCTACTGATGAAGTTGGGAAATTATATTATCCCACCGTACTTCCTAATCTGTGAAGTATACCCCAGCTTCCGGTGTCTAGATTACTAGCATTAGATTTGAGTTTGGCAGTATTTGAGTCTGGGTGAGATGTTAACTCCAGAGGAAGCTATGACCTTAAACCATAAATACAAAATAACTAGTAGCAGAAACTGCTGAGTAGAAAAAAGTGCTTTTCAATGTAAGACAGTGCTTTAATTATGTTTAGTTAAAACATCAATTGAGGCTCATTTTTCTCATCTTTCATGGAAGGGATTTGGGAGCTCAGTTAGACTATACATAAAGATCCCTTCAGCCCTGAGCTCTACAACCCCTTGGTCTATATGTGGGGACCTAGGAGAGTCACAGTGTGAGTGATGGGGCAAGAAACAAAAGCATGAGACTGAAAGGGAGGTTGGAAGAGATCCAACCTCTTTTTGATTTTCATCAAGGTTCAAACCTTCTCTCTCTGAATATGGATCAATTCATTCCTCCAGGAAAGAAAAGAGGGCACACCCTTTCCTTCCCCTGAGATGTGGCAATTCTTGGAGGGCCAGCATGCACGAGTATCCCAGTGTATGAGCAAGATGAGGAACACACCTCTGGGTCCCCTGTGTCCATCTGCCTGCTTTCCCTTAATCTTTATCCCTGCCATTTCTTGCTGCACCCTTGTGTTTGAATATTCTCCAGGAGTCTATAATTCACCTCTTTTCCCCTGTGACTCAATCCAGTCTCATTTGTCCATTTTATCCATATACATGTATATCTGTATTATATCTGTTGTGTTCCACATTCATAAAGTATACTGCACAGATGTTGCAAAATAATCCACCTACAAGGTAACCCATTCTTTCATCACAAAACATACTTAAATTCTAATATTCCAGTTTCAAAACTCTACTCCATCATCTATCAACAGCTTAATCCCAAAATATGGAGTCATTTGAGATTCCTCTCTCTACCAATCACTTACCTGTCACTGGAACAAAATATCCTATATCTGCAATTTAAAAGAGGACAGGTTTATTTTGGCTCACAGTTTTAGTGGGTTTAGTCCATTGTTGGCCAGCTCCAAGGCAGAAATCACAGGCAGAAAGTCCTGGTAGAAGAAAGCTGCTCATGTCATGGAGACCAGGCAGCAAAAAGAGGGTAAGATCTGGGTACAAAAATACATGCTTCCATGTCATGCCCTGAGTAACCCACCTCTTCTGACCAAGCTGTATCTCAAGTAGTACAGTCAGCTATGAACTTATCAATGGATTAGTCCACTGTCCAGTATAGTGTCTCCAGGACCTTCCAAAATTCCTATCTCTGAACACAAGACTTTACGGGGGACATTTTAGATCTAAACCATAACATTCTGTTCCTTGGGCCCCAAAAGGCTCATGTTCACCTCATTATGCAAAATGCATTTAGTCTATCTGTAAGAGATGCCAATTCTTAACAGTTCCAGCATTGCTGACAAGCACAAATTCAAGTTCAAAAGTCTCTGAGACTCAAGGCAAAATATTAGCTGTGAGCCCTAGTAATGTTAAATACTTTCAACATACAATAGCACAGGTTAAATGTTCCCATTTCAGAAGGGAAGAACAGAGAAATGGGAAAAAATCAGACCTCAGAAAGACTGAAACTGAGCAGGGAAAACATTAAATCATGTAGCTCAATGTCCAGCACCCATGGCAGGTTGTGGTGAGATATGAGCTTCAAAGGGCTTATGCAACTCCACACCTATGGCCTCGTAGTCCACATGGCCTCTCTTGGGGGATAAATCTGGGTGGAAGTCTCCCACAACTCTTGGATGTGCATATCTTGAAAATCAGCACCACATGGATGATGTCAAAGTCTGCTGCCAGTGTGAGCAGTAGTCTGACCCCTTTAGACCATGGCCACAGCAACCTTTGAGTTCCTAGATGGCTAAACTCTGGGAAACACTTTCCTATGTGGCCCTGAATGAGCAGACATCCAAGGGATTCTCTTCTCAAGTAAAAGGTTTACAGTTTTCCTTTGAGTCTGTGATGGGCCTGATGTTGCTGTTTTTTATATGCCCTCAAGTCATCTTTTTAATTAATGCCCTGTATAAAGTACTTGGGTTCTTTTTAATGCTAATATTTTAATTAACCATGCTGTCCTTTGCCTCAGTTTTTCAGGTGCTCCCCTTCTGGCCAAGTTTCACATCGTTCAGCTCCACTTTTTGCTCCTGATTCTTCCTGTAAATCTGGCTGAAAGCATTCAGCAGTGTCCATGCCACTTTCTGAATGTTAGGGTGCCTTAAAATTTCCTTTACCAGATTAATTAGCCTAACAATCTTAGACTCCTGCAACATCTCAGGACATGGGAAAAATCTTGACATGTTTTCTGCCAGAGCATAACACACATGGCATGTAATCCAACTGTCAACAGAGTCCTCATTGCCAAATGAGATATCCTGAGCCTGGCCTTTACTGCCTACATTCTACTCAGCATTCTGGTCTTCTGAGCTCTAACTAGTACTGCACATAAAGCATTGCTTACAATATTCTAAGGCTTCTCCAGACTGTATCTCCAAACTTTTTCAAACTCTTCCCACAAACCTGTTCCAAAGGCTTCTAAACAGTATGGTAAGGTACAATCACAACAGTAATCCTACTTGTATTACTGAAATCTGTATTAGTCACTTTCCTGTTGGTAAAATAAAATACCCAACACCTTCAATTTAAGAGAGGCAAGTTTATATTGGTTCACAGTTTCAATGGGTTCAGTCCATGGATGGCCAACTCCAAGGCAGAAAACACATGGGAGAAGGGCCTGACAGAGGAAAACTGCTCATGCCATGTCAGTCAGGAAGGGGAGGGGGAGAGAGAAAGAGAAAGAGAAAGAGAAAGAGAGAGAGACAGACAGAGAGAGAGAGAGGAGATAGGAATAAGAATATAACCTTCTGGTTCACACCTAAGTGACCTGCATCTTCCAACTTGTTCCCACCTCTGAAGAGCAGTCAACTATGAACTCATGGATGGACAAATCCACTGGAGAGCATAGCACTGACAATATCTAATCACCTTCAAAAACCCTACAACACTGCCTTTACTTTTCCAGGCCTCTTCCCTTGGCCTGTTGGTTAGAAAACTCTTTCACTTTTCTAACCTAACTCCCAAACTTTCTCCCTAACTCCAAGGGCTACCATTTCATTATTAATATAATAAAATTCAAGTCTTCAGATTCTCTAATCTTCTCACAATGAAAGAAACTTTTTTAAAAATTAGTTTAAACTTTTTAAAAAACAGTAACAATAATAGCCAAAATGATCACTTCCACTTACTTTTCCCCATGGGATGGAAGTATTTTGTACTTATTATCTTCAATACTCACAACAACCTTGCCTTGTATTTATTGTCTTATGCATTCTATAGGTGTGGAAACCAAGGCTTAGAGAGGCTAAACATTATCTCCAATGCCCCCAAGCTTAATAGTAGCAGAAGCAGGATTTGAATTCTCTCCAACTTCAGATCCTGTTTGGTCTTGTCACTTGTTCTTGACCTGCCAGTATTCCTTTCCCAGTAGCTTCAAGGAGTATCGGGCCGAGGATTTGACTCAGTGGTGTGGCAGCCTGGCTCACAAGCACAAGGTCCTGAGTTCAATTCCCAGTACCAAAAAAAAAAAAGAAGTGTCAACCTTCTCAGCATAGTATCCATGGGTCTTGACAATCTGCATACTGCTGTCTCTAAACTTAGCCTCCTGCCATATCCACTTCTTATATAAAATTTATTCAGAACTACCATCAGCTTCAACATCTCTCCTTGACCTCTTGCAGTTATCATTTTTGTAAATGTTCTTCTTTGCCTGGAAAAAGTTTTTACCCATGGATCACAGTACTCTGGATCCAAACATTCACCTCAAACATTCAAATGTCACTTCCTCTTCAAAGCCACCTGACCTTCCAAGGCTGTTCCTTCTTCTGCTAACTGATCTAACCATTGTCATAGGATTGAATTACCCCAACTTTTTATGTATCTCCTCTCTTCCATACACCAGGGATTCCCATTTTTCCCTTTTTATATTTCCCTCGACCCCAGCACAATTGTGCTAAAACAATTTATGTTTAATAAATGATGATGATATTCATGATAATTTTCATGATAGTGATGAGGAAGAAGATTGGAAGAAAAGAGCTTATACTAGGACTCAGTTGTCCATAAGGTCTTCCTATGTCACTTTATCCTATCACACGGCTTTTTATACTCACTTTATATCGATGGCTCCAAAAGTTTTGATCTCCAGGCATGCCTTCTCTCTTGACTTCCAGATGACTCTATCCAACTGTTTTCCATTAGTAAAGCTAATAGACACAGATTTACTTTAACATAGCCAGAGTTCTGGAATATTTCCTTCCCACATTATTACTGTTCCAGTCTTCTCCATTGCATTTAATGGACTCCAATTTTTACAGACTTACTTACACCACCAAGTGAGAGGTAACCACTCCATCTTCCTACCCTACATCTAGTTCATTAGCTAGTCCTCTTGGCTTTACTACTCACCAAAGTACCTCCCATCTTACCATTTCTCTCCTTATCACTACCTCTGTCCAAATCTAAGTCAAAGTCACCTTTCAATAGCAGACTTCTAATAGGTCTTTCTGTTATCTTTCTTTTCACTTGATTATCCATTCTCCACATAGCAGCCAGAATGAACTTGGAATAACAGAATCAAATCATCTCATTGTCCTTGTTTAAAATCACCCAATCACATCTTATCACATTTGAGACTGAAAGGCATTATGTTCCCTACCAGAATCTGTAAGATCGTGCTGCCTACTTCTCTGCCCTGAGCTCCATCTCTCTCCGTCTTCCACCAGGCTCTAGCCACACTGACCATCTTTCTGTCCCTTAAAACAGATCAGGCTGGTTCTGCATCAGGCCTGAGCACCTTCTAGTTCTTGGTCTAGAATTCTCCTTCCCCCAGATAAGTACTTGGCCAGCTGCTGCTCCCTATTCTCTGCTCAGATACCCCCTCCTCAGCACACACTACCTAAATAGCACCCTACCTAAATAGCCCCAATTCCATTATCACTATTTTTCTGCATCACTATTTTTATTAGCTTCTTAGTGTTGATCACTATCTGAAATTACTTTTTCCTTCAGTACTAAGAATTGAACCCAGGATCTTCCCATTGAGCTACATTCCCAGCCTCTTCTCCTGTATTTTATTTGAGACAAGGTCTTGCTAAGTCATTAAGTTGCCCAAGCTGGCCTCAAACCTGAGATCCTTCCTCCTCAGCCTCCCAGAGTACTGGAATTATAGGCATTTCCAGCTTGAAATGATATTTATTCATTAATTATCTCAATTAGTTTTTATTGTCTACCCTCCCAACTAGAATATAAGCTCCTCAAGAATAGGGATCTTGGGCCGATGATTTAGCTCAGTGGTTCCGGTGGTGCCTGCCTCATAAACTCAAGGTCCCAAGTTCGATCCCCAGTACCAAAAAAAAAAAAATAGGGATCTTACTGCTGCATTTACTGCTGAGTGCACAGTGCTTAGAACAATCCCTGGCCTACAGAAGAGGCTCAACAAATGTTTATCAAATGTCTGAATATGCGAGGAATTTATGGTTAAAAGAATTAATGGAAGTTTTAGCCTATGCAAGTTTCTCAACTGCAATGATGTTCAGGTTGATAGTGGTAAATATTCTGTGACACCCTTGTTCATAATGCCCCATTTCTTCAAATATAAGACCTAACTGGAAAATAAGCAGCCTTGAAAACTGGAGATCACAACTTCTAGCCCCAATCAGCCTGTCCTTGCCTTACCTAACATCTTTATTCTCTTTCTCTGTGGATACACTATTAGCCAGGTTAAGCAAGGTTAGGCTGATTGGGGTTGACATTTTTGATATCTAGTCTTCAAGGGCGATTATTTTCCAGTTACATCTTACTTTGGCGGAAACATGGTGAATATAGCCAGAATAATTTCAAAATTCCATTTAGTATATCCTTTGCAGGTTGGACTGCTCACATTCTAATGTCTGACCCTATTATTATTTTTTTCTTTTTTTGGTACTGGGGATCAAACTTGGGTCCTTGTGCTTGCGAGGCAGGCGGTGGAACCACTGAGCTAAATCCCTGGCCTGACCCCATTATTTTGATCCAATCATGGAGGAATTTTTTCACATGAAGCCCTGTAAAATTTGCTAATTAGTTCTGAGTTTGACTTCCTGGGAAATTACTTGGATGATATTTTGTTGAAACATGAATACGTTTTGTATATGCATGTGCATATGTTTTATATGTGTATATTTATATATAAGTGTATGTACATATATGTATATATGTACATAAACCTTTATTAGATTTTAGATGTTCACATCCACCCATATATATATATTCAAAATACCCCTTGAACTACTTTATGATATTAACACAGTAAGACCAACAACATAGACAACTATATAAGAATTTTTTAAAATTGGTTTTTACTTTAGCATTACCTTTAAAGAATATTTTCAGAATAATAAAATATTTTTTAGAAGAGTGATATAGTAGATTCAACAACTATAGTAAAACTCAAAATTGTCATTCTGAGTAAAATAAATCAGTCAGAAAAGACTATGTATAATTCCACTGACATAAAATTCAAAAACAGACAAACTGAACTATGGATGACAGAAATTAAGAGAGAGGCTATTTTGGCAAGATTTGACTGAGAAAGGGCTGAGAAATTTCCAGGTGCTAAAATACAGAGGTAAGATGGGCATATACTTGGGCATAACATGTACAAAACTTTATCAACCCCTACATTTATGATTTGTGAAAGTTGCTCTTCTCAAATTATAACTCAAGCTGTACCTTAACCAATCAACCAATAAAAGCACTAGCATTAGCCATTTAGCCACAAGGAAACCAGAAGCCATAAAGGTTCTGCTATAAACTTTTAGGCAAAAATATATTTTTAAGATTCAGTGCAAGCAAAAATTTCTTGGAAATGTGAGGAGAGGATGGTTCAGCATGTGTAGTTGTACCCTCCCTGTTAAAAGGAAAAGTCTACTTAAGCCTTTACATTTACTCATTCCCTTCCCTGTAGCTCTCAAGTACAATAGTGAATGTAAGTTACAATAAAAAGGTCATTTTCTTCTTTCAGCAACAGTAACACAAGTGGCTACATTTCCTGATTCTGGATTAAGTTCAAGATTTCAAATACAACTAGACTCGTTTCTGATTAGAAAGTTTGATATTTATCATAGACTTCCCTGTCTTCCATAACCAGTATGAGAGCGATTGCAACAAAGTACACTGAAAGGGACCATTCTTTTATCTAACAATTAACCCCATCTGGGTAAATAATACGGAGCGGTGCACTTGAGCCATTGCGTCGGGCTCTGAGTTCAGAACTCAACACGGCTTCAAAGCGGCGTCCATGAGACGATGACAAGATGCTACAGAAATGGCTTTTTATGTGGAATATAATGCGCATCTAGTGTTACACAGTACAGTAATGAGGAGAAGAGGGCTGTAAAGACAGAGGGGATAGAGTGTCTGGAAGTACTTACCTGAGGGAAACACAATCTTGGTTTAGCTCGGGACCTTAGGCTGAGAAGCACAGTATATGGTGTAAAAACTCAAATATTCCAAAACAATATGAGCAAGGGTTGTAAGGTTTCCATCATAGGCAAATAAAAACAAAATTCCCTGGCAGTTACCAGAGCAGCCAGGAGCTGAGATGCTTCTGAAAACCTGAGCTTCATTCCCTCTTTTATCAGATAATTTCATTATACAAAGGGGCATATGTCTTTTAAAAGTATCAAACAGCACATTAGACCCATGAAAGCCCATCAGTCAACAAATCCTTTTGATAAAGATCGATCGCTCCCTGAATAAGAGGAAAACATAGTCCAGGTCAATCTGTCAGCAAACGCATTCAAAAATCTATACTTTGAATTGAGACAAGGAACTCTAATAAACTGAGATTACTTTCCAAGAAAATATTTGGGTATCCCTACAAGCCCCGGCCCCACACTCGACTGCATTTGGCATCCCCAGGAAGAATGGGCTGAGTGACACACAGAGGTGTGCGGGCATCTTCAGTTACTGCTGAGAAGCAGGCCTCCCCTGACTTCCACCCACCTGTATCGCTTTTAGTAAATGGCACAGGGGTGGAAAAAAATGGAGGAACCAGCTCGAGACTTGGTCAGCTCCGATTTCTCAAGTGGATTTTCTATTGTAACACAGGTAGTCTGAAGACCACAGGAAAAACCCAGGGCTGGGACCTGCTTCAACAGCAAACTGTTTGCAGAGCCAGAGCCCGCCCCCGCTCCCCGAACAAAAAGAACTTGTGCATCTACTTTGTTACTATCTGTAACATCACAAAGTAGATGTTACAGATATTTCTAGAGAGATCCATAAAGAAAATAAAACATGGAGAAAGTGGTTTGAGTCATCTTTATGACTTAGGAAAAATGACTGAATTTGTCAGTTAATTGAGGTGCCGGCTCCGTCTCCTGGGGGCACAAGGGGTTGAGATGTTAATACTTACTGAGCTCCTACTATGTATGATTTGCAGCTTGCAAGCATTATTGCATTTACTCATGCACCAATGCTGCAAGGCAGGTGTCATTACCCCATTGCACATGGTGTAGTAGGGCGCTAGTCTCTCTTACTCAAGATAATGACACACCATGTCACTCCACCAGAGTGGCTGCAGACCTCTGGATTCCCCATAAATTCTGTGGCCCAGGGCCACCCACTCACCTCAGTGATTAGGTTGACATCTGGGTCTTTTGCCATATAACCAAGTGGGCTGTCTCAAAATGTCAGCCAGGTAAGGACCAATGGGAGGAAGAGAGACCTCTGTTCAAGCTAGATACTTGGGAAAACTGTAGAGTCTAGACAGTGTAGACCAAAGTCCATTTCAGAAGCACAGCAGCAGAATAGCCTCCATCCCGGTAGCCAGAAGGGTCCACTTGCTGCGTGAATGGTCAGAAGCCAGGGGAGAAAAGAGGAACAGAAGGCAGAGACTCTATGCTGGGCTCATATAGACTGGCCACACCAGCCTGCCATGCAGCTTCCACCTGTTTTCACAGTAGGGGAAAATGATAAACTTGATTTTGAAAAACATTGGCCTCAAAATAGAGCTTTGCTTCAATTGCAATGGTGGGACTTGGGGCAAAGCAATCTACCCCATGGAAAGCCAATTTCATCATCTGTAGATTCAAGGTGATGGCACCACCTGATGGAAGAAATGTGAAGATAGATGGGAAGCAGAATGCACAGGAAACACCCAGCCGGGTGCTGTAACATGATCAGCCCTCAGAAATCTCAGATCTCTCCATATCTCTCTTTAACCTCTTCAACAAGAACCTGTTGCACAGTGACATTGGCCCTGATATAAGAAAATAAATCTTGTTCAGTTGAGGTGAGGAATTTGGTGTGATGCAGCCTACAGTGGAGGCAGTTCTGAGCAGCAGCCACTTCCCTGTTCCTGCAAAGCCTGGGTCATCATTGCTTGAGCACCTGCTGTGGGCAACCAGGACATGATCGTTTTGATCATTTTGCTTCCCTACCACCACTTTATGCAACAGCATGGAGCAAAGCTCTGATAGTCACCTTGGGCAAAAGCCTCCCATGGTATCTGCCTAGGCCCCAACCTTAAACCCACCAGTCACCTGAGGCCCACCCATCCTGAACAACAGCTCCCTATCACACTCCACCCACCAGTCCCTCGTAGTCTCAGTGTTCTGGCTATTTTTCCTTAGTTTCAGCCTGAATTTCCAGTTGGCTTTTCAGTGGCATGGTTCTGTTAAGTGTATGAGCTCATCAACCCAAGACCACAGAATGAAGAGTTGGGGTGAGAGGGCATACACATGAAAGTGGAGAAGAGAACCACTCCTTATAAATGAAAAATGTGGTCATTTCACCCTTTTTTCTTATTTTGTAGAGAAGTGATTGAAGTTGGAGTCCTTGGTCTACCCTTCTCCTTATGTGGCTGTGCTAAGTTGGGAGACATCAGGTTCCTATTAGGAAAATATAGAGGTTTGAGATACCATCTCTGAGGTTCTTTCTAGTGAAGCATTCCATGAGTCTGTTATTCTGTTTCATAGAGGTATCATCCATCGTTAAAGGAGTTGAAAGAAGCAAAAATAAGCTTTAGAAGGCTGATAAGTGGTGGCACTAGACTTACAGCACTGAGTTCAAGACTTAAAGTCTGTTGCTAAGTCAACATGTTCTGAACTGTGATCCTTCCCTTTTTGTGCCTCCTTTTCTCCAACTATAAAGGGATAATTGTTATCAGGTAACTCTGAAGGATTCTTCAAATTACAATACTCTGCAATAGATTCAGTGAATCCTCATTTTAAGGCAAACCCCACATTTCAGAGCCTTTGTCAGGTGTGGAAATATAAACTATAGCAGGGATGGATTTTTAAAAAACTCCTTAATAGCCCTGGCAGACAATACAGGGCACTCTTATCGTGTGTACATATAAAGTGTCCCCAGCAACCTTTGGTATGAGCTGCCACTGCATATCTTTTCATTTTGGGGGGGTCTAGTGTTTTTATGGTATGTTACTATAAAAGCTGTCTCTGTCCTGCCTAACGGCCTCCTCCTTACAGAGCATATTTAATCTCCTCCGTTCGGTCCTCTGTTCTCCTTCCATGAATTGACTGAACTTGGATATTCACCAGGAATTCATCTGGGCTCTGGTTCTCATATATTCAGATTTTCCTGCAAATGTCTACATAGATCTGATGTTCATCTCTCTACTATTCCCTCTACCCTAAACATTCTCACTTCCTGTCTTACTTTTACCAGTCTTCAAACTATTTTATTAGTTTAGAAGACTGAAAGTGAGATGATATATGAGAAAGAGTTTTAAGATCAGACAAGTAAAGAAGCTTAGATACTACATGAATACCATGTAAGTCATCATTACCATGGCAATATTTTAAAGGAGAACTTTAGCACAGGTACATTCTTCCCTCTCAAAACCTCAGTTCAGAATTATAGAACATTATGGAAATTCAACTCACCTATAAAGAAAATTTGAAAATCAATCAATATGCACACATATGTGATAGTTTGGAAGTTTGGGGAGCAACAAGATTTAGCAAAGTAATGTTATTTGGAGTTAACAGGACACCTGTCTTAAACCTGTGCACATCTATGGATGGTGGGAGTTGAGTGGTTGCCTAGTTTAGGGGAAGGGCACACCTTTGAAGTGGGACAGAGTGAGTGCAAAACTCTGCTTTGCCGCTAAGATCAGGACTGGGGAGAGTTGCTTACATCCCTAATCTCAGTTTTCATATTTTCAAAGTGGAGATAAACTCACCTATCTTTTGAGTTTTTCCTGGGGGTGTGATGAGCTGGCCTCTGGAGGGCCAAGCACATGTAGAAAATGGCTAGTGCATGTTAATTCTCTTCCCTTTCTCCTCTGTTATGGAGTCTAACTTTGGTTCTTGGCCACCTGGGTGTTCTGGCAGAGCCAACCACTCATCTTTGTGCATCTAAGGTGTGCGTGCAAGGAACTGAGGTCAGGATAACATTTAAACTCAATGCCCTGGGCTCTCTGGAGGAGAGTCCGGTGGGGTTTTGAAGATTTAATTCAGAAGTTGGAGTCTTTAGTGAACCAGGCAGGAGATAGTTGGGGAAGTCATTGCCCAACAAGCATCTGTGGCCCTCTGCTGTTCTACAAGCCTGGTCTAGTTTGCTTGATGAATCCCTTTGAATAAGAAGGGGACAGAAATTTGGGGAGTGAAAACTGAAAGTAGATTCCAGCAGAGTTTTAGAGTATTTCAACTTCACATACAAATAGCTTTTATTTAGGAACTTCACTTGATCTCCAAAATAATAAATCTAAATTGTAAGCATAAAGCAGCAACAGAAAAAAGAAAAACTAAGTTCGATTTTTTTTTTTTAGTGGAGCAGGTATAATCTGCCTGGCATGTGGCATTTGCTTTGATGACAAAAAAAAGCGCAATGGAAAATTATTTACCGAGTTTTGAAACATTTATCTCTGATGTAGCAACCATGCCCCTTTTAAGTAGGCATCATGTGATCTAATTTTTCTATCTTATGACTTTGGAAGGTGCCCAAAATTACACACAGGAAGTCTCATTTTCTATCAAATCTTGACCTTTCCACAGAACTAGAACTAATAGCCACTTACAAGTTAGAATGCACTTGACCAATAAAATATAACTAGCATTTATGACAATTTCAGCTATGTGTCTACAAAAGTGTCACACTTTAAGATAAAATGTTCTGACAAATCCTGCCTTATTTTCAGGAAAACAGTGTGGCAGATTCAATCAGGGTTACTATGAAGTTAAAACGCAGCAACATTCAAAAGAAGTGTGACTATAGACCTCAACCAGGTGTCCTAATATACCAGACAGAAATTCAATGATCTTTTTCTTTTTTTGAGGTTGATATGATCCTAGTATTTTTGTTCTCTGTGATTCCAAGAGGAAATGCTTATAATTATTGGCTCTCCATGTAATGATTATCACATTTTTTATTTCAGAGCAAACACCCCTGGAAACATTCCTTGTGGTAACCTGAAACCCCTCATTTGTGCAAGATTCTGATTGATTTTAGCAGAACAAAGGGACAATTGCATCTCATTTGAAACCCAGATGAGGAGCTCCATATTTCATTTTAAATTGGGAGTGGTCATGATTGGGTGGTCAATACTTCAAGGGGTAAGGGGGGAAAAACAACAATGTTGAACAATGCTAGTATACAGTGGCTATTTTTCTGGGCTGGAACTGGTTAACTAAGAAATGAAAAGTCATCCTCTGGTAGCCTGAACAGGAATCTACAGTCTGCAAACACTTACTCCCATCAACACTGCTCCAAGGAGGTGCCGAAATGCAGGGTCCCTCATTTTGATCTGTGCCTGTCCTGGTATGAATTAACAGAGGGGAACAGGAAATGGATCGACACTGTTCGTAAGTAAGGAAGCCAATCAGGAGGGGGGTCCTTCTGCTTTCAATCAAGAGAGAGGGTACAATCTGAGGCGTCATCAGTGCATCTCAACCATTGGTAAACTCCAGGCTTCTACAGGGAGCTGGCATTCTTTATGGATGGAATTACACACTTTGTGAGTGAGAATTATTTCTTGTAGGGAATACGTGTTAGCTTTCAGCAAAAATATGGGTGGAAGGAAACAAATGGGAATGGTGATTTGGGCGCTAGACCTGACAGAGAATCATTAAAATCACCATTATCATATTCTTAAGAGTGATATTTTTCCCAATTCCCTAATCCTGAATGCCCAGAAGAAAAAGGTAAAAAAACAGAACAAAACAAAAAACATTGCCTTTCACAGAGATCTTTTGAATCCAGGAACTTACAAGCAATTTACTCCCTGACACTGAATTAATCATATTGTAGTAAACACTGCTAGCTTTGCTTCCAGTATTAAAGACACTGATCCTTTCTGTGCTGGGTAAGTACCATTAAGAGTTGGGAACTAATTTGCTTAATTTCAATTTACTAATCCAATAAACTTCCCTGTTTACTTTGCTTGCACAGCAGGCCTTTGAAAAACAGGCATTTAAGCCACTTCCTACTCCAGGAAAAATTTCTATGTGGGCAGTTGGTCTTAATCAGAGAGAGGATGGACTTGGCCCAGGGTGGATGTGGTTGAAGATGCTGCTGAACAGGGTCAGAAGTAGGAAACTGGAAAACTGTCAGCTTCCTCCTGAGTCACATCTTCAATTGTGGCTGCAGGGTTTCATTTGAAATACATTCCCTAAACTAAAACCCACCAATATGTAAATGTGAGTACAAAACCAGAAGACACATTACTTTGTGTTATTTTCCATGTTATTAGCCACATCTCAATTTTTCTCCTTTTGTGCAAATCAGTGCATATTTTAAAGAACGTGTTAGATGTGAGCAATTTCTTTGGACCTTGTTTTTGTTCAGCAATCTGATATTTTTACACCATGGCACTAGCCATCTTGTTGCTATAAGTCAGGTATATTTTTGAAACTGTATTATTTCTTAAACAACTAAGGCTATTTATGAAAAAGACCTATGATTTTTCCTTTAAAAATATAACACAGCAATTTACTTAGAAACAACATGTATGTACCCATCAGAGTATAGAGGGAGTATGACTTCATCAAGATACTCCTCAGGCTTAGCCCAATGTCCTCCTGATGCGTACTGAGAATTCAACAAATATTTGACACATGAATGAATTGTGTGCACTGCTAATACAACACTCCGTTGGCTCAAAACAAATGCTTCAGACACCCGAAAAGTATCTTATCACCATAACTGAGCCTAGATGAAGCCAAAACTGCATTTAAAAATTATTCCCACCAATTCTTTATGCAATATTTATGCAAAATTGATGGACTATTTGTTTCTCGACAAGCCCTCAGCCTTAGTTTCCAGTGTTTGTATCTATGACACAGGCTGGGATAGGATTCCCCACTATTCCTTTATATTTTGTTTGTTTGTTTGTTTGTTTTATCAGGAGAATGTTTCTCGTATAGTCCAAATGAAGGATGGTCCATTTCATTTTCAACTAATCATAACAGTATGATTGGAGAAGAATATCCAGGCAGGTTTTATATTATAGGCTGAAAGACCAGTCCAACATAAAGAACTTTTGTGATTCTGGGACCACAAATCTATGGGGGAACTCTTGGATGTAAGTCATAACCCAGCGGAGAAGGATGAAAGGAATTTAAAGGTGAATTGGGGACTCGGGAAATTTAATACTGTGATTTGGTATCAGATTTAAATTCCTTCCAAAGCCACTGAGAAGTGAAGGTGGGGGAGGGGTCACTCGCAGAAAGTTGAATGCTATTAAAATATATATTATCTATCTATCTATATATATAGTCCTTTTTGCTCCCCTCAATCAATATAATTTTCACAACTTCCATATTCGTTCTCCATATTAGTTGTTCTTGTATTTCTTTGAGCTGTATGTTCTAACAATATAAATGACTATTGTGTCTGATATTAAAGGTAAAAGTACATACAAATGCATAAATTTCAGGGTCAAAGAAGATATTGGAGTACAATTTTATAAATCTGCAGATCTAGCACAATTTGAGAAGATAAAATACCCACAAAACTAAGAGTTGATTCAATTCTTCCACAGCAAAAAATAATCAGATATACCAGGAAATAAATTCCTACATGAGCAACTGGATGGATGGCTTAAACGTGAGCATTCTTCCACAGCCTGGACACTTCTGCCTCTGCTGTCATGACAGTTGTAAAGACCATCCCTATATTCCCAATGGGAGAACTAAGAGATAGAGAAAATGAAGGGGAATGGCTGCTACATGCTATAGAAATACCTTCAACAAAGTGGCAGATAAAGAGTGCTTTTTTGAGAGAGAGAGAGAGAGAGAGAGAGAGAGGGCTTCGCAATGTGTAATATGTTTGTCCCCAGCATGTCCAGCTGGTCATGGTAATTGTTCAGGACTGATAGGGCTGCTGGTTTCACTGAGAGTTGTGGGAATGGACTATGGTACTAAATGATTACCAGCCTGGTCCTCCTTCAATTCAAGCCACCAGGGGTCATGCTTCTTATAGTGACTTCCAGTGGCAAGATAGCATGCTGCTATTGGGGTTAAAACTGCACTGGCTTCAAAATTAAACTGAGGCTTGAATCCTCACTCTTACACTCTTTTAAAGCCTTTATGCCTTTCTCTTAAAATGGAGATTATAGCTCTAATTTCCCTGGCTTACTGTAAGGGAAAATGAGATAAGTGTGGAAAGTTTTGGATATAGAAGCTGGTTTTTTTTTATTTTTTTTTTAATTTTTAAAAAAATTCTTTTATTGGTACACTTTAGGTATACAATACATTTGCATTTATCATTGGGTGCTTGTACCTGTACATGATGTATCTTGCTTCTTATTTTTCCCCCCATTATCTGTGTGCCCTTCACCCTCTCCACCCTTCCCTATTTACATAGACTTTGTTTCCATCTTTTTTCTTTTCCCATAATTTTTCCTTTCCCTTTTTTTCCTTTCGCCTTCCCCTCCCACCACCCCTACACCTTTGGACCTTTTCCTATTTCAAATTATCAATTATTCATTTTAATCATTTTAATCCTTATTTACACTTTCAGTTTCACCCACTAGAGATACTATTCGGTATTTACACGTGTTCCCTATTTATTTCACTTAAGAGTATCGCCTCAATATGCATCCATTTAGCTATAAATGTCTCTAGTTTTTCATTCTTTATGGCTGAATAGTACTCCATTTTATTTAAAAAAACCACATCTTCTTTATCCATTTTCCAGTTGATGGGCACTTGGGCTGTTTCCAAGCTTTAGCTACTACAAACTGTGCCACTATAAACATGGGTGCACATATTTCACTCATATGATTCTTTTAATTCTTTGGGGGAAGATACCAGCAGGGGAATAGCTGGATCAAATGGGACCTCTAGCCCTAGTTCTTTGAGATATCTCCACACTGATTTCCACAGTGGTTGCACCAGTCTGCACTCCTACCAACAATGGAGAAGGATTCCTTTCTCCACACAACCCTGCTATCATTTGTTATTGGTTGATTTCTTGATAGCAGTCCATCCTTTCTGGGGTGAGGTGGAATCTCAGTGTTGTTTTCATCTGCATCTCTTGAATGACCAGTGATGCTGAACATTTTTTTCATATGTTTATTTGCTGCTTTTACTTCTTTGTCTGAGAAATGTCTGTTCATTTCAGATGCCCATTTTTGAATTGGGTCTTTGAATTTGGGGGTTCTGATTTTTTTCAGTTCTTTATATATTCTAGATAGTAGTCCTTTGTCTGAGGTACAGCTGTGAAATTTTTTTTTCCCACATTGTAGATTGTCTCTTAGCTCTGTTGGTGGTTTCTCTTGCAGTGCAGAATCTTTTTAGTAAAGATGAGATCCCAGTTGTTGATTCTTTGTGCTAGTTCACTTGCTACTGAGGTTTTATTCATAAAGTCTTTTCCTATGCCAATGTAGAAGCTGGTTTATTAAGCACTCAGTGCCTGGCAGCCCAGTATCATCCATTTAAATTCTCAGGAATAAGAAGGATTTGAACTTAATACTTTATGTAAGAAATTCTCAATCAAATGGGTATCAGGTTTATGCTACATTATGCTAGGAAAATTAAAAATAAAACAAGCAAGGAAAAATGTTTATGAAGTTTTCTTAATTACTTTTATTTAGTTTTTCACATTTGTTGTGAATTCTTTCTGTATGTGTGTATTTCTGTTGATTTGCATTTTGCTGAAATATTTTAATAATTCCAACTTGATTAATTCATATAATGGTATATATTCTATCATTGAACTGGCTCACCCATTTAAAAATACAGGGGATTATGCCTTTGCAGTAACCAACATTAAATTTAGTAATTTTTTTCAAAGCTATATCCTTTGACCAGAAGATTAAAATTGTTTTCTCTTGCAATTTAAGAAACTTTCCCATTGGAAAGTTTTGTTTGTCTGTTTTGCTTTTTTTTTTTTTTACTATGACTTCTCTCCAGTTGTTCCAGTATCTTCTCTAACACCTGTCATTCTGAATTTAACTCTTTTGTTTTCTGTCTTCCATACCTAACAGGTTCTTTGATTCTTTTCAATATATTTTTAGAAGAAATTGTTAAGCCTAGCACCATGTAAAAACTAGGAAAATGATATACCACTGAGCTACATCCCCAACCTCCCATCTTTTGGTTTGTTTTGAGATAGGCTGTAGGTGAGTTACCCAGACTGACCTCAAACTTGAGATCCTCCTGCCTCGGCCTCCTCAAACTTGAGTAGCTTGGATTACAGGCATGCACCAATGTGCCTGGGGAATTATTTCAGTCTTTATCCTTTGTAATTTCAGGTTTTTCTCCTTTGGATTACCAATTTTTATTCCTGCTTTGCCCCCATTGGTAGAGGTCACAAATCCACTTAGAAATATATTTATGTACTTTTCTGAATTGAATTCATTGTAGACTGCAATGGAACACATATTTCAGAGCACAGTACCTCCTGTTAAAGGGATGTCTGTGTCAATGTAAATGAATGAATGGGTGGATAAATAATAAAACTCAACAAGAGTTTAGGATAAGTAGATGCTTTTATCTTAAGCATCACTAGAATTGGAAGCATCCCTCGGTTAGTGTAGCATAGATTCAGAATGGCAACTACAGATATGCATCCAGCACAAGGCTTTGGTCACGGCCACACAATTCTTTATCATGGATCCAGTGTGAAACATCACAGGCTTTCTGCGCAGCTCTCTCAGCGGCTACATTTAATCAGCTGGAATTGGTCATGACAAGTAATGTATTTGCCACTGCAAGCCTGTCAAAGTATTTTTTATTCAACAATACCAAAATACCAGCATGTGATGCAAAAATTTTTAAATTTAAGCTTCCAGTGGGATTTTTGAGCACCTCCATTCTGTTTGCCAGAACCTAACTTGCTTTTTGCAGTTTTTCTGTGTTTTGCTTTGGAAGGTAGGCAATGATTAGTACCCCTCAAATTACTCTTCCTGATGATGTCCCTGCAGTTGAGATTGATTTCTCCTTGGCTGCTAATCCTATAGGTATAGCAGTTTTTAGTTTCATCTTCATCTTTTTTTCCCAGAATAATTGCTCTGTGAGGCAATGTTGAAAACAATTTCACACACATCATGGGTTTATTGAGCATTTGATATTAAATAAATATGTGGACAGGTAAGAGACACAGGCATAAACACTGCAGGAAAACTGCATTTGTGAATACATTTGACAACTTGTAAGAGCCATGTTGAGTGTTAATTATGCACCAATATTTCTTCTACCACATCTTATTCAAAATCTGTAGCAGCCCTATAAAGTAAATCGAATCATTATTTCCATTTGATAGGTGAGGATATGAAGGCCCAGCAAAATCTAAGTAAACTGTCGAAGGTCACATAATTGCTAGATGCCAGAGCCTGGATTCAGCCCAAATCTGCCTGGTTTCAGAACCCCATTCTTAACCACTATGCTTTCCAGCCCATGACGTCAATAAAAATACTTTAGTCAATGAAAACAAACTGAAGTTTTTCTTTTAAGGCATTAAGCCAATGATAATGTCATTCTATATAACAAGTCAACTTCTGCTGTGAAAATGGACAGTCAGATTGGTGTACATGATAAGGCTGTGAAAAAAAAAAAAGAAAAGAAACCCTGCAGGAAAAGAAACCCTACTACTCACTGAACAGAAACATTAAAGAGAACAAAGAAAGCATGGAGTGGGTGGTTTCATACTTTACATTGAAAACAGATTACAAATGTGTGTGTGTGTGTGTGTGTGTGTGTGTGTGTGTGTGTGTGGTCAGGTAACCTCTGTGGCCCCTACCCCCAAGGATTTTGTCTGTTCTACTACCCCAGGAGGGGATTTGGGAAATTCCCCCCACCGCCACAAAATTGTTAGTTTCGGGAAGGTCCTGCCTATGTTTTTCCTAGGTGTTCTCAAGACCTAGCACAGTGTCTGGTACACAGCTGGCACTGGATAAATGTTTGCTGTAGGTATGAAAGCTTAAATGCAAGGGATGGAAGGGATAAGGGAAAGGGGAGAGAAAGAAGGATGAGGGAAATAAAGGGAAGAGAAGGAAGAAATAAAGAAAGATAATGATGTCCCTTAAGACCCTATCCTGGCACTGTGTCACAGTGGACCCTTACTGTCTATTACTCCTTCTGTCTGCTTCTATAGATCTACTACTTGGACCGCCATCTATCATGGACTACCAAACTCCTGCATGCCTTTTCCTCTGGAATTTTTTCCTTCCATCTTATTCTCAGGTAAGACCTTCTATTATTCACTGTCACTTTTCTGGGGTGGGATTAAATAAGGCCTCATCCTTTATTTAGGGAGGGAGCAAATGGGAGAAGGTATGCCCTCCTGATCTTTGCCAGGTTGTTCTGTCTCACTCTTAATCAAGCTGCTGTCAGTACAGTGTCAAGAAACTTAGACAATAAGGCCTGCACCCAGAGATCTACCTCATTCAAACTCAATAATGTCTAGGATCCAATGGTCAGTCTTGGCTACCTTGGTCAAAGGGACCTATCTACCTCATAGTGACATCATCCTATCTAAGAGTCACAGCCCAAATGTGCCTTGCTCAATATAAAGTAGGCCATTCTCGGGCCCACACAAGACCATCTGTGATTCTTCATCCTCAGTGAATTAGCTTTACCTTGAAAAGAAGGCATTCTGCTTTCCAGACAGACCTGAGACTTACATATGAAGTACATTTTGGATTTCACCACAGCCCTTGGAGTCCTCAAACTAGCTGTCTTGCCATTGTGTTTCTTCTGGAAAGTTCTTTTTCTGTAATGGCACCTACTAGCTCAAGTACCATTCTTGACTTCTCATCTCCCATATCTAATCCATCATCAATCCTTTCACCTCTGCACTCTATGTGTATTCCAAATCAGGCCCCTTTCCGCAAGGTCGGCTCATTACACTTCCCTAATCAAAACAAACAGTGGTATCTCCCCTCACATTCAGAGCAAAATCCAAAGTGCTTCACTTGTCCGAAAGAGCCCACATGAGTTGGTCTCTAGTTACTTCCCTAACCTTATCCCCTGCCACTGTCCCACACACTCACCTGCTCCACCACAAAGAATGCTTGCTGTCTGGGAACATTCTAGAACCTTCCAACTCAGGTCGCTACAGAGGTACTTGTTCTTCCCTCTGTGGGGGAATATTCTTCCCCAATATCTTCACAGAGTAGTGTTCTACTTCCACCAAGTCTCTGCTGTACTCACTTCAGGAGGACTTTCTGCTCCCTCATCCCACTGTTTCCTTCACAGTTTTCACCATCTGGTGTGTTAAATACGTGTGTGTTCACTTACTAGGCACACATTATCTCTTCCTGAGAGTGGGAACTGATGTTGGGTGTTAGGCCACCACAACCTAGTGCCAGAAGCAGAGGATATGCGCAACAAATCTTTGTTGAGTAAGTAAAGGAAGAAATATCCAGAGAGCTTTCTTGTGGGATTGGATGGAGGGATGGGGGAGGGGGTGTTTCAGAGCATCAGGACCCAGATCTAATCTAGAAAGAAGCTAGGTTGGGAGCTCTTTTTACCAACAGTGCATCCCCACGCTGCTGCTCTGCCCCTTGCCTGCACCCCCACTGGCTATACTAAAGACTTTGCTGAGCAAATCATGGTTTGGAGCATAGAAACTCAAATCCTCATCTATACCACTGCCCCATCTCCACATCTAGGGCCTGTGATTCCTGCCTAAATCTAACACCTCCATATCATCCTGAATAAAGGAGTTCCCTCTCCCAAGTAGGCTCCGTAAAGTTAACCTGAGGCATAATGATTAGCCCAAGGTCACACAGGCAATTGGTCAAGAGATTAGGATTAAGATCTAGACCACATCCCTTCTTCTTTTGGGTATAGGCTATCGGAAACATTATTCTTGGAGCTGGTCCACGTTTCATGGATGTTTCATTCAAACACAAATGAAAAGAGTCCCTAAAAAATAGACTAGTTAACTTTCCAAAGCTGTGGTCATAGTGTGTGATAGGGCAGATGAGTTTAGGTGATCAGAACATTAACAAGTCTCCCTTTGGGTTTCTCTGACTGCTTCCCTCTGTTTGCAGACATAATATTCAGTTTCTCCAAAACATCTCTGGTTACTGAAAGTCAGTTTTGTGAGAAAATTGTGAGGACGGTCAAACAAAGAGTTAACACAACCAAAGCAAAAAATCCAGTTTGAAATATTTTTACAACGTTCTTTACACTAGAGAGCGGCAGAGAAAAAACAGCATTTTAAGTGCTGCTCTTTTTCCCATTAGGTTGTCTGCTTTTACAGGTGGCAAGTTTCAGCAAGATCTGAAGGCGAAAGGCCCATGCTGAGATGGTCTGCAGCAGAAAAGCTTGACCTGCCTGACCTCCTGCCCATGCATACAACATAATCACTCACAAAATAGATACTAAAATAATGTTAGCAGCCGCCTGGCCTAAACTAATAAAACCAAGCACGTTGAGAGTTAAGGCAGAAAGCCTGTCCTTAACTCACCCCCTTGGGCCTCTGCATTACCTCTTCCCTGGCCTGAATTAAAAGAGCTCAAACCAAATGGCTTTTTGCACCTCCTTCTTTTCCTGGTGTCATTCTGACCCTGTTGATTTTCCCCCCCCTCACAGGGCCTGACTCAGTGAGTTTAAATGTCCTTCTCTTTCTCACTCACCACATGCAAACTTTAATTAAGTCTGTCTCTACATAACACCAGCATAACTTGGGGAGAACTGAAACATTCTCAAATCACTGAGTTTGGGGCCATAAAAGGGGGAGAGGGGAATGTCACTGAAGGTCACATAGAATAGCAAAAAATACTCCATGTGTTTAGACAGCTCCCTTTTCCATACATTCCCTCTCTTTCAGGCTGCAAGCACCAAACCTCTTCTTCACATTCTAGAGAACAAACATTTCATTCCTAAAGTCAGCCTATATTTCTCCTGAGCCACCCTGCTTTCCTCCATGCTGCACATCTCTGCGTCATCCACCTGGGCAGGGAGAGTGTTGATCTTATTATCCCCATTCTCTCAAGAGAGATCTGAAGCTCAAAAAGTTAACACCAACTCCACAGTCTCAATATTAATAATATATCAAGAAAATATCAATAAAGTGTCAATAAAATATTAATTTTTAAAAATTAAATAATACAAATTGAAAATTGGATTTAAAAAATCAATTGAACAACAAAAAAGAGTAAGCAGGAAACTAAACTTGTACTTCTCAACTTAAAAATTTCAAAGGAATGAGTACTGGTGCTAATAATAAGCTAGATTGTATACACCACACTAAACAAATGAATAAAGAGTGAAAAAAAGGGTAGAACATTAAGTATCTAAGTGTATGTTAAAAAGTTAGAGTGAGTTGTAAAGAATAAACAATAGTGCTTTCTCTCGATGGGAAGGAAGTATATTTTCATGTACTTTTTATTTATCTGTTGTTTGATGTTTTTATATCAAGAAATGAGAGAAGTCAAGTGTAATGGTACATGTCTATAATTCTAGCACTCTTGGTGGCTGAGGTAGGAGGATCACAAGTACAAACCCAGGCAACTTGGCAAATTTGGTGAATTAGCAAGATCCTGTCTGAAAACAAACAAAAAATTAAAGATAGTTGAGGATGTAGCTCAGTGTTAAGGTCCTGGGTTCAATCCTCAGTAACACACACACACACACGAAACCTAACTGACCACAGCCATGTAAAAATGTGTATAAAGATAAGGACTAGGGAGGAATACAGAGAAACAAAAATGGCAATTCTTGAGGTCAGAGGTATTTTATTCTATTTTTTCTACTTTGCAAAAATATTCTAAATATATTACCTTCAAATATCCTAAGAAATAGACTTTCAAAAAAAGAGAAAATTTATTTTCTATAATCTTCCCATAAGAATATAAATTATAAACTTTATAATGAGAAGAAAATTCATTATGAAAGTTATAGACATTCCTTATATAAATTTTGGAAAATACAGAAAATGAATTTTAAAATAAAATGTAGAAAATGTGCTACATTTAGAAGATTTTCTACCATTTTCAAAAAAACCCTTTAGTCACAATTCTATTACAATGTTATCTAGAAAAAGTTTACACAGAAATGCAGCTAGGATGGAATCAAAATTTATAGTTAGAAGACTGAAGAAATGTTATAAAGTTAACTAAAATCATGTCAAATCTACCACAAAGAAATATAGATCATCAATCTCCCTTCAAATGGATATTAACTGCTTGTTATTATGCTGGGCCAAACTGGAAGCTCCCTGAAGCCAGCAACTTTATTCTGGTCCTTTTGCTACATTTAAAAAAGTGCTAATTACAGAGCCTGGAACATTGTGAACACTCAAGTTAATTTTAAATAAATGAATAATATTTTTATTTTTGAGACAGGTGCTCACTGTGTAGTCCAGGTTGACCTGAAACTCATGATCTCCTGCCTCAGCCTCCCGTGTGCTGGGATTACCAGAGTAAGCCACTATGCTTGGCTCCTGAATAGATTCTCTTTTAACATACAAGAAAAAATTTAAAGAGAGAGCAGAAAAAAGCTAGGGTAAAAGAAAAGAGAAAGAGAGAGAGAGAGAGGGAGGAAGAGGGAGGAAGGAAAAGAGGGAGAGAGAAAAAAAGGAAGGAAAGAAATACTAGAGTCAGAAAGAGAAAAAGAGAAAGAATGAGTCAGAAATTGCCCTTCTGTCTCCTTCTTCTCTCCTCTAGGATTATAGCAGTCAAACAAGAAATCATGTACACTAGGTCTTTTTCAGAGGCTGACTTCAGTAGCAGCTATGGCAACACTTTCAGAATTTATTAGCTTTTGGAAAAAAAGGATGAAACTGGAAGAGAGAGCCTATAACAACGTTTATTCTGGACCTCAGTCTAATCTGAAGCTACACATCTGGGAAGGTAGCAGGTCAAAAGGCATACACAGCCTTTCAGTTGTAGCAAAGGGCACATGGCTTCTTTACATATATAACAGGAACAAAAAAAGACAATAGCTAGGTGAACCCTATTTCTTAACAGCTAAGTAAAATATGGAGATAAATCATGCCCTGAATGAATGAAAATAAGCAACAGGTTATTGGTCATAAATGTAATCACACATTCTAAAATGGTTCTTTTTTTTTTTATTTGAAGAATGGGCACAGGGAGGTAAAAGAGAAGGAGGGAGGAAAATAATGTACTCTCTTTGAGGCCTTTAGATCTTTGTCCATTTTCATCTTTCTCTAAGATCTTTGGTAAATCCCTTTTAGTTGGACATGAAGTGTTTTAAAGTAAGCATGGCTCTTTAATCCAACAAAGCTAAAGAAATCATACTCTCATCAATCTGTACTTTCATCTTAAATAGAAGAGGCCCAAGAGAACTCTAGGTATGTATGTGGGTGCATGCCTGATGAGATGAGATGAGATGAGTAGGTGGGGTTTGCTGAAGGGACTAGAGTGAAATCTATAGACGATGGATTGTCATGATAATCCTTCTAGGTAAATTCCACCTCCTTTACAATCTGGCTTCTGCTTGTTTATCTAGCCTCATTCTTTATTTCCATCTAAATATATTTATACTGACCTTCTCACTACCCTTCTAGGAAGCCATGTTATTCCTGCTTTATATCTTCAAACATGCTGTTCCCTCTGTGTGAAATGCTCTTTCCAGCCTATCACTATGTATAACTCAAGAACTCTTCAGGAAACACTTGCTATGGAACCACCCCCAAACTCCCCAAGTGTAGAGAACAGGGAAAGGAGATGCCACTATAACCTCTGCAGTAAGTCCTAGTCTCCTGTGAGCCATGACAGCACAAGCTGAATTAATTTATTAGATGGAAAAGATAGAAAAATGAGACTTAGAGGAGAAGCTGAACTTTGGGCCTGATCAATGCTGCTCTGAGCTACAAAGACAAAAGACCCTGCAAAGATGAAAGCCCCAGAGCTTGTCACACCTTTATTTGGTACATCCGGAGTAACAAACGTGGCAGATGACTTAGAGGACAGAGAGCTCAGTGCATCGGCAGAGTAACAAATGTAATAGATGACTCAGAGGGCAGAGGCAGTGAAAATCCAAGAACAATGAGGAACTATGCAGATGAAGATTTTGTTCCTCATCAGGATGTCCTCAGCTGGTGTAATCTTGTCCTGGAGCATCACAGCATGACCAGCATTGAGGTTTTAGCTGCAACTGGAGGTGAAAATGGAGCTGGCCTGTAAGCAGGAAAACTAGGCCTAATCATAATTTTAGTTGTGAAATGATTTTTCCCAAAAATTATGTAGAACTGCTCCTTACGCCCAAGTAGGATTAATTGCAGAATTAGTTGTTTCCTCCTCTATGACCTCACAGCTAAAGAGCTACCTACCACAGGGTTTTCTCAGCTACTTATGTATATTTACATATATTTGTTTCCCATTAGATCCTGAAATTCTCAAGCACAGCAGCAATCTTATTTTATCCTCCAAATCTAGGTAATGTATGGCCTAAAGGAGACAATAGATATGTTATATAAACCACATTGAGAACTGTTCACATTCTGATCAATCCAAGGAAAAGGGCTTCATGCCATTTGAGCTCTTAAGATGATAGGATGACTATGAGAGAAATACCCAGGTTTATCTAAAATCTTGCCAAATGATTGTGAAAACACTGAGAAGAAAGTGTAAAATCAAAGATGTGATAGGGCATGGCATAGGAAATTTGCACTATATAAATTAAAAATGGAGTTTGAGGGGCAATGGAGTCTAATTCGAAGTAAAGAGCAGTGGATTTAAAACCAACTGTTGGCCCTTGGAATTAAGTGAAATAACACATTTGGATGTGATCACAGTTGGTCATGAGCTTGTGAAAAGAATCTTTGAATCTGTGTGCCAGTGTTCTTAACATATGAACAGGCATAAGTGTAGTGGTTCCAGGGATGGAGATACACAATGTCATAACTTACTGCATCAGTGAAGTTCTGAAAAATTCAAGGTGGCCTAGGTGGGGAGTGGAATCCTGCTGAAGGAGAAAGTTCAACAATCTCTCCCAAGTTGGAGCCTCTCTGCTTGTCCTCTTTGGGATGGCATAGACTTAAGCTGTGGGACAACTAAGCTCCAAAAGGTGAATTCATTGCCCTAAAAAATTGTATTCTAGAAAATGAAACTTTCTGGGAAAGAGTAGGTAATATGATCTGTCAGTGCTTTGTGAAATTTAATGAGTGCTGTAAGTGTAAAATAAACTGTGGGTGTGTGTTATATGCCTGGGAGGATTCTGTGATCCAGATGATACTGCTGAGGAAAATGGTGGTGAATGTTTCCCAGCCAATGAGAGAATTGCTTTTGTTTCCCCTGATACACAAATTGAACTCAAGGTAGACAGAGTTGACGTATTGAAGGAAGTTCTGCACTGCTTCAAAATGGGTTTGTGTTTACACTTCATTGTGAGATTTTTAATGGTTTGAAATGACTCAGAGGAAGTTATGTAATATTTATGGAGACACGTGCTGGAAAATAAACCAGAAACCATGATTTTAGTGTTAGAGGTAGCTCCTGAATAAGTTCTCGTTTATTTGCAAAGTGTGTTTTAAATAACAATCAAGTAATTAGAGGTTTTATAGTTCTGGTAATGGCTGAGTAGCTTCTATTACACAAACCCTCTTGCCAATGACATCTATAAATTCTTATTCAAAGAAAGACAAAATGAATGAAAGGAAAGAAGGAAAGAAAAGAGGAAAAAGAAAAGGAGGAAGAGAAAAAAGAGAAAGAAAAAATGTCTTGAAAGGCACTGGGAAGAACCCCCAAAAGCGTGCAGAAACTGAAGGAACATGACCTTTGAAAGATGGGATGCAAATTAGGTGAGTCTCACAGTTAACCATCTTTCTTCTAAGGTAACAGCCTAGTTTACATGGAAATAAGGCATGGAGCTCAGACAGAAAGTATCAGTCTTATTGCACAAAGATGTCAAAGGCTGGATCCTAGGCTGCTAGGATTAATTCAGTTGAGGATTCAGTTGGGCTAGGGATGTCTTGGAAAGGAGGTATTCATGGAGATTTATCTAAATACAGATTCCTCTCAAATTCTTGGCTGGCTCTAAACTATGAGTGTACCAAGTGAGACTCCAGGGAAAAACCAGCAGAATGAGCAACTGGCACCTCAGAAGCTGAGCATAGATGTCTCCAGGTGAGGTGCTGAAGAGTCAAAAGTTCAGAGTTCAAGTTCTACCATGTTAGAATGAATTAGTAAATACCTCAGGCTTTCCATTAAGACCTCTGAAGAGTCATTCCTTAAAAGTAAGGCCATAACTGAGAACTAAGCGTTGTATCGTTATGACTAAAGGCAGAACCAAACTAAACTTTCCACAATTAAACCCTAAAATGAAGGATCTATGAACATGATACAATTGGTAGTAATTTAGCATTTGGCAAGACCTAACAACATTGTAAAGAAAAATGACAAAATCCATAATATCTGTGGCATATCTTCTACATTAAACACATTGTCCAACTTAAAAAGTTATTAGACGAAAAACAAGAAAAGAGAGCTATATTTCAAGAAAAATACAGTCTATAGAAAGAAACACACAGATAACACAAAAGTTGGCATTAAGGGACCTGGGATTTAGCTCAGTGCTTCTGGTGCCTGCCTCGCAAGCGCAAAGTCCCCAGTTCAATCCCCAGTACCAAAAAAAAAAAAAGTTGGCATTATGAGATAAGCACTTGGGCAGGGGATTTAGCTCAGTGGTTTCACCGCTTGCTGTGCAAGCACAAGAACCCGAGTTTGATCCCCGGTACCAAAAAAAAGAGAGAAAAGCACTTTAAAACCATTCAGATAAAAATGTTAAGGAATTTAGAGGAAAACATGTATTTAGTGAATTAAGACACAGAGAGACATGAAAATTCTGAAAACAGCCAGATAAAATGACCAGAACTGAAAAATAAAATATTAGAAAACAAAACTTTGCCAATGGCTTAGTAGTAAATCACAACCTCCACTAGAAAATAGTAGTGAACTTAAGGTCAGATAGATATTATTCCAATCTAAATTTACAGAGAAAAACCTTGTAAGTGAAGTTTCAATAATCTGCAAGATAATATCAAACATTTGTGTGATTAGAATCTCAGAAGGAATGCAGAAATATATTTAAATATTCCTCAGATTTGATGAAAGCAAAAATTCACTGATCCAGGAAATTAAATGAACATCAAGCAGAATAAATAAAGAAAACCATGACTACACATATCATGATAAAATGGCTGAAAATCCAAAACATAGAATAAAATCTTAAAAGAAAAATTATAAAGGAAAAATGATAAGCGTGATGGCTGACTTCTCATAAGAAATTACAGAAGCCAAAAGACACTGGTATATTATCTTTAAAATGTTAATGGAAAAAAAGAAACAAAACCAAAAAAGAAAAAAATATAGTATTGCTACAAATCTGTAACCAGTTAAACAGTCTTTCAAAAATTAAAACTGGAAGTTAGTTGCAGTAGCACATATCTGTAATCCCAGTTACTCAGGAGGTTGAGGCAGGGAGATCGTAAGTTCAAGGACGACATGAGCAATTTAGGGAGATGCTGTCACAAAATAAAAAGGGCTGGGGAGTTGGATATTACAATGGTAGAGTGACTCTGGATTCAATCCCTGTTACAATAAAAAAATAATAAAATTGGGGCTGGGTGTGTAGTGCAGGGCTAGAATGTTTGCCTGATATGCATGAGGACCTGGATTCAAACCCCAGTACCACACACAAAACATTTTAATTAAATAATGACAACTTCAGATCAAAGGATGTAGAGAAAATTTATTTCCGATTTTGTAGATAGAAGAGAATAATACCAGATGGGAATGTGAATCTATAGGAGTAAATAAAAATACTAAAAATAGAAAATATGTAAATATGAAAGACTTTTCTTTTACTGGTGCTTTTAAAAAGATATTTTAAGGTAAAAATAACAGTATATTGTGGGATGATAGAACAACAATAGCACAAAGAATTACAGGCACAGCAATGAAATTATGTTGTTTTAATGGTCTTATATATAAAGTAGTTCATTGTTGTCTAGAATAAACACTCCTAAAAAGCTAGTAAGCAAGGTTAAATGACACTAAAATATATTTGATTAATTCAAAAGAAGACAAGAAAGGAGGAATCAAGAAATAAAGAATAATGAGACAAATAGAAAACAAATAGCAAGATGGAATTATCACAATTACATAATAAAAATTAAATGTCCATTCAACATAGTGACATAATAATTCTAAGTGTGAATATGCCTAATAATATAGCTATAATATATTATCAGCAAAAACTAACAACTAAATAGACAAATCCATAGTCATCATAGAAAGTCTTAATAACTTTTTCTCAGTAATTGACAAAACAAGTAGGAAAAATATTTAGCCATGATATGGAAGATTTACACAACACTATAACCATCTGTACTTATTTGATACTTATAGAACATGCTGATAATAAAATACACATATTTCTCTAGTAAACACTAACTGTTCATCAAAAATGTCTTTTGAAACAACAAATAAAAGTACTTTCTTTAACTACAATGGAATTTAATTAGAATCAATAACAATAAGATATCCAAGAATTCTCCATATAGTTGGTAATTAAGGAATACATGTAAATAGTCCATGTAAAAAAGAAGGAATCACAAGGGAAATTTGAAAATGTTTTAAAATGAAAGGTAATGAAAACACAATAAGAGGGGGCAAAGGGTGCACAAGTAATGGGGAAAAAAATAAGAACCAAGATACATCATGTACAGGTACAAGTGTCCAATGATAAATGTAAATGTATTTTATACCTAAAATGTACCAATAAAAGCAATTAAAAAAAAGAAAACACAATAAAGCACAACTTATGACATCAAGTTAAAACAATACTTTTAAAAAGTATGGCTTTCACTGCATACATTAAAAAAAAGAAAAACTTATCAAGAGAGGGTGAGAGTGAATTAAACTGAAATTTTAAAAAGGGAATAATAAAATTCAAATTACAATTGCTGAATTATAAAATATCTCCTCCCACAAATAGAGAAAATCTTGAGGTTAAAGGTGTTTCCTTGAAAAGATTGGTAAGTTTAGTAAAATCTACCAAGAATAACTTAGATACAGAGAAAGAAAAAAATATAAATTACCAATATGAAGAATAAAAGTATGTGACATTACTATTCATACTACAGAAATCTAAAAATATTAAAGGAAACTTAAGAACAACTTTGTAAATGAACTTGGCAATAAGGTGAAATGGGAAATTTCTAGAAAAATATAACCAACACAAGAGAATACAGAAAATCTGAATAGCCTTGTATTATTAAAGAAATTAATTTTATAATTGAGAACATTTCCTCAAGATAACTTTAGACACAGATGGCTTCATTGGGGAATTCAACCAGACAATTAAATAAGAAATCATAGCAATTCTGCATCAAAAATAGAAGAGGAGTGTTGATGTTTATATGTACATGTTCCCAGTAGACTTCTGTGCTCCTAGGCAAGGCTTGGGAAGGTGGTTGCATTATGGAGGTGGTATAGCTGACTTGCTGTTACAAGGTGGGGTCATGTTGGAAGAGACAAATCACTGTGAGTGTGATAAATCCCACCTGGCTCCTGCTTCTCTTCTCTCTCTCTGCTTCCTGGCTGCCATGACATGAGCAGCTTCCATTTATGTGCCTCTGCCTTGCCAATTCTGCCCTGGAACCAGCTCACTATGAACTGTAAATATGAACACAAGTAAGCCTCTCCTCCTTTAAGTTGTATGAGGTATTGGGTCCCAGTGACAAGAAAGTAACTAAGACAAGGAGTGAAGACCTCCTAACTTATCAGCCCAGTATAATTCTTTAACAAAACACTAAAAAACACAATATAGGAAATTAAATTACAAGCATTATTTTTCATCAGCATATATGCAAAAATCTTTAATTAGCAAATCAAACTCTACAATGTATAAACTGTGCACAACATATTAGCAAATCAATTTCAGCAATATGTAAAAAATATAATAATACATTAACCTAAACATGCAAATTGGCTTAACATTTGACAACTTTCCACATTACCAGAATAAAATAGAATACTATATCATCAACTTAACTGAGGCAGAAAAATAAATATAAAAATTCAACACTTAAACTTTCTCAACCTCATAAAGAACATTTATTAAAAACCTACAAATGACATCATATTTAATTGTGAAATTGATTGTTTACCTCTGAATTGGGAGAAAGACAAGGATATCTACTCTCAGTATGCCTATACACCATTGTCCTAAAAGTCCTAGCCTGCCTGAAGTATAAGGAATAAGAAATTAAAAATACAAAAAAGAAAAAGAAAAAACATTGTGTTGTTAATTATAGACAACATGCCCCAAATAATTATAAAGAAGTGACTATAACTATTAATTTAGCAAAGTTACAGGATCTTGGATCAATTTACAAAATTTTGCTATACTAGCCAGAAAATGAAATTTTCTATATTTGATAGTCTATATTTTTAATATCATTGACAATCACATGGAAAATATAAAATAATTAGAAACAAATTAAAGAAATCTTTTGTAAAATATCTGCACTGGAAATTATAAAACGGGGCAAAGGTTTTTTTCTAAAAAACTAAATAATTGAAGAGACATAGAGACATTAAAAATTCATTGATAGAGGTCGTGAGTCGCTCAGGACACGCTGAATCAGCCCTGGCAACAATCCACTGGACAGCCCCCCCCCCGCTATTCTGTACAGCCACCTGGTTCCACACTACAAAGATGAAGAAGACACTGGACCACTAGACCAAGGTACTGAGTCCCGCCACTCCTGGCCCAGACGTAGGGGCTTCTGAGCCACCATCCCACTGCTCCTGGACCAGAGGAATGGGCTTCCTGGCCACCATCCCTCCCGCTGCTCCCAGACCAGAGGAAAGGGCTTTTGGGCCACGCTCTGTCCCGCTGCTCCTGGCCCAGAGGAAGGGGCTTCTGGGCCACCATCCCACTGCTCCTGGTCCAGAGGAAGGGGCTTCTCAGGCACCATCCCTCCCACTGCTCCCAGCCCAGAGGAAAGGGCTTTATGGCCACCACCCTACCACTGCTCCCATCCCCTATCCCACCTCTCCCAGCTCAGAGGAGGTAATCTGTGCAGGCACTAACAGCCCCCTGCCCCAGTCGAAATGAGAAAACACATAAGTAAGTCTCAAAACCAGACTTCCAGATCACCTACGGCAACCCCAAAGGGAAATGAGATGGAACACTCTGATACTCAACTACCTGGACCCACTGAACTGGCAACAAAAGGGGACCTGGAAAAAATGAAATCAGAAATAATTTCTCAGATAAGAGGAGAAATTCTGCTCCTAGTGCAAGACATGATTAATAAATCTAGAGAGGAGCTCAGGAACATGATGGAATCCCAACATAAGAAACAAATGGAATCCATAAAACAGATGCAAATAGATTTCCAGGACATGAAAAACTCCATTGAAAGTCTACACAGCAGAATGAGCCAATGTGAGGACAGAATTTCAGATACAGAAGATAAGATTGCAATTAATGACCAGGAAAAGAAAAATTGCTTCAAAATTAAAAGGAAACATGAGAAATCAATCCACCAGCTGCTAGACAATGCAAAGAAGAATAACATAAGACTGATTGGAGTCAATGAAGAAACAGGAGAGAGTGGAGATGACATAAAAAATCTCTTCACAGAAGTAATGGCAGAAAACTTCCCAAGCAGGGGAAAAGAGCTTGACAAACAGATAAGTGAGGCATATAGGATTCCAAATAGCCTTGATCAAAAAAAATCTACACATAGGCATATAATAGTTAGGATTCCAGAAACACAACAGAAGAATAAAATTCTACAAGCAGTGAGAGAAAAGAAACAAATCACATACAAAGGAAAGCCCATCAGATTCACAGCAGACTTCTCAACACAAACCATCAAGGCAAGAGGAGCTTGGAGTGACATATTCCAAGCCCTAAAAGAAAACAGCCTCCAACCCAGATTGATGGACCCTGCAAAACTATCTTTCAAAATGGATGGAGAAATAAGATACTTTCATGACAAAGAGCACCTTAGGAACTTCGTGAATACCAAACCAGCACTCCAAAGAATTTTTGCACAATAGCCTAGGAACAGACATTGAGGATCACAACCCCAGAAAGCAAAGCACAATGAACCTATCTGGCATGACAAGAAATTAAATGGAAAGGGGGAGAATCCAACAAAAAGAAAAAGTCATGGCAATGACAAGTCAATACATATCAGTTAGAACCATCAATGTTAATGGTCTCAATTCACCAATCAAAAGAAATAGACTGGCAGAATGGGTCAAGAAACAAAATCCAACAATATGCTGCATAAAGAAACACACTTAATCCAAAAGGAAACTCATAGGCTGAAAGTTAAAGGGTGGAAAACAATACTCCATGTGACAGGAACCTGAAAAAAAGGAGGAGTAGCTATCCTCTTGGCAGATCAAGTAGATTTCAAACCAACACTGATTAAGAGAGACAAAGAAGGACACTACATCCTTGTAAAGGGAGGAATCCAAGAGGAAGAGATGACAATCATAAATATCTATGCACCAAACACTAGTGCACCAAACTATATAAAACAAATACTAATGGACATGAAAAGCCATATATGCACTAATATAATTATAGTGGGGGACCTCAACACCCCACTGTCACAAATAGATAGATCAACTAGGCAAAAAATAAGTAATGAAATACTAGAACTCAATTGAACTCTTGAACAAATGAACTTAACAGATGTTTACAGAGTCTTCCACCCCACAAAATCAGAATACACATTCTTCTCAGCTGCACATGGGTCATTCTCCAAAATAGTCCACATACTCACACATAGAACATGTTTAAGTAAGTGCAAAGGAATTGAAGTTATCCCCTGTATATTATCAGACCATAGTGCAATGAAATTGGAGATCCATAGCAAAAGAAACTCAAAAAATGTCATAAACACATGGAAATTGAACAACACACTTCTGAAGAACCGATGGGTCACAGAGGAAATTAAAGAAGAAATCAGACAGTTCCTTCAATTAAATGACAATGACAATACAACATATCGGAATCTATGGGACACCATGAAAGCAGTCTTACGAGGGAAATTCATAGCAGTGAATATGCATATTAGGAAAACAGAATGAGCCCAATTAAACAACCTCATGCTTCACCTCAAGCTTCTAGAAAAAGAAGAACAGGACAACCCCAGAGCTCATACAAGGGAGGAAATTATAAAGATCAGAGGAGAAATCAATGCAATGGAGACTAAGAGAATGATACAAAAAAAATCAATGAAGCCAAGAGTTGGTTCTTCGAAAGAATCAACAAAATTGACAAACCCTTAGCCAACCTTCTCAGAAAAAGGAAAGAAAAGGCCCAAATCCATGCAATTAGGAATGAAAAGGGTGAAATTACAACAGACCCAGAAGAAATCCAGAAGATCATCAATACCTACTTCCAGAACCTATACGCCAATAAGATGGACAACACAGAAGAAATGGACAGATTCCTAGATACATATGAATTACCAAAGTTGAACGAAGAAGACCTCAAAATTCTGAAAACCCAATATCAACCAATGAAATTGAAAACATAATTAAAAACTTATCAACTAAGAAAACCCTGGGCCCTGATGGCTTCACTGCTGAATTCTACAAGACATTTAGAGAGGAACTGCTGCCCCTACTGTTTAAACTCTTCAGTGAAATTGAAAGGGAAGCAATATTCCCAAATTCATTCCTGGAAGCAAGCATCACCTTGATCCCCAAAGCAGAGAAAGATCCAACAGAAAAGGAGAACTATAGGCCAATCTCACTAATGAACATAGATGTAAAAATCCTTAATAAGATACTGGCAAATAGAATGCAGAAGATCATCAAGAAGATCATATACCCTGATCAAGTGGGATTCATCCCAGGGATGCAGGGATGGTTCAATAAATGCAAATTAATCAATGTAATACACTATATCAATAGAGCCAAGGACAAAAACCTTATGATTATCTCCATAGATGCAGAAAAAGCATTTGACAAAATCCAACATGCATTTATGATAAAAACCCTACAAAAAATTGGAATAGATGGTCTCTACCTGAAACTGATAAAAGCCATCTATGAAAAACCAACAACCAATATCATACTAAATGGTCAAAAACTGAAATCCTTCACACTAAAATCAGGAACAAGACAAGGATGTCCACTATCACCACTCTTCTTCAATATAGTTCTGGAAACATTAGCCACAGCAATTAGACAAGAGAAAGAAATAAAAGGAATAAAGATAGGAAATGAAGAAGTCAAATTGTCATTATTTGCAGATGACATGATACTCTATATGGAAGACCCCAAGAACTCCACCAAAAGTCTTCTCGACTTAATAACCAAATTCAGTCAAGTAGCTGGTTACAAGGTCAACACACAAAAATCAATAGCTTTCCTTTACACGAATGACAGACTCACTGAGAGAGAAATAGGGCAAAGAATTCCTTTCATAATAGCATCCAAAAAACTGAAATAGCTAGGAATCAACCTAATGAAAGAAATCAAAGGCTTCTTCTCTGAAAACTATGGCACTCTGAAAAGAGAGATTGAAGATAATATCAGAAAATGTACAGACATCCCCTGCTCCTGAGTAGGAAGGATAAATATAGTGAAAATGGCCATACTTCCAAAACTACTATATAGATTTAATGCAATTCCAATTGAGATCCCAGCAGCATACTTCATGGACCTTGAGAAAACAATCCAAAAATTCATTTGGAACAAGAAGAGACCCAGAATAGCAAAAGCAATTCTAGGTAACAGAGACATGGCAGGGAGTATCACAATCCCCAACCTGCTTGACAAAGATTAAAAGTATACCTATATCTCTCGCCATGCACTAAACTAAAATCAAAATGGATTAAAGATCTAAATATTAAAATAGAAACTCTGAACCAGTTGGAACAGAGGTTAGGTAGAACCCTTGAAGACATCGGTGTAGGAAAAGATTTTATGAACAAAACCTCAGTTGCCCGTGAACTAGCACAATCAACAAGTGGGATCCCTTCTTATTAAAAGGCTTCTGCACAGCAAGAGAAACCACCAGCAGTGTGAAGAGACAACCCACAATGTGGGAAAAAATCTTCACCTGCTCTTCCTCAGACAAAGGTCTACTATCTCGAATCTGTAAAGAACTTAAAAAGATCAGACCTCTCAAATTTAAAGACCCAATCCGAAAATGGGCATCTGAAATGAACAGACATTTCTCAGACAAAGAAGTAGAAATAGTAAATAAATACATGAAAAAATGTTTAACATCACTGGTCATTCGAGAGATGCAAATGAAAACAATGCTGAGATTCCACCTCACTCCAGAAAGAATGGTGGCTATCATGAAATCAACCAATAGCAAATGCTGGCGGGGCTGTGGGGAAAGAGGAACCCTGCTCCACTGCTGGTGGGAGTGTAGACTGCTGCAACCACTGTGGAAATCAGTATGGAGATACCTCAAAGAACTAGGACTGGAAGTCCCATTTGACCCCGCTATTCCACTGCTGGGGATCTTCCCCAAAGAATTAAAAGAATCATACCACAGTGATATATGTGCACCCATGTTCATAGCAGCACAGTTTGTGATAGCTAAAACTTGGAAACAGCCCAAATGCCCATCAACTGGAGACTGGATAAAGAAAATGTGTTTATTTTTTGTAAAATGGAGTACTACTCAGCCACAAAAAATGAGAAATTAGAGACATTTATAGCTAAGTGGATGCACATTGAGGCAATACTCTTAAGTGAAATAAATAGGACACACATGTATAAATACCGAATAGTTTCTCTGGCGTGAGAAACTGAAAGTGTAAGTAAGAACTAAAATGTATAATAGGTAATGTGAAATAGGAAGAAAAGGGGCAAAGGGGAAGGAAGTGGGAGGTCTAGGGTAAAGGATAGAAGGGAATGGGCTTAATATGGGAAAATGGAAAAAAGGAACAAAATCTTTGTAAATAGGGAGGAATGGAGGGATTGAAGGGAGGGCTGGGCAAGGGTGAAAAATAAGAACCAAGAGAGGTTATGTAAAGGTGCAAATTTCCAATGATGAATGTCATTATATTGTATGCCTAACATGTACCAATGATTAGAATAAATAATCGATAATGCAAAATAGGAAGAAAAGGTCCAAAGGGGTAGGAGTAGTGGGAGGGGCAGGGGAAAGGAAAGAAGGGAAAGGAAAAATGATGAGAAATGGAAAAAATGGAAATAAAGTTTTTGTAAATAGGGAAGGGTGGAGGGGGTGAAGGGAGGGCTAGGAATTGGGAAAAAATAAGAACCAAGATGCATTTTGTAAAGGTACAATTCCCAATGATAAATGTAATTGTGTTGTAAACCTAAAATGTACCAATAAAAGAATTTTTAAAAATTCATTGATATTTTCACTATTAGTGAGATGTTATTTTTCTCCAAGTTGATCCACACATTCAATCCAGTTTTAATAAAAATCCACGTTAACATTTTGGTAAATATTTTACAGTTTATGCTATAATTTATATGGAAATGTCAAAAGCTGAAAATAGCCAAAACAATTTTGAAAAAGAACAAAGTTGGAAGACTATTGGTTAAATCTTCAGTAATAAAAGCAGGTGAATATACACATGAATTAATGATACAAAATAAATTATCCAGAAATAGAGTCCCATAATTAATTTTCAACAGAGGCACTAAAATAATTAAATAGAGAAAGAAATGTGTTTTTAACAAGTGATAATGGAACAATTAGAAAGCTATATGGAAAAAAATGAATCTTAATATTTCTACCACAATATACACAAAATTTAATTTGAGTTGAAAGATGGATATAAACATAAAGGTAAAATAATAAGATTTCTACAAGAAAATATAGGACAATAGTTTTGTGATTTTAAGATAAGCAAAGGTTGCATAGGACAAAATATTAACAATAAAGAAAACTGATAAATTGAGCTTAATTAAAACAAAAACTTTCATTCTTAAAAGACCTAGTAAAATTAAAAAGCAACTCCAGAAACTGGAGAAATAGTCACAAGACATATGACATAGAATATATTTAAATCTCAAATACATAAAGAACTTCTACAACCTCTAAAAATGGGAAAAAAGACTTGAACAGACACTTCACTGAAGATGATACTTGAATGGCTATCAAGAAAATTCAAATTAAACCACAATAAGATTTCATTTCACTAGAATTGGTAGAAATTTTTAAAAGACTAATAACACCAAATGTTGATGAGGAGAGCTCAGACATTACTGATGAAAATGCAAATTGGTACAGTGATCTCAGAAAACTTTCTGTAAACTTCAACAAATACTGCTTATTACATAGAAATTGGATTTTCACTCATGAAAATATATGCCCACAGAGCAATACTAGGATGTTTGTTTTCAGTCATGATAGCCTCAAGCTACAAATAGCTCAAATGTTCATAAACAGGAAAATGGGTAAGCAAACTGTGATATAATACTATTCTGCAATAAAAAAAAGGGCTGAACTACTGACCACAAAATAATATCAGTGCATCTCAAAAATATGTTAAGTATGACACAAAAGAGTGTATGGTGTATAATTTAAATGAAGATTAATACAACACAAAGCCGAGCTGTGGTAATAGAAATGGGAGGAAAGGTTACCTCAGTGGTGAGGAGTAGGGGCAGGATTGCCTAGAAAGAGGGACCAGAGAACATTCTGAGGTAATTGAAATGTTCTATGTCTTGATTGAAGTGTTGGTTATATGAGTATATAGAATTTCAGAACTTATGAAATTCTACAATTATAATCTGTACAGATTAGTTTGTGTAAATTCAAACATTGCTTAGGGAATGAGAAGACAAGCCACAGACTGGGAGAAATACTTGCAAAGCACATCCCTGATAAAGAAATTGTGTTCAAAATATATGTAGACTCTTACAACCTAACAATAATAAAAAGAAAAAAAATGGACAAAAGATGTGAGGAGACACCAAAGAAATACACAAGTGAAAAGTAAAAGATGAAAAGATGCTCAACCTCATATATTTTTAGGAAATTGCAAATTAATATAGCAATGAGATCGTGTATATTCTATTAAAATGGCTAAAATCTAATACTCTGACAACATAAAATGCTGATGAGGATGTGGAGCAACAGGAACTCTCATTTGTTACTGATAACAATGTGAATTAGTACCCAAATGAGTTTAAAACCTATGTCCACACAAATGTAAGCATCAGCTTTTTAAAATTTTAAAATTTTTATTGGGACATGTTTTCAGTACATGATGACTGCATCCCTTGTGGGGAGTTGGTACATGTATATAACACATTTTAATTATTTTTTCATTCCCTTCCCCTCCCCTATCCATCTTATAGTCCCCTTCCCATTACTAAAAGATATATCTCTCTATTTCCTATTATCTATCTTTTATGTTGCTCTTTATTTACAGCTTTGGCTTCTTATGCAAGAAACCATGGACTATTTAAGCCTGTGTGTCTGATTTACTTCACTAAACATTATGGCCTCAAGGTGCATCCATTTTCTTACAAATAATTTTAGTTTATCCTTCTTTATGGAAGAACAGTACTCCATTGGGTGTGAATACCACATCTTCTTTATGCATTTATCTGTTGATGGACATATAGACTATTTCCAAGATTTAGCTGTTATGAATTGTGCTGCTATAAACATGAGTATGCATGCATCCTTGTAATGTAATGTCTTCAGCTCTTTCAAGAAGATACTTCCAAGGGAAATACCTAGGTTGAATGAAATTTCTAGTTTTAGTTTTAGCTCTAGTTTTTCGAGGAATCTTCATACTGACTTCTGTAGTGGTTGTACTAGTTTGAATTCCCACCAACAAAGTAGAAGGGCTTCTTTTTCCCTGCAGCCTCACCAGCATGTGTTGTTATCTGATTTCTTGATGATAGATATTTTTTCTGGGTAAGATGGAATCACAGTGTTATTTTAATTTATGTTTCTGTAATTGCCAGAGATGTTAACTGTTTCTCATGTGTTTATTTACTTCTTCTTCTGAGAAGTGTCTTCTCATTTTGGTTGTCCATTTTTTATTAGGTATTTTATCTTGTGGGCAGATCTAATTTTTTGAGTCTTTTATATATTCTAGATATTAGAATTCTATCTGAGGAATCACTAGCAAAATTTTTTTCCCAATCTTTAGGTTGTCTTTTCTCTCTGGTGGCTGTTTGCTATACAGAAGCTTTTCAATCTGATATTATCCTATTTGTTGATTCTCAGTATTATTTCTTGTGTTATTGGTGTTCTGTTCAGAAAATCCTTGCTAGCCTCATTATTAATTACCAAAACTTGGAAGCAATCATGATGTCTTTCAATAGCTGAATGGATAACAAACTGTAGTACATACAGGCAATAGAATATATTCAGCAATAGAGAATGAGCTATTAAGCTATAAAAAAATAAAGAAACCTTAAATATATATTGGTAAATAGGAGACACTCTGCCCAGAAAATCAGAATGTGACAGTATTGGGAAAGAACAGTTTTTTCCAGATGTGATTAAGTGAAGGATCTTAGATAAAATTATCCTGAATTAGAATGAGGCATAAATTTAGAGAGAAGTATCCATATAAAAGAAAAGAAGGGAAGATGACACATACAGGAGAATGTTATGAGAAGTCAGAGGTGGAGACTAAATTGATACATCTCCAAGGAGAATAGCACCAATGATTTCCAGCAGCCACCAGAAGCTAGGAGTCATAGAACGGGTTCTCCTGCAAGACATCCAGGAGGAAAGAACCCTGCTAGAACTTGATTTTGAACTTCTGGTCTCTAGAAATATGAGAGAATGCATTTCTGTTATTTGAAAAGCCCCTCAATTTGTGGTCATTTGTTACAGCATCCAGAAGAAACCAATGTACCTCGACATCATATTCTGGAATGATATGTTTTGGATCTTAAATGTCTCCCAGAGGTCCCTACATTAAAGATTTGGTCACCTGTTGTTGGGGTTACTGGAAAGTGGTGGGACCTTTAGGAGGTGGAGACCAGTGGAAAGAAGTTAGGTCTTTGGGGGCATGTCCTAGAGGGGGATTACGGGACCCTGGCCTCTTCACTCTCTTTGCTCCTGTTTGCCAAGAGGTGAATGGCTTTGCTCTACCACATGCTTCCCACCTTGGTGCCCTAGTTTCTCCACAGACCCAAAGCAATGGAACCAACAGACCATAGACTGAAACCTCTGAAGCTGTGAGGCAAGATAAATCCTTCTTCTTTTACACTGATTCTTTTCAAGTTGTCACAGCAATGGAAATCTAATGCATGGGGTCACCACTTCTTATATTCTTTCTCTTGTATACCAAGATGTTAACTGGGAGTCCTTATGTGATCCTCAGTTATCCCCAAAAGAAGTCGCTATATTCTGCTTACTGAGGCAGAAAACTGAACGATTTACTTCATTTTATATTATTTTAATTGTGAAACCAATATAATAATGATTCAGTAAAGTAGGGATGTGAAGAATTTAATCTATTACATGTTACTTCACAATTCCCTTCTAGTTGCACACACATGTACTTGCACACATTAGGGGAAGATGCATGTGTACTCATGACTAGGCATGCCATCATGGGTTGTTCTTACAGAGTACTCCAAGTTAAAGGCTTATTTGGGTTTGTTGCATAATGGCTGCATGATGACTTTTGCATCTTGACTCTTGAAAATTACTAATTGCACACATTTGTTACAGAAAACAGACCCTAATTTTGGCTTAGTCTTTTGATAACATCTAATGTTGAATGTGATGTGGGTGTAGTTTGAATTTATGGAATGGTTGAGGCACATAAAACACATGTAAAAATCACATGTTCAAGTTGTCATGCCTTTTTATAAAAATGTCCAATTCAAAATAAAATTATTAGCCACAGTTGATAGCCAGGAAATGACTGCATAAAAGAAGAGTTCTTTTCAACTTAGAGAATATCCACTCAACATTTTACTTTGCTGTTTTGAGCTACTTGTGACATATATGGAGAAAGTATTTGTCATAAATTTTCCCAGAGGGTGGATATAAAAAGTTACTTCTTCATGAAATTTGTATTTTATTGTTTTTATGCCATTATTCAACCCAAAGATTCATGGGCTGCCAATTAACCTCCTTGATATTTTCTGATAGTGTTTTATTTTTTAAACCAGGAAGTGAATTAATAAATCCTGAATTATTGTCTTCCAATCTGCATAATGAAGGAAGTCAGCTGTCCCTCAGGATTGTGCAATCCCATGTGGTCTGCTGTGATCATTCTGTGACTTATCCCAGAAATACCATTTCGGCTGCCATGACCATGTCTTCCCCGCAGTAGTCATCTCCCATAGCAATGAACCAAAGAATCAACATCAACTGTCTCATCAGCCAGACTCACAACCTTTGGTCTTGGCCTTCACTGAGCCTTTTCTCCTACTTTATAGCTGTGCAGTCTGGTGCCTGAGTTCTGGCTCTCCTATTAGGCTAGAAAACATTGACACTGGCCACTGAGAAAAGTTGTCAACACTCTCAGAAAAATCAGGTTGCACTCTGTGAACCAAATGGAATAAAAGGTGATTCTTCTTCTAGTCATTAATTCCATAGTACAATAATCACTATTTGGGAATGATGTTTGAATGTCAGGAAACGTGCTAAAGGTTTAACTGTCATGATCTCATTTTGTCCTCACAATGACCCTGTGGACTATCCCCATTTTACAGAAGAGGAAAACAGAGTTTAGAGAAGTTTCAGCCAGGCAGAACTAAAAAAGAGCAGGGAATGGTTTTTGACTTGTCTTTCTTGACTTTTAAGACTGAGCTCTAACTACAACTTCATGTTGCATCCCCAATGAGCCAACTCAAGGCCCATCTGATTTTTACTCCTTTTCCTTTTCCACTTTTCTCATGAAGCTGTACCAATGACCATGCACATCTCACTCTGTGAGTGAACAGCAGATCAGATTCATGTTTGGCCTCAAGGGAATAAAAAAAGTGTTGCTACTGAATCTGATTGTTATCTTGAAATTGTCAACAAATAAATGTTTCCACATAGCTTTGTAATTAATGTCTACACATTCTAAAAGAACTTCTTTATGTTCTATTTGGGCAGATGATGCATAATTCTTCAAATTTTTTGGCTTGGCTTTTCTTATTTATTTAGGATATTTTCTCTTTTCAACATGCAAATCCTTTAGACAGCCCATATTGTATAGCTATTGGCTGGCATTTGACGTCATATAAGATTCTGCCAACAGGGTTATTGATCTCCGTTTTTCTTCAGTACAGGGTATCTTAATCCTGAGCATTTGTCTTTCTTTGCACATTTGTGAAAGCACTCTGATAGTGAAAGCAAAAATGAAGCCTTCATTTCCTCTATAAATATTTGTGCAGTGACCTCTGACTGTTAGCCAGCCCGCCTGCCAACACCCCATTAGAAGTCATTCTTTTTACAATCAACTACTATCATTTGATAACCCCTTGGGGTTAAAAGTACAGATGTAGGATCTTGGAGTTCCTGATGGGAATACTTCATATCCAAAGTATGTTTTCCTTTGAAAATGACATCACCACAAGGATAAATTTTTCAAATAATTTGGCTGTCATGTTATGAAAGCGTCTTTAAAAATATAAAAAGAAAAGTACACCTCAAACAATTTTTTCCAAAATCCAGGGATGAAATAAAAATAAAAATAACTTTCTAACTAATTAGACTTAGATGATCTTAGTGTGGTGAAGTAACTCAGACAGATCAAGAATAGTCATCACAAAGATTGTATTATGTAACTTTTTTGGATCAAATTCTAATGTCATGGAGTTCATTGTATGAGAGACAGTTTTTATACTTCTGGATTGGATCGCAAAGATGATTTAAGTTGCATGAAAACTTACTACTAAATAGAGAAGTCAAATGACATGGATTAATATTTCTATTCCTTAATTTACCCTTATTTGCTAACCACTATATGATTAAGTGTCACTAAGTTAGCAACTTGCTTAGTTTAGTGCATGGAATTCCTCTTAAAATGCTGCATCAAGAAAGTAGAAGTAATAGACTAGTCTAAGAGGACAAATTTCCTCTTTGACAATGAGAAATGGATGTCTGTGATAGAAGTGATATCTCTGAAAAGTGAATTTTTCAAATTTGAAATTTTATGGCATTGTGTGTATGTGTATGTGCATTCTAATGTAAAGTTTTCTCACAATGTGTAAAGTTAGAAAAATTACATTAAATGGTTATTAAGGATCTATCATATACCATCTTTTGGATGCAGAGACAATAGTATGTACAATAATAATAACAATAGGTGACATTTATTAAGCAATAGTAACAGGAATGAAGGTATTTGTTTGACTTTGAACATGGAATGTACTCTAAAGTTCCATTTGTTAAAGGTCTGGTCCCCACTTCAGTGTTACTGGAAGATGGTGGGAGCTTCAAGAGGTGGGGCCTAATAGGAGGTCTTTGAGTTATTGGAAGCATGCCCTTGAAGAGGATGGTGAGATCTTGGTCTCATCTCTGTTTTGCATCCCATCCATCAGATGAAGGGCTTTGTTCTGTCATGTGCTCCCTGCTGTCACGTGCTATCTTGCCATAGGCCCAAAAGCAATGGGGTCAATTGACCATGTCCTGAAATCTCCAAAACTGTAAAGCAAAATAAACCTTTACTCTTTATAAATAAATATTTGCTACAGTGATGGAGAGCTGGTTAATAGATTGACAGAATTGAGAGGCAGGCAGGATTGAATATGAAGGTGGGGGAGAAGATGAGGTCACTATGGGCTCTCAGACTACCAGCTTGAATAATGGGGTTGACAGTGGTGCTGCTCATTTCCATGAAGGATGTAGGATGGAGAGGAGTTTGGGGTGAGAAGACTCGGGGGTTCTGCTGTCAAATTCACCTCCTCGTTTCTCACTCCTCCCCCATCCCTCTCTCCTCTGAAACTCAACATGATTTTGTGATGTAATTATTTGAATATTCATTTTGTTATATAATAGTATATACTTGTCTTCTTACTAGACCATGAAAATACATTCACAGATCCATAAGCTTTTGTTGAATGAGCAAATGATCAACCTTTCATGGCCCAATAATTGAGGATTTAAAGGAGACTCTCCCTGTGATGCTCAAACATTTGTCCCTGTCCTGACTTCAAAATATGTAAATAAAATAGGTTATTTTTCTATAAGATAAGTTAGGGGTTTGAAAACAGTAATTTTAATAACCTTCTGACTTCAGACTATTATTTTTCTGTTTAAATTTTTCATTCCCTTCAAGTGTTTCACATGGCACATGATTACTGTATAAATTATTTTCCTACTTGCCCTACCTGGACACGTTCCAATTAGTCTACGTTCTCCTTAAGTTGTGTTACTCTGATAATCTGATCCTTAAAGAATATACTGTGGCCACTTCTTCTGAAGAGAAGGCAAAACAAATTATTTTAATAACTGTTGTGGCTTATAGCTAGATGCCCCTCCCCCAAGCTTCATACACTCAGAGGTGGGGCATTTTGGAAGTGGCAAGATCTAAGGTTTGTGAATATAGATTAAGGGTGTGTGATGATTGGCTTAGTTCACTGACTGGTTTGGCATAATTCTGGGTGTGGATAATGGGTAAGCTCACCCTAGGCATGGGTGGCACCAACCAATAGGCTTTTAGCCTGAATGAACAAAGCAATGGTGGTGAACCTATGGCAATGCATGTTACAGCATTTGTTTTTAAGATAAAGGATGTTAATGTATGAGATTTTTTTCTAAACTAAAATCTTAGTATTCAAATTTAATTGCAGTGCTGGTACTTTGTGATAAATGAGTTTTGGGTTTCAGTTTAGGCACACTTCTCTAAAAGGTTCACCATCACTGGAATAAAGAGAAAGGTGGAAGGCAGGCTTGCTGTCTCCTGCCTGCCACACAATGACCGTTCCTCCTCCTCCATGCCACTCTGCCATACTGTTCTGCCTTGGAAACAGCCATCTATGGACTGAAACCTCTACAAATTGTGAGCTAAAATAAACCTTTCATCCTTTAACCTGTGAGTATTGAGTATTTTTTCCTAGCAATGAGAAAATTAACTAAGACAATTACATTAAAATATAAATGGGAGAATTGGGTTTGGAACATGGGAAGTCTGTCTCCAAAGTCTTTGAGCTTAACTACTATCCTGTAATCCTTACCATGTTGGTATAGAAGTAAGTCTCCAATAAGCATTACATGGTACCTAACTTTAAGACAATAACTAAATCACCTAAGTGCTATGACAAACTTAAGGAAGAAGTATAACTGAACAGAGTTCTGAATTCTAATCCTGATTCTGATGCTCACTAGCTATAGTCTTGGCTAGGTTTCATGAGCCCTATGAAGATCGATTTCCCTATCTATGTAATAGAAAAGTATTTAGTCCACTTATTTTTGTTGTATTAGAGTACTGGTCCTTTGATATTTAATGTAATTATAGATAAAGTAATTTAGTATTCAATCTGTTTAGATTGAATGTAAGTATTGATGTAGTAGGACTTCTATCTACCATCTTATTTGGTTTGATTTTCCTATTTAGGCTGTGAATTTTATATTACTTTACTTTTTTGTCTCATAGATTAATCAAATACATATTTATTATTCACTTTTCTTTCTCTAATTTGTTAGTGACATATATTACTTTGTCCTGCTTTAGTATTTACCCTAGTGTTTATGGTATGATCTATCAAAATCTAGTACAAAATTTGGCCCATATCATTTCCTTATAGCCTTAGATCTTTTAATTCACTTTCCCTTTTTTCCTTCTTTTATTTTATAATTTTGTTGTATATTTTAGTTGTATACATATTTGAAAGTTCTAAAGATATAACTGTTTATATAGCAAGTATATACCTGTATACTCACATATATAATTGCATGTAATATTCATTTATTTGCCCACATATATACTCTTTCTAGTACTCTCTTTTTCCCACTTCAGTTCTTCTATTTATCTATCTAAAATCATTCTATTTTACTTGAAGAAGTTCCTTCAGTATTCCCTGCAGAAAAACATCTATTTATGATTAATATCCCTGGTTGTGGTTTTCTGAAAATATTTTTATCTTGTCTTCATCCTTGAAGAATATTTGCACTTTTTCTCCCACTTGGCCCTTTAAAGAGATTATTTGCTTTTCTTCCCATTTTAAGGAGCTATTCCATTTTCTTCTGGCTTCCATCATTTCCTTTGAGAAATCATATGTAAATTATTTCTGTCTCTTTGAAATCAATTTGTTTTTAGTTTCTTTTTAATTGGTGCTTCTAAAATTATCTTTATGCATTTAATGTTAGAAGTTAGATAATCACATGCCCATGTATAGTCATATGTATACTCATACTGCTCGGAGTTTTCTGAGCTTCTTGGTTGTATAAATTAATATTTTTTAGTGTTGGAAAATGTTTAGCCATTACTTCTGATGTTCTCTGTCTCTTCTCATGCTGGGACACCATTTATACATATATTTAAGTGTTTCCATTTGTCTGTTTCAGTTTGGGCATATTTTTATGGACTTATCTTCCAAGACACTAATTCCTTTCATCCACTGTAACCAATCTGTTGCTAACCTCATCAAATAAGTTTTTAATTTTACTTGCAATTGTCATCTAAAATCTGAGCAGTCCTTCATTCTCTGGGATTTTAGTTCATCTTCACAGTTCAGTTTTCACATTAATGTCTTTAAAACATAATGCTTTAATCTGACCTTTTCCATTTGTTACAAAGGCCAAATGGATCTGCCATAATCTGTTTATCTTACTTACTGAAAGTGGAAATCTCTTAAGAGACAATTTTTATTAGTGAGAAAACAGATGTGCTTAATCTAGTGCTCAATATTTACTTAGTATTTTTGTAAGGAATACATTTGGCTTAGAGCAATAGAAAACATGCCTATAATGGCTTAAACAAAAAGAGTTATTCCTGCTCTCTTAAAAAACTCTGGTAGACAATTATTGATATTGTTTCAGAGTTATGTGATGTCAGTGTTGATGTCTCTGAAATTCTCTTGGCCTTTCATAAATGCATCTCATCTCAATATCACCATAGGGCTGCAGCTACTTCCACATGCAAAGCCAAATGAAGATAGATGGAAAAGATATGACAGTAAACTGTGTTCTTTCTTTTTTAATCAGGAAAACCATAGTGATTCAAAATCTCTCAGCCTAATTTGTATTTTATTTTATTTACTATGCTGCATCATACAGACACAACCAATAATAAGAAAATGGAAAGTTTAGTACTTACTCAAGTAAAAGTTGATTGGGTAAAGACTAAGTGGGACAGATATGGAGTAATTTGTGCAAAGAAAAACAGCTGCAAAAGGGCTGGGGATGTAGCACAGTGGCACAGTGCCTGCCTGGCAAGCACAAGGTTCTGAGTTCGATTTCTGGTACCAGAAAACAAAACAAAACAAAAACAGCTGTAAAGGTCAAAGATATGGGGATATATCAGGCTTACAGATACAAAAAACAGTAAACCAACTAAGAATACTTCAAATAATAACATAATTTATTACCTTACGTAGTAAATGTGTGGAGGAAAGTTAGAATAGGTAATTTCACAGTTCCCAATCAAGGATTTATATTATTTTAATCATACTATTGTGCCATTCTCAACAGTTAGAAGTTCCACTCTGATTATTAATTGGATATAGCAGATCCTGGCATCATATCTTTACACACCAAATTCCAAAAATAATTGAAATTATTCCCACCTTGGATGCCAAGAACCCTTGATATATTTTCTCTCAGCCAATGGTGACACCAATTTTCAGAATAAAAATCATCCAAATTAGTATCACATGATTAATGTCAATGGTTGGCCTTACATCAACCATTTTGAAAAGGTAATGATCATATTAATATTTATTTCCCCAAGAACCCAGGAGGGCCCCAACCTTCTCAAAAGATGTATCTGCTATGGTACCAGTTAATATATTTAGTATTCTTTAGTAAGGAAGAATGGCAAAATAACTACTATGTTTTGTAGTATTTGCTACAGAGAGCAGGAGACACTCAGAAAATTCAAATACTTCAATATGTTTGGAATAGAAAAGGTTGGGAGTAAAGTAAGTGGAAAATCAGAAACAGGCAAGATCACGATCTGATCTTTTATGTCACTTGACTGAGAATTAGACTTCCTCCTTAAGTCAATGAGTAACCATTGAATCATTTGAAGTAAGAAACTGGCCATTACAGTTTTCATTTGAAAATAGTCTAGTTTTATCATGGAGAATGGATATATGGAACAAGACTAAGACAAGAGGGTATAGTGAACACAAAGTGCAACCATAAGTAGTAAGCTATTTTCTATGTGACTTTTGGAAATAATAATAGCTAACATTTACCCAAATTAAGTCATGAAATTTCACAAAAACCTGATGAGCAAAATGAGAGTCAAAGAAGCAAAATAACCTGCCCAAAATTGAAAAGCAAGTCATGGAGCTGGGGTGGGATGTTCATAGAGCTGGATACATATCTCCCGAGTCTGTGTATTCAACCACTATATTGTAACCCTTACTGTATTACCTTACAAGTATGACTGATAAGTTTTGCATAGAATCTGACTTTAGAACAATGGATAAATCACTCAAGGAGATGAGACAAACTTAAGGAAACATGATAGTATAGGGCTCTTGGTTCCAATCCTGGTTCTGATGTTCACCAGCTACAGTCCTTGACTAAGCTCCCCAAGCCCTGCAAGACCATTTCCTCACTTGTATAATATGGCAAGGCCATCTCTACTTTGAAAAGCTATAAAAATTGAATTAAATGATAAAATGTTTATAAAGCCTTCAATACATGAAAGACCCTCCCTATTGTTCCAGCCCTTTCTTATGTTTTGTCAAATAGCCATGCCATAGTGAAGGAGATATTCTGTTACTTGATATTCTAGAAGTCCAGAAATGATGCACTACTACTAATGAGGAACAACACAGAAAACCAGCTAGGAGAAGGAGCTCTAGATCCAGGAGTATATGAGCTTGAGGGAAAACAATTACTTCTTAGTTTTTAGTAACCTTAAACTAAAACAGCCTGTGCTTCAATCTTGACCAGAAGCAACAAACTTGAATGGTGCTAGGAGCTCCTATGCCTCTGGCTACCAGTAGGAATTACATATTTACACATCAAGTTTCAGTTATTACAGAGTGTTTCACACTCATCACAACTTTGAAATTACATCAGTTATTAGATCTGCCACTAAATCTTGTTACGTAATGGATTGATCAAGTATACACATATCCTTCTATCTCATCAGCTTAAAAATATTTTGACAACTCAATTTCAATAAAAATCAGTTCCCTTTGTAAGCCTATGAATTTTATTTGATGTATCTAAAGCATTATTTTTGAAGCCATTGGTCTCACCAACTGCAAAAGGGGATAAAATGATCTGCTGTACTATGGGCACTCAGGAAATAGTAGGGTGGACAGCAGAGGGATGAGGACAGAATGAATCTCCTCAGTCAAGTATGTGAGATGGTTTGGGGAGAAAAACCCAGTCTTCTCCTGCCTGTGACCCTGGGCAGAGCTAGGGCAGGATGCGGATGACCTGGGCCTGGCAGCTTCCAAGACTTTTTCCTGAGCATTCTTGTAAAACAGCAACCACATTGCCCCATGTGCCTGGAATTTGATTTCCAGGCCAAGCGTCAGCTTTTCCATGCTACGACTCTCAGGTTTTGGACCAGGTTCCCCTGCTGTCAAGGCCCGGCCCTTTCAATACCTCGACCACCTGCCAGACAGAACAGATTCATGGAATTTTGGCTGCCACTTCTGAGTCACGTCCTCAGCCACAGACTTCCACCTGCAGCCTCAGGAGGCCTAGTCTCAAGGTGGCTGCAGATACAACTGGTGCTGATCCCTGATCCCTCCCAATCAGGCACCCTGTTCTTTCTTAGGGGTCAGGAGGGTTTACAAAAAGGGGTCAGTGTTCTCCACTCTCTCCAAAGAGGCATTTACTTTTCAGAGTGAATCTTTATTTTTCCAATCTTATCTAAAATCCCAAGTTTCTCCCAAGTTATTCTTCTATTTTCTGTAATCCAACAACAAATGTACCACAGGGAATGGTAGGGAGAAAGTCTTATGCAGGGGGTGGATATTGTTATAAATAAGACTCCTGGCTGTGACTCTCTGAGATAAACAGTTGCTAACATTTTCAGGCAGCAGCAGAGCTACTGTTCAAGCACTGGTGAGAATTTTCTACTTGTAAAAGGAGATTTATCTCCTTCCAAATACTTTTTCTGCAAAAGTAAAGTGGACCTCATTAAAACCTTGGTTTGGGAACAGTCCCATCTCACCTTGCTAGATGAGGAAAGAAGAGAAATGTTCTACAGATAATGGTTTAAGAGGTGCATGTGCATGACTGAGAAAAAAATAACCCTGTTGCAAACTCTCCTCTCTCACTCTTGCAGCTGGAAATATATATATATGTATCCATGATATGACAAACATATACCTATTACTCAAAATTCTAATGCTTCCAAGAGAGGAATATAAACATTATTGAATTAATAACTCCTTTATACTGTTTATGTCATCCTTTTGAATTAAGGACCAGCTGTGTGCACACAAATGGAGGAATAGTACCATCTGATTCAGTAAAGATACTTAGGGAGTCCAAATCCAAACTTGGAGGAAATTGTCTAATTTTTAGGGCTAGGTTAAAGAGCAAGTAGAAGTAAAGAGAACATCCAGGTCCTAGAAAAGTAAAATGACAGGTCCTAGTCTGTAAAATACCATTGAATGAACCACTGGAAAACAGAAAATAAAACCATTTTAAGTCCATAACCTCATTCAATCTTCAACTGAGGAAGAGCAGGGTTTTGACTGAAACTTGGTAGAATACCTAAAATTGGTTATTGAAAGGTTTTTCTAATCTTTGAGTAACTGAGGGAATATTCATTAATGGATAAATGATTTGCCAAGAAGTCTACCTTAATAATTGCCAGAACAAGAGTAGTACAATTTAAAAGTAGAAGGTATTACAGTTTCGATGTCCTCTCAAAGCCTCATGAGGTCATAGGTGGGGCTTTCTCAGAGGTGGGTGAATCTAGAGTGTGTGACAACGGAATTGATTCATGGTGCAATGCTAGGCTCAAGGGTACTAGGATTAAGGGTGTGTGAGCTACCTGCCCTAAGTAGTCTGGATAAGATAAAAGGAGCAGAACGATGCTGTTAAGACCTCTTATTGCTTTGCTATTTTCTGCCACCATGAACTGTTCCTCCTCTGTGATCCCTGTCTGCCATGGCACCTTTCCTTGGAGCCAGCTGATTATGGACTGAAACCTCTACAAACTGTGAGTTAAATAAACCTTTCCTCCTTTATCTTTAAGTGTTGGGTATTTTGTTTCAGCAATCAGAGAAAAGTAACTAAGACAGAATTTAGTACCAGAGAAGAAGGGTCATTGCTGTGACTATACCTGATCATATAGTTCAGGAGCCTTTGGGACTGACCTGTGGGAAGAGTTTGAAAAGGTTTAGAGATGCCAGCTGGAAAACTAGAGCTGGGACGCCTTAGGTTTTACTAGATGGGAGAGTCTGGTTAGAGCTCAGAAGACCAGAAGGCTGATAGAAATCCTGCTGTTAAAGACCAGGCTTGGGAGGTTTCTGCTGGGAAGGACTACACTGGCTATTGGACTCCAGGCAATGTGTGTTATGCCTTGGTAGTAAGTTTATTTGCATTTTGCTTATGTCCAGAGACTTTGCCTGAGATTGAGATTAAGGGAAGCTGATGAATTAATCTGGCAGAAGAAATTTCAAGGCAGTCTAATGTTGAGCAGTCCCATGGCTACTGTTGGGGGATTTTACCCAGATCTATGTTGAGAATCAAGACCAAAGAGTCCACCAGAATGATTTAAAATGTGAGTTTGGCCTGAAAGGAAGCTTCAGTAAAGCTTTGGACTGCAAAGATAGAGTAGAGGAGATCTTGTTGCCTGAGAAGGAACAGGAGAATAGAAAAGATAACCTGAAGGCATCACAAGAAGTAGCAGGACTCCATCTTTACAGCCTCAAAATTGCAAAACTGAAAGACTTTCCTTTGAGAAGGGAGCCCGAGAGCACCATGTTCCAGAATGGCAGTGGTCTAGGGAAGTTGTTCCTCAGGATTTGGTTCATAAGCACTGGATCCCAACATCCAAGAGATAAGGAAGCCTGGATACTGCTCCAGGTGGCAGCAGACTCTGGCATCATCCATGTGGTGCTGCTTTTAGGTACACGTAGAATGCAAGAGTTGTGGGATCAGGAAGGCTTCCACCCAGGTTTCTGAAGAAGTCTTGGGAAGCCAGGCAGTGTGGCCCTGAGAGGGCAGTATGTGAAGCTGTGAGTATGAAGCCAAAGATGCAGTAGAGATCCCAGAAGGTTGGAGAAGCCAGGAACATAGATCACCCAAAGAAAGCTGCAAGAACTGAGCAAAACCAGCCAAAGAAAGCTGCAAGAACTGAGCAAAACCAGCCAAAGAAAGATGCCATGGGAGCTACAACCACCAGAAGTACTGTAGGGGTGGAACCACCCAAGCCCTTTGGAGTTCACAACTTGCCACAGGTTACTGGTGATGCTGGAAGTGGAACTGTGGGATTTAATGTTTGTCCTGCTGGATTTAGTCTCGCTTTGTTCCCATTCCTTGCTATTCTCCTGTTTGTAACTTTTGGAATGGAAATGTCTATCTTATGACATTGAATGTTGGAAGTGGCTAACTTTCTTTTCATTTGAACAGGGCCTTGCAGCTAAGAATTTGCCTTCAATCTCAGAGGAGACTTTGGACTTGGACTTCTCAGCAGTGCTGAAACTGTTAGGACTTTGGCAACTCTTGGAGAGGGACTAAATGGGTTTTTTGCATAAAGGGATGTGCAAAAGTCTTTGAGGGACCAGGGGCAGAACGTTTTGGCTTATGCTTAAATGTTCCTTCAAAGCCTCATGAGGTCATAGGTGGGGCTTTTTCAGAGGTGGGTGAATCTAGAGTGTGTGACAAAGGAATTGATACGTGGTGCAATGCTAGGCTCAAGGGCACCAGGTTTAAAAGTGTGAGGGCCACCGCCCTAAATTGTCTGAATAAGATAAAAGGAGCAGAAAGATACTGTTAAGACCCCTTGTTGCTTTGCTATTTTCTGCCACCATGAACTGTTTCTCCTCTGTGATCCTTGCCTGTCGTGCCACCCTGCGTTGGAGCCAGCTGATTATGGACTGAAACCTCTACAAACTGAGAGCTAAATAAACCTTTCCTCCTTTATCTTTGGGTGTCAGGTATTTTGTCTCAGTAATGAGAAAAGTAAGTAAGACAGAAAGCCAAGAAATTAAATTTATTAGGAAGGGTGGGAATGAACAAAGCAAATATCTTTGCCTTTCATAATAACATGAAGTATTATTTCCTTTGCAGAAGACAGACTTGCAAGTTTAAGACAGTTAGGAAGCTATTTCTCTTCCTGTTTGTTTACAGTCTATTTCCTCTAACAATTAAAATGTACTCATCAGAGGTGTAATTGTGCAATTTTCAACATAGCAAGCAAAGAGCTTTCAAATAATGTCTGGATAGATAGATGAATGGAAGTAGATGGATGGAAAGAAAAGTGAAGAAATACATTAATTGAATGTCTAGTTAGAATATTGTACAACATTAGGATTGATTGGGTTTTTTTCACCTAGATTAAATTAAGATTATAAGTATGAGGAATTATGTTTTTATTTTAGAACTACTACACAAAAACAGTTTCAGTTTTTCCTCTCTAGACTAATCTTATCTTGGTTTTTATTATCCCAACATGTAACTTAATACATTATCAAGAGGATTCAATCATACTTGACTTTATTTCAGATATGTGTACCAAATGTTTAAATCCTCATAATGTAAACAAATAAAAACAAAATTCTCCCAGGGCATCTACATGTAATAAAAATACCAAAGAGTGGGGGAGGAGGAATTGAAGGCAGGAGAGGGGAATGGGGAAAAAAGAAGAATCTATATATTACATACCTTTACAAATTCCCTATGATGAATGTGATCATTATGTATATCTAAAGTGTACCAATACAATTAATTTTTAAAATACAAAAAAGGTGTTGATACTAAAAATTGCCAAAGAGAAAATATTTTAAGCTGATTTAATCATGTTTTAATGAGTCCCACATTCCCACCTAGATGGGCTAATCAGCATCATGTTTTTGAAGGAAAAAAAGCAGGAACCAGAGTTTTAGCTAATGTTTGTCAAATAAATCTGCATTATCAAACCAGATAATCACTTTGGGAACCAAATGAATAATCCAGTTGATCTAAATTGATTTGTTAACCTCATACTTGCAAAATTCAAATTTCTTTTATCCCATTAGAATAATTGCTAATGCAGATTTAAATAAACAATGCAAAAGCAGAAAGATCTAAAGTATGCAGGAGAAGTGTCATTTTCTTAGCATCTCTTGGATACTTTTAGTTGAATGGTAGACATAAATGGTCCCTATCAAACTTCTGGGAGCTGTTCACAATTAAGAATTAGAGTTTGTATTTCTATACCCCAATAGTTCTGCAAATTGAAAATATAATTTTTTCCCCATGGGTAAATTCTAACTTCTGTTTTTGAAAGAAAACCAATAAAAATGGAGAAAATGGTTTTCTGACTGTGATGTTCAGTGTCTAGCCAATTATATTACAAATGTTCTTCAAAATAAATCTCATAGTGTTTAATGCTAACTTAAAGTCATTTCATATGGTATTTTACTTGCTTCTATGACTTTCCAAGATTTATGGGTAATCTAATATATTCTTAGTAGATAACTTAAGAAATTTAAAGGGAGGGGATTTTTTCAAATTCTTATAGATTATTTATAACATTTCATCCCAAATATTTAAGACTTTAAGAACATAAGACTGTGTATTGGAAAATTTGCAAATTTATCTTTTAATGTGATATCTATTATATAGAAGTGTAAACATATGATTCATTTCAGAGACAGCTTCATTATGCAATTAATATGGTTTTATTGAAATTAGAATATAATATGCTAAAAATTGATTTACAACTCAATTTTTATACTATTTAGCTTGTTACTATTACCTTAATATGGACAAAGTTGTTCAGGATGGTAATTTATCATTAGTTGCTCCAACATCCAAGTGAGGTAAGGTTAAGCGATACTCATTTTATTGATGAGAAAATTGAGTCACATTGTGCCAAATGTTTTGTTAGGAACCTTACAACTGTTCAGTATCAAATTTAAGAATAGATTTCTCAGCTAACTTGAAATGGGGTCATTAAAATATGACATTTTTGATTGTGTGTCCTTAGTGTCCCAGTGAATGAACATTTGCAATCATAAAGCATTTGGTTGGAGAATATGCACAAGCCCAGGATTGACTTGTGAGTCCAGCTGTTTGATAGGCACTCATTTGTTCTGGTGGAGGCCCAGATACAAGTTATTCTTATAGGACTCAGAGAAGAAGGAAAGGAGCAACTGGTATTGTAGTTCCATTCCAATGACACATCCATTTTCCTTATGCAATTCTTTAGAACTTGAAAAGTCTTAGCTAATAATAATAATAATAATTCTTTTACATGGGAAGGAATGGAAGAAAATCCTACTTATTACCAGCTATTTAAAGAGAATGTGTATTGAAAGACCACTGATATCTTCTAAAGCAATGACTTTAGAAAAAAAACAAGTATAATTGTGTTATTTACTAGGTACCTCATTCAGTTATTCAAGGTGCTTTCTTAAGTAGAAGCTACAATACAGTGGTAAGTTCTGCAGTGATACATGCAGGCCATAGCTTTACCATAAATACAGAGAAAGCAAGACTTGGGTCCCGTACTCCGCTTACCTTTATAAACCTGAGTAAATCATTTCAGTTGTTTGTGAGTTGAGATTTTTATCTGTATAATGAAGGTATTATACTAGAATAACTTTAAGGTCTACTATCTCTAAAACTTACGTAGTTCTATTTGATTTTTAGTCTTCGTGATGCATTTGGTGGACATTAAGGACAAAGTCATTTCTGTAAAAGCCTGAGCATCTTTAGAGTAACTCATTATTTCCATAGAGTGAACTAAAAACTTTAAATGAGGATTAGGAATTTGGGATAGCTTAAAATACTTCTTTGAGAGGGGGTAAATGTAAAAATATAATAGTATTGCTACCATTAGAACAAGAGTAATAAAACACAAGAACACATGACACACACATACAGGGTTATAAAAACCGTTAGTAGCTAATTTTCTAAGCTACATTTTGGAGCATTACTCTATGAAAGTGTCTCCTTGCACTTATATTAATGTTTACTTTTTTATTTTATCTTCGTCTTTTTTACTTGTTTTTCTATCTCTTACCTCCTATCACCCTTTCACCACTCATATGAAAAACCAAACCGGATGCGATAGCTAATCTTGATTGTCCACTTGGTGGGTTGAGAGATTACTAAAACACACTTCTGGGCATGTCTGGGTGGGTCACGGAAGGGTGACCTTGGGAACTGTATCTGGTGCCTAGCACCTCCCTCTTAGGCTCTTCCCCTGCACTCTGCTTCCCGGCTGTCCTGAGTCAGCAGCTCTCCTCCAGCAGCCCCTTCCACCATGATACTTCTTCTCTACAGCTAACCAACAGTGCACTGAAACCTCTGAAATTCTGAGCCAGAATAAAGCACTCCTCCTATATGTTGTTTAATGTCAGGCAGCTTGCTCTAGCAATGAAAAAGCTGACTGAAACATCACTCAATCATATTTAATCATTATTATTTTTATAGTACTTTTAGTAGATGTGCAGGTTTCCCCATCTTAATTTAAAAAGTCTGATAATCTACATTTTCTCTCTTTAAAAATAACCTACCTGAAATCACATCGCTTTTTATCTATATGGCCCCTGACTGCTTGCAGGTATATTCACTATCCCAGAACTTGGCTTCTCTGACTTCCTCTGCACTCCCGCATCTCCTGACACACAGCAGACTTTTACTATGGGAACAAATAAGTAATAATGGAGGTTCTTTTTTGGCTCTCAAAGTGCTCTAGACAACCAGGCTGTGGCATCTTGCTTCCCTTGGAATTGAAGGAAAATGAATAAAACTGCATTACTGTTACACTAAGCAAACTGGAGTTTTAAGCATGTCGTGATTGTATTACTCCTGACAAACAGCTAATGCTGAACCAATTTCACTGGAAAATTCAGTATTTTAGCAAAACAGATTCATCTAAATGTGGCCTGAAACTACAAAGGAACCGAAAAACCAAGAAACAGCCTCTTTCGGTTGAGAAGTACAGATGCCTTTGCTTTTTCGTTGGCAAGGGTAATAGTTTTTTGCCATTAGACATTTTATTTTCAAGAAACCAGCTGTCCAGTTTGGACCTGTCATTTCTGTGACTATGATTAGTTATAGATGTTAGAAACAGCAAGTTACTTAGAGAAGTGGAACCTACCAAGGCAGAAAGCCCATAGCCCAACTCTAAGTATTCTTTGGGGGAGAAAATTACTTCATGGAAACTAAGATAGTAATTTTCCTTCTGTGAGTGATTGTCTTATATTTTCCTTTTTTGAATAAAAGCTTTTATAATTAGCTATTTTTAGACATACCATTAATTGCCATGTACCTGTTGGAGGGGTGGCAACTCTTAAGTCTTTATAGGTTCTGGAATTTACAACAAATGCCAAATAAGCAATAACAATGTGGCATGTAGAAAATAATGATAAACCCTCCATATTAGTTTCATTTTGCAATTCATAAAACTATTCTATGCCTTGTATGATATTCTAGTTTATCTTATCCAGTAGATAATGAGAGTATCTATTCTAACTTGACAGATCTTTGCTTATCCAATAGTCCCACCTACACTGATTCTATTTTCACAACTACTGTGGTAATTATAGCCTATAAATACAAATAAATCCTACTTATTATACCATATTTTTAATCTGTTAATATTTATTCCTTGATGAAGAGGATCATGACTTTTATCTTTTATTTAAATCCACATTTCAACACAGTAAATGGTCAACAAATTCCTACTGAACATTCCATGTAATGATTGAATCTAAGAAAGGTTGATGTAGAAGCTGCAAACAGCCTAATTCCCCATGAAGTAATATTCTGGTTCCTAGTCTTATACTTCCTGATCCATAAGCTTACTTACATTGCTCCATAACTTTTCCACACTTATATCAGCACTCTTGCTTTATTTTAGTTTTAATTAATAAACTGTTGCACATTTGTCAGATATGAAAACCTAGCCTCTACATTCCAAAAGAGCAGGAATACATAGACAGATTTGGTTAGAAAGAAAGAGCTTTATAGAGAAACTTGATATATATCCAAAGTCAAAGTTAATGCATACAGAATAGAAAAACACTTACATACACACTGGTATGTGTATATATGCAAATATTCACTTGAACAATTGTCTATTATTTAGACAATATCTGTTCTCCTCACTTGAAAAAAACCCTGATATTTAGCCAAGAAAAAAATCACTGAGACCAAAGACTACATTTCCAAATTTCCTTTATGGTTTATGCCCATGTGATAAATTTCTAGCCAATGGAATATAAGCATGATGTTTTAGGCTTTCAGGCAGTGTTCTTGAAAGTGAAGCCTCTTTTGAGCTCTTCTTTCTTCCCACTGCTTTGAGGGCAGGTGTAATGGCTGGAGTTTAACACTACAATATTTTGGATATTATGTGTGTGCTAAGGTTGGAAAAAGTAAGAGGATCCTGAGCCTCTGATGCTGTGGATGTCAAACTTTCCATGGACAAGTTTTTAAATTCTCCCCCCCCCCCCGCAGCTGGACCTAAACCTAATGGAATATAGAGATTAGATCAAAAAGGAAATAAAAATGAAATGTGGAAGCTTCCAGTTTCGGTTTAGATATAAAAAGAGCTTGGGCCGGGGACTTAGCTCATTCCCATCCTTACAATAAGAAAGGTGCAGAAAAACAAAAAACCCCAATGACTTTCTTAGATTCATTGAGAGCTGAGATCACAGAATGAATTACCTCTCAAAGTCTGGACAGAGAGGCACCTGCAGGGAGACAGAGGATTTGAGAATTTGCTTACCTAGAACAGATGCCCCTGGAATATTAAAATAGAAATTATGATGAATTGTAAAAGGGCAAGTGTGAGGTGTCATCAGAGTAAGAAACTCCTGGGGCTTCCACAGTGAGCAGGAAACCCACCAGGCTATCACAGACCATCACAGGGGCAGAAACAGTAAAGTCAAGAAAATGTCCCTGAAGGCTCTGGAAGGTGTCCATAATGAAATCCACCAAAATGCTTCTCCTTTACATTTAATCTGCAGAAAGGACATCACCAGAGGGTATTAGCAAAATCACATCCCAGCAGGGGCTTGGAAACACTAACCATTCCATTCTTGATCACCTAAAGAAATGTCTACAGTCCACAGGGAAGATATCTTCAAGGACATAAATGGGAAAGAGGAGAATACCAACTGAGGTAGTGAAGGAAGAAAGTACTATTTCTACAGGGACAGAAACACTTTAAAGCTGCACTCATGATACACAAGCCCATGATGCACTCCAAGACTGGGACATAATTAGATTAGACAACTTACCCTCCCACACACACCCTACCACAACCTACCCAAGCCTCTGGTAAGTTACAGGTGAAAGAGCTGTAGGAGACAGCTTTGGCATCCAACTTCCACCAAAAAATTACAAAGCATCCAACACACAATCTGAAGAGACAAAGGTATCATCAACCCTAGACTCCCATATGCCACAGATGTAGGAGTTCTCAGATAGAGAATTTAAAGTAACTATGATTAAAATGTTAAGGGTACTAATGAAAAAGGTAGGCAGCCTGTAAGACAAGATATATAATGTCAGCAGAGATGGAGAAACTATGAGAAAGCATCAAAGCAAACACTAGAAATCAGAAATATAATTTAAAAACATAAAGAATGACACAACTGGCTCATCAATACACTCAACACAACAGAAGGAGCTTGAAAATACATCAATAGAAGTCACCCACACTTAAATACAAATAGAATAAACAATGAAAAACAAAAAAATAGAAATCCAAGGACTGTGTGGCAGTATCAAATGATATAACATATGCATAATTGAGAAGCCAGAAGGAGAAGAAGGAAAATGATATAAAAATTACTTGAAGAAAAATGTTTAAAATTAGTGAGGGGGCAAAAAACTACAGATCAAAAAATACAGAGAACACTGAGCAGTATAAATAGCCAACTCACATACATGTGCACATAGGCACACCTTCGCTCATATCATACCATATTTGAATTGCAGACACCAAAGACAGAGAAAATCCTGAGGAAATCTAAAGAAATGAATAACTCCTTAGCTACAGAGTAACGTGATTAAGAATTACAAAAATAAAAATGTGAGGGCTGTGAGTGTAGTTCAGTGGTAGAGCCCTTGCCTAGCATGCTCAGGGCCTTGTTTGATCTCCAAAGCACCAAAACCTAATTACTTAATTAAAAGTGTGATTTGAGGGCCAGGGATTTAGCTCAGTGGTTTCGCCACCTGCTGCGCAAGAGCAAGGATCCGAGTTCCATCCCCAGTGCCAAAAAAACAAAAAGGGATTTGAAGTGAAAGTAGATAGTTGATTCATCCTTCACTATTTGAGGTGCAAAAGCATTATAACTTTGGAGCTCTTAAAGCAAGTATAGGAAACTCTCATAGCCATCACTGCTATGACATGACTGCTATATTAAGCAACAAGTCTCAGGAACTGGATGCTGAAACCATCACTGTGCAAGGTCAAAGAGTTCATTTAATCTTTAGTGCTTCAATTGACCCTCACCTGTTTAGCATTATCTGCTTTATTTTTCAACTACAATCTTGTTCCTGAATCATGGGAGTTGTCACAGTTCCTGAAGTGAAAGTCTAAAGGGAATTCATACTGTAGTACAGACAGTTATTTCTGAGCCTATTACATGGATTTCAGAAGATCTTCAGAACTTCATTATAATAAAATACAACCTCCTCTCCAACATTAGGTAAGTTAGAATTGTAGTGGAAAATGTGTTTTTCACCAAGCAGGATAGAATTCTACTTCTATGATTTGTTGTTAACTGTACCATTCCAGTTAAATCAGTGAGCTCAGAATATGCCAGTAGCTAAGGATGTTTATATAAGTATGTTTACAGGTTTGGTTGGCCTTGGACCTCACATGCAGCTATTACATCTCTACTTTCTGGTCTGAATGTCTTCCTCTTTTGAGAGTCTTTCCATAGTTATCTATAGAATAAGTGAAGAATACCTGCCTATGAAAAAGGTGACATCCACAAACTCTTCATTTGCCATTTAAAGTGCCAGTGAGAAAAATGAAAGTTAAGCCTTCACAATCTATACTTGAGAAGTGTCTCAGTAATTTCAGGAATTGGAAAACAGCTTCTTGAGGTGATAATGAGCAATTTCTAAACAATGATTTAGGCATTAGTGTTCACATATTTGGACATATAAGTGTATTAAGCAATAAAGAAATTCTGGAAGATTGAGCGCTGTACTTTGTCTCAGACTGAATTTGGTCACAGAAAATATTCACCACTCAAGTTTATGCAAGTTAGCTCACTTGACAGGCTCTAGAGAGATTTGGGACAGAAAAAAAGAAAGAAATCTTAATGCAACAGCAGAGAAAGCAAGAAATGCTTCAACATGTAACATAGACCTTTACTGCTAAATAAGTAGCAGTCTCTCCCAAGAGATCAGAGGAGAAAGGAATTAATAAACTTGATTCTACAAAATAAATGAAATGCTACAAAGACGTGGGTTTTAAAGACAGAAGCCAACATTAATGTGCCTCTGATGCTGCACACATTGTGTTTATATTTGCTCAGTCTCCCAACTCTGTGGTGACAGAGTATGTATGTCAGGAGAACCTCTTTTATTTTCTACTCTGGACAGCAAAGATGCATTTGAAAGATGAAGGGTTTCAACTATATCTGGGTGAGCAGATAGAGAATCTCCTGAGTGCCAAGTTGGATCTGTTCATAGAGACTGCTCGAAAAGCCAAGACAATAAGGACCACAAACCCATGTACAGACCCATGAAAGACAGATAAATAGATGTGATGGCATTCAAAGGCCCAGGAGTGAAAGCACATGCAACATATATTTCCAGACTCCTCATCAGAAGATCTCTAAGATAAGGTGATAGTCAAAGTTTTTAACAACTAGTATGACACGGCATTGGCCAATTAAAACAAACAATTGACCAATAAAAATGGACATTAACCATTAAAAACATGGCACTTGCAAAAAAATGTCATGGTTATACAGGGTAAACGGTGACTCTATGCCAACATTCAATAGCAGCAGTCTACAATTATATGCTCATAGGTATATTAGAATGTTTAAGGTGGATTGTTGGGATGATCACAATCCATTGTAGGACGCTGCAATTTCTAAAATTATGAGTAGGTTTTTTTTCTATAGAGATGATTGTAGTTTTTCTCTAGGGCTGCCTATCTCTTAGTTTTGAAAATGGTCCCTGGCTAAGACTGTTATCTTTTGCAAATATAAAATAAGATTCTTATTCTGAGATCCAAAGATTAGAGGGACTTAGTAGCTAAGGTATTTCCACAATAAGTTTAAATAATGTCTGCATTTTGGGAAGAGCTGCATCTCAGAAGCTCATAGTCTTTTTATAAGAAGGCTGAGATATTTGTTCTCCCTAGGACTCTTCAAGTTGCGGTTGTCTGGATAGGAGAAATCTGCTGGAGAGGATGCCCAGTGAAAAGGAAGGCAACCTGTCCCCTGCAGCACGGCAATTGGCTAAGGCTATCCAACCAAAATAGAAACTTCTAAGGAAGAACACGGCCTGTGTATTTAGAGAGGCATAGTGTCTAGTATCTGGTATCCATGTTATATTACATTATTGTCAACGATATTATAATTTCATTTTTTATGTTCAAACTTTCAATATATTTTTCCTAAACAATATAGCTTGCTCATAGCTGTTTTGCTCTGAGGAATTAAGGGTCATGTCAGTGTGCACATTTGTGACAAAATCAGAAGGAGGAGAATAGCAGTAGCATGAGGAAGGCTGATTCCTGGACAAGAAAGATGATGTCCAGTGATAAAGAGTCTTGGTCAAGAGTCAAGGGTGAGGGACCAAAGACAACAAAGACAGGTATGGACCTGAGGAACTGGAAAAAGCTGGGCTTCTTGTCATCAAACAGATGAGAAACTACAATATTAACTGGACATCAAAAGATAGTATGATTTCTTAAGATTGGAGATGTTGAAGACCTTGTTTGTCTTATCAGAATGCTCTGTGCACAAAGACTGGAATAAGGGGGATATTCAATGAAAGTCTGAGAATGACGGATCACATTTGTTTCCCCTACTCTTTTGTGCTTTCCCCTGACTAATTCCTACTCATCCATTAAAACCTGGTTTAAATAACATGTCCTCAACTCAAATTTCCTGACATCCCCAGCTGGTGAGTCGCATTCTCCCCTATAGCCCACAACAGGCTACATGTTCTGCCATCTGCTTGCATTGTATTGTGAGCAGGTTGTGTCTGTTCATTCCCTGGAGCATGAGCGTCTCCAGGCTGGTCCTTGTGCACTGCTCCTCTTGCATATTCAGAGGCCACCACAAAGAAGTAGCTCAACAAATGTTAAAGGCAGGCAGTTTGGAATGAAAGAGGCTATCTCCCTCCTGATTTCTTCTGGGATTGCTCGGCATTATCGATTATCTTCTTCTAAATCATTTTCTGGGAAAATTATTTACCTTGAAGTCTTATTTCTGTTCACCAATGGTCCAGAGAAAGAACCAGCTTGATTCCCAGTAACTACCTTTCCAAGGGCAGAATGGCCATAGAAGATTTTTGTCAAACTTTGGGGGTCCTACTAATCATTGTTGTCATGCAAGCAAGCAGGAGCACTGATACAGGAGAGGCATAGCATGGCCTGGAGTGAGCCTACCTGGGTCCACACCTCACCTGTGTTCTTCTCACCCTGTGACTTCAGGTAAGTTCCCTTATCTCTCCACACTCATTTCCTCAACTGACTGATGAGGATATCCTAGGAGCTATCTTCAAGATGTTTTTGTGAGTGAAGTTACAACAAAAACCTCTATGTTAAATATGCAGCTCATTTTCTGAAAATTGGTCAGTGTTCAGTAAATATTACCTGCAAGAATGATTGTAGTGGATATTATACATATGTATGCATATGTGTGTATATAATTGTATATCTACATAGGGACATACATATGTCTCTCCACCTATATACACATACATAGATACTGAATTCTACTAATAACAAAATTTCCCACTTAAAATTTTACCATGCACAATCATAATAGCTATAGTTAAAGCCATTCAATTTTTAAATTTCTGTTAGAACTCTATGGATAAAAAGCAAAGCTTCTTCACTTTTTCATTTTAGAATATATTAACAAGTCACATGCAGAATACATATTGCACTTGAAGAATGAGAGACACAGCAATGGAGAAAACAGACAAGGTCACTGTCTTCAAGGAATTTACACTTTCTATACAGCATTCTTACACTCATGTTGAATGAGAGGAAGTGTCAGTGCTAAAAATAGCATGGACTGGTGTTATTTAACATTCCCTCAAGTAAAAATTTAATTTAAAATGACATTTTAACTTAACATTTTTAAAACATGGTGAATAAAAGAACACAAAGAAAAATCACATTAAAATCTTTTGCGGTAGTTTAGTTTTGAGTATCAAGGGGTTAGATCCCTTGGCTGATAATTCCTTTGTTTTTTACACTGTTTATCACTCTGTACTTAATAAAAGTTATTAACAATACAACAGCGATAACAATCAGCAGTTGTCAGGGACTGTTTTGTTCCATGACACAGTGGAAAGACTGATGCTGACTTCCAGAGGAAAAAACATAAATTACCCACAGGGTTCAAGCCTGAAGATCTGGGATGCTCAGCACTTGATGCAGCAAGGACAGAAGAGGACTCAGGAGGGGTGTGCCCTTCCATCTTTTTCTGCTGCACAGACCTGGCACTGATAGCTCAGTGCAAGCTCAAGGCCAAACTTGGGAAAATAATGATAAGCCTCTCATTATTGAGCAAATACATATTTAATCATGTGACATTTAGTCCTTATAACAACCCTAAGGAGTAGTTACTATGATTATCTGCATTTCACAGGCATGGAGATTGAGGCAGTGTTTTAGTTGCTTTTCTCATTGATGGGACAAAATACATGACACCCACTTGTTAAAGGGGAAAGATTTATTTTAGCTCAGAGTTTCTAGAGATTTCAGTCCATAGGTGGCTGGCTTGGCAGAGGAGAAACAGTCCATGGAATGGTAAATGGCAAGCAGCAAGCCTGCCTTCTTTCTGTCCTTTTATATTCCATCCAGGCTACAAGCCTATTGGCTGATGCCATCCACCCCAGGGTGGGATTTCCCTCTTCAATAAATCCACTCAGCCACACCCAGAACTATACTAATCCAACTAGGGGACTAATCTAGTACTACATACCTCAATCCCAGTATCATGCACCCATGATCCAGCCACCTCCCCAAAGCTCCACCTATGAGCACATAAGGTTTTGGGGGGACATCTAGATATGAGCCATAACAGACAGAAAAGGGTAAAATTAAGAAGTAGGCTAGTTTCAGGATGTACATGACTAACCACTAGAGGCACTGCCTCTCTTTTCTCTTCCTAGTGTTTGTCATCCTCCCAGGGAAATAACCTCACTCAGTCTCCTTAGTGGTATCCTGACCAAGTACAGAAGTCTTCACATTCTAATATCCCCTCCTCTGCCAGCCTGAATGGTTTGCACTGAACATGACTTAAAAGGCCCATTTTCTGTTTTAGCTGTTACAATTTTTTAATGAAAAACTTCTCCAATTACAAAATAATGTTACTTCATGAAAAAGACAAAGAAAGCTTTTATAGTCTCATAACTTAGATATCATTCATATGCACATATGTATAGTCTAAATATTTCAATGGTTAAAAAGCATTTGTCAGATTGATAGTTGCATGTGAACTGCCAGGAGATGTGAGTTTGAACCACTCAGCATCTTGAGATATGTTGCAGGAGCAGCTGTCATTCTGAATAATACAGAAAACTAAATCTGCACTTGACAATTGTCTTACAAATTGGGCTACCCTTCTAGATGCTTAACCACTTCAGTCAATGAGGATACACACAGTTCTTTAGGAAAATACTTATAAGCCTAATGGGGCAGGGTTTAGAGAAAAAAGTAGAATTTACAGATATCCTAAATCTATGCCACATGAGTGATTTCATTTTCAGCTTGTGGTGGAATCTGTGCTATCAACTCTTCCTTTGAGCTAATTGAGCCACCCAGTCCTCAAGTTCTTCTGGCTTATACAGAGAGGTATAACTATGTATCAGTAAGGGTTCAAAGGAACAGACCACAAAGATATATGTGCATGTATGTGAGCTTTTACGAAGATTTAACCTAACGCGATTATGTGAGCAATTATCATCACATCTAATGCTGGAGCAATAATAGGTGATGGATACCAGTTCATGACGGTTACCTCAGGTTACCACATGGTAACATAGTAGCCCATGGTCAATTTCGGTTTCCCTTAAAACATAGTAGTAATAAGCCAAGCTTTTCTCAAACCAAAAGTAGTCAGCTACAGAGGTTGGCATGGCTTTGCTACAAAATGCAAAGAATACAAAATACGATTCAATTCTAGAGGGCCACATGAGGTTCTATATAGCATCTATATCTGCCACTGACACTTTAAAGGCTATTGGATCTATTGGGACATGTAGACCAAGTGACAGAGCAGCTTGCACAACAGGTAAGCCTAGTCCAATGCCATTTCTATTCTTATTTGCACTTGAAATAGGCTGCTTCTCAGATAATATGGTGAATGGGTTAGAGTAGCATGCCCCAAATCCAAAATATTCCAGTAAGTATTGTGCCAGATGCAGCAATTTGTCTTTCACCATGAAAGGAATAATTCAATATGCTCTAGACTACTGAGAATAGAAATTTTACCAACATGGTAGAGCCTTGAATTTACATGGTATTTATTTCCCCATAAGTGGCATATACATACTCAGTAATCTATTTAAAGTAGTTTTTACTCCCTGCCTACCAGGTCCAAGCAGCACAATAACATCAGTGTAATGTGCCAGTCTTATGTACTCTGAAATAAAAAGCCAATCAAAGTCTCATGGACTGTATCATGACAAAGGGCTGGAGAAAAGATATGACCTTAAATTAGAACTGTGAAAGTTATACTGCTAGCCTCATAGTTGAAAACAAACTGTTTCCAATGATTTTCACTAACACATATGGAAAAACAAAAAGAATTAAGCAAATTGATAACTGCATGCAACTTACTAGGGAATGTGTATATTTGCTCTAAAAATAAAACCACCTCTGGAACACAAGCAGAAATTGCAGTTATTATTAGATTATGTTTATAGCTTTTCTTAGTTTAGGCTGCTTTACCAAAGCACCATAGACTTAGTGGCTTATGAACAACAGAAACTTATTTCTCATAGTTCTGGAAGCTCAAAGTCTGAAATCAGCATGCCAGCATGGTCTTAGACTCCTCCTCCTGTTATCAGATGTCTGACTTCTTGCTACATACTTGCAGGGTAGAAAGAAATTAGAGACCTTGTTGGGCTCTCTTTTTATAAGAGCACTACTCACATTCATGAGGACTCCATCCTTCTGACTTATCTCCCCAAAGTGTTACTAGCTAACACCATCACCTTAGGAGTTGGGGTGGGGAGGACAAACATTCAATCCATAAAAGCCATTATCATTCTTCAAGATCCATCTTTTTCATGAACTAAATAGATGAGTTTGAGGATCAGGTAGAAATCAACTGCCTGCATTTTTCAAGTTCATGGTGGCACTAAATTCCAAAATCACTGAAGAAATTCAGTACCGATTTTGGCAAGTAAAAGCAGTTCTAGTAACTTCCACTTGGGCTTTTTCTACCACAATGGCCCTCACACCAAGGTCAGTTGTAGGGATCTGCCACTCAATATATTTTCCAATTATTTAAGAACTAAGAGGTCCCGAACAGCATGTGAGATGTCCAGTGGCCCAGCCCCTTCGACACAGAGGAGCAGAGCTGCACATGTGTCAACACCATCAACCACACCCCTTCCTCTGGCCACTGGGCCAAGCCATCACTTGGATCCATACCACAGAGGGGCAGTGGGTCAGAAAAGACATTGATCTGAGGTCCAGAAGATAGAACAGAAGTGAACAAGAGAAAGAGGGCCTCTCTGAGTCTCCTAGATGAAAATTGAAGCCCACTGGAAAAGTGAAGAAAATCTCTGCAATAAAGGCACACCAGACCACCATAGTTGGTAAGTTGCAGGGAACACCACCCCCCATCAGAACCTGGACTATCTTCATGGACAGGGTAGCTGGAAGCTGCAGTAGAACCTACTAGAAACTTGCAGAGTCCAACCCAGCAGGAAGTCAGAGATCTCAACTTGGCCCTTGCAGGCAGAAATAAGCCTGAACCTCAGGGAACAGCTGTTGGCTTGCTAAGACTAACTGACTTAGATCTGCACAATTCTGCCCATCTGTCTATACTGACAGCAGAGACATACCCTGAAGGAGGCCCTTTATTTTCATTTTTTTGTGTTCAAAGTAATTTTTTCTCTTATTTTTAATATTTTTTTCTAATTTTTATCTATTCTTTCTTTTCAAATTTTCCCTTATTTTTCTCTTTTCTTCTTTTTCTTTTCTTTCTCTTTCTTGCTCTCTCTCTCTCTCTGCCATCTTGTTCTTCATTTCTCTCCCTTTTTATTCCTGTTCCTGTCCTAATTCAAATTTGTTTTTCTTATTTTTTCTTTTCTTTTTCCTTCTTTTGATTGTCATTAGTTTTAAAGAAAAGTGAATACAGTTTCTAGCTTCCCTATTGCTGTTAGGTTGTTCTGTTTTTGTGTTTGTTCTTTCTTTCTGTCTTCTTCTCTTCTCTTCAACAGCTTCCTAGAGTTTGTGTGATCTTCCTCTGCCTTCTGGTCTCACTTCTAACTTTTCCCTATCATACCTATCTATCCCTCCCCAACTCCTTCTAACTCCCCATCCTGAAGGGTAAAGTTGATACACTGAAGAGTTTATTCATTATAGACATATTTTGGGCTGGTCCTCAATTTTGATTTATTTAACATGTTTAAAAGTAATAGATTAATAACTCCCACAAATTGTCATTTTCTAAATTGTGCTTGATGCTACTGTTGTTGCTGATTGTATCACTTGGGCTAAGGTGTTATGATTGATTGAATCAGTTATCCTTTCCAGTATATGGAAAATGTGATGGCCTAAGAGTCATTAGAGACTCAAAACCTAAAGGCCAGATATATCTGGAAGACACTTCTGAGAAACAATCATTCCATAAAAGTTCTGAATACAAGCAACAAAGATACTTACAATAAGCAATATTGAAGTATCAACCCAGGAATTGAACCAAACACAATACCAACAACAAAAATAAAAATGACAAGACACCTAAGCAAGACACAAAATCAGGCTACCAGCTCACCAAAGGCAAATTCTGGGGGAAACAAGGTGGAAAAGGCTGATAATCAATCACCTAGACACCCTACACTGATGGCACAGGAAGTAAAAAAACAGATTAATGAAGCTCTAGCTTCATTAATTTTTTTCAGAGCTCTAGCTCTGAAAAATTCAAAACACAAATAATTTCCTAGATAGCCACAGAGATGGTGAGCAGAATGAAAGACATTATCAGAGACTCTAAAACAGAAACAGATAAGAAAATAGATGAGCTCAGATCCATGACAGAAACCATGAATGCCCAGCACAGGAAAGAAATGGAAACCATGAACATCCAACATAGGAAAGAAATGGAATCCATGAAACAGATTCCAAAAGATACCCAGGAGATTAAAAACTCTACTGAAAGCATTCATAGCAGAATGAGCAAAAGTGAAGTCAGAATATCAGATATAGAAGACAGGATTGTGGTCAGTGACCATGAAAAGAGAGATCTCTTAAAAATATTAAGGGACCATGAGAAATTGATCCAGCAGCTCCTAGATGATGCAAAGAAGAATAATATAAAACTGATAGCAATCCATGAAAAATCAGGAGAAAGTACAAATGACATAAAAAACTGTTCACAAAATTAATGACAGAAAATTTCCCAAACAGCAAAAGAACTTGACATGCAGATGAATGAGGCATATACTACTCCAATAGCCATGATCTAAAACAATCTACACCTAGACATACAATAATCAAGACCCCTGAAACCCAACAGAAAATCAAAACACTACAAGCAGTTAGAGAAAAGAAACAAATCATATACAAAGGGAAGCCCATCAGAATCACAGCAGACTTCTCAATACAAACCCTCAAATTCAGGAGAGCCTGGAGTGAGGTATTTCAAGCCCTAAAAGAACACAACCTCCAACCTAGACTGATGTATCCTGCAAAATTATCTTTCAAAATTGATGGGGAAATAAGGTACTTCCACAACAAAGAACACCTGAGAATTTTCATGAATACCAAGCCAGCACTCTAAACAATTCTAAACAAAATCATAGAAAGGGAAAATGAAGGTCACAACTCTATAAGGACCAACAGAGCAAATCCACCAGGCAAGGCAAGAAATTAAAGGGAGAGGGGGGAAAATAAAAAATAAAAGAGCCAAGAACAGGAAAATAACATGACAAGGATAAGCCAATACATATCAGTTATAACCATCAATGTAAATGGCCTCAACTCACCAATCAAAAGAAACAGACCAGCAGAATGGATTAAGAAGCAAAATCCAACAATATGCTATATACAAGAAACGCACTTGGTTCACAAAAAAAATTCATAGACTGAAAGTAAAAGGATGGAAAACAGCTCTTCATGAGATAGGAGCCTGGTAAAAAGTGGGGGTAGCTATCTTATTTGCAGACAAAATATTTTTCAAACTGAAACTAATTAAGAGAGATGAAGAAGACTACTACATCCTTGTAAAGGGAACAATCCAAGAGGAAGAGATGATAATCATAAATATACACACCAAATAATAATGCCCCTAGCTATACAAAACAAACATTAATGGATATGAAAAAACAAATAAGCACTAATGTAATTGTAGTGAGGGACCTCAATACTCCACTGTTACAAATAGACAGATCATCTAGACAAAAAATCAACAACAAAATAATAGACTGAACTAAGCTTTTGAAAAAATGGACTTAATAGATGTCTACAGAGTGTTCCACCCCACAAGATCAGAATATACTTTTCATTCTTTTCAGCTGCACTGAGGTCATTCTCCAAAATAGACCCCATGCTAGCTCATAGAATATGTTTAAGTAAATGCAAAGGAAATGAAGTTATCCCCTGTATATCATCAGATCATAGTGAAATTAAACTGGAGGGCAATAGCATAAGAAACTGCAAGAACTGCACAAACACATGTAAATTGAATAACACCCTCTGGAACAACCAATGGGTCACAGAGGAAATTAAAGAAGAAATGACACAGTTTCTACAATTAAATAATAATTCCAATACAACATGCATATCTATGGGACACAATGAAAGCAGTTCTACAAGGGAAATTCATAGCAGTAAATACCTATACTATGAAAATGGGCCAAGCTCAAATAAACAACCTAATGCTGAACATTAAGGTCCTAGAAAAAGGAGGGTAAGTAAAACCCAAAGCTCATACAAGGGAGGAAATTATAAAGATCAGAGCAGAAATCAATGCAATGGAGACTAAGAGAATGATACAAAAAACAATCAATGAATCAAAGAGTTGTTTTTTTGAAAGAATGAATAAAATTGATAAACCCTTAGCCAACCTTATCAAAACAAGGAAAGAAAAGGCTCAAATCCATGCAATTAGGAATGAAAAAGGTGAAGTCATGACAAATCCAGCAGAAATCCTGAGGATCAGCAATACCTACTTTGAGTACCTGTACTCCAATAAAATGGAAAACAGAAGAAATGGGCAGGTTTCTAGATGCATATGAATTACCAAAGTTGAATAAAGAAAATATAAATAGTCTAAACACCCCAATTACAATCAGTGAAATTGAAAATGTAATTAAAACTTTACCAACAAAGAAAAGCCCAGGTCTGGATGGCTTCACTGCTGAATTCTACAAAACATTTAGAGAAGATCTATTGCCACTACTCTTTAAACTCTTCAATGAAATTGAAAGGGGAGCAATACTTCCAAGTTCATTCCTGGAAGCAAGTGTTACTTTGATTCCAAAATCAGGGAAAGACCCAACCAAAAAAGAGAACTACAGACTAATCTCCCTAATGAACATAGATGCAAAAATCCTCAATAATATACTGGCAAACAGAATATAGAGGGTCATCAAGAAGATCATACACCATGACAAGGTCAGATTTATCCCAGGGATGCAAGGATGGTTCAACATACATAAATCAATAAATGTAATACACTATATTAACAGAGCCAAGGGAGAAAACCATATGATCATCTCAATAGATGCAGAAAAACCATTTGACAAAGTCCAGCACCCATCCATGATAAAAACACTTCAGAAAATTGGAATAGATGGTTTTTATCTCAATTTAATAAAGGCTATCTACGAAAAACCAATAGCCAATATCATACTAAATGGTCAAAAACTGAAAACCTTCACACTAAAATTAGGAACAAGACAAGGATGTCCACTATCACCACTCCTGTTCAATATAGTTCTGGAAACATTAGCCACAGCAATCATAAAACAGAAAGAAATAAAAAGAATAAAGATAGGAAAGGAAGAAGTTAAACTGTCATCATTTGCTGACGATATGATACTCTACATAGAAGACCCCCAAAATTCTGCCTAAATACTTCTAGACTTAATTGACAGATTCAGTACAATAGCTGGATACAAGGTAAACACTCAAAAATCCATAGCCTTCTTGCACACAAATAACTGACTCAGGGAGATAGGGAAATAATTCCTTTCACAATAGCATCCAAAAAAATGAAATATCTAGGAATCAATCTAACAAAGGAGACAAAAGGCCTCTACACTGAAAACTACAGCACTTTGAAAAGAGATTGAAAAGGATATAAGAAAATGGAAAGATATCCCTTGTTCCTGGGTAGAAAGAACCAATATAGTGAAAGTGGCCATACTTCCAAAGCTACTGTACAGATTCAATGCGATCCTGATTGAAATCCTAACAGTATATTTCACATAACTGGAGAAAACAATCCAAAAATTTATTTGGAACCAGAAGAGACCTAGAATAGCAAAAGCAAGTCTAGGCAACAGAGACATGGCAGGCGCTATCCCAATCCCAAATTTGAAACTATACTACAAAGTTACTGTGATAAAAACAGCATGGTACTGGCAAAGAAACAGACCAGACAATCAGTGGAATAGATTAGAAGATACAGAAACAACTCCAGACATACTCAGCTACCTCATCTTTGACAAAGGAGCTAATAATCATCACTAGAGGGAAGATAGCCTCTTTAATAAATGGTGATGGAAAAACTGGATTTCAACCTGCCAAAGATTAAAACTAGACCCCTATCTTTCACCAGGCACTAAACTAAAATTGAAATGGATTAAAGATCTAAATATTAAAACAGAAATACTAAACTTACTAGAAGGTAAGTTAGGTAGAACTCTCAAAGACATTGACATAGGGAAAGATTTTATGAACAAATCCTCAGGAGCATGGGAACTTGCACAAAGAATCAATAACTGGGATCTCATATTATTAAAAAGATTCTGCACTGCAAGAGAAACTACCAACAGAGGTAAGAGACAACCTATAATGTGGGAAAAAAATTTTACCAGCTGTTCCTCAGACAAAGATCTACTATCTAGAATATATAAAGAACTCAAAGAAATCAGACCCCCCAAATATAAAAACCCAATTCAAAACAGGCATCTGAAATGAACAGACATTTCTCAGACAAAGAAGTAAAAGCAGCAAATAAATATATGAAAAAATGTTCAACATCCCTGGTCATTTGAAAGATGCAGATGAAAACAACACTGAGATTCCACCTTACCACAGAAAGAATGGCTGCTATCAAGAAATCAACCAATAGCAAATGTTGGTGGGTCTGTGGGGAGAAAGGAACCCTTCTTCATTGTTGGTGGGAGTGCAGACTGTTGCAACCACTGTCAATATGGAGATACCTCAAAAAACTAGGATTAGAGGTTCCATTTGACCCAACTATCCCTCTGCTGGGTATCTTTCCAAAAGAATTAAAAGAATTATACCACAGTGATATGTGCATACCCATGTTTATAGCGGCACAGTTTGTAATAGCTAAAACTTGGAAACAGCCCAAATGCAAATCAACTGGAGACTGGATAAAGAAATGTGGATTTTCTATAAAATGGAGTACTACTCAGCCATAACAAATGAGAAACTAGAGACATTTATAGCTAAATGGATGCACATCAAGGCCATACTCTTAAGTGAAATAAATAGGACAAATATATGTAAATACTGAATACTTTCTTTGGTGTGAAATACTAAAAGTGTAAATAAGGTTCAAATGATATAATTGCTAATGTGAAATAGGAAGAAAAGGTCTAAAGGATTTGGGGAAGTGGGAGGGGTAGGGAAAAGGACATAAGGGAAAAGAAAAATATGAGAAAAGGAAAAAATGGAAACAAAGTCTCTGTAAATAGGGAAGGGTGGAGGGGATGAAGGGAGGGCAAGGAATTGGGGGGAAAAATAAGAACTAAGATACATCATCTAAAGGAACAAGATCCCAGAGATCAATGTAACTGTATTTTATACCTAAAATGTACCAGTAAACTTAATGAAAAATAAAAGAACTAAGAAAATAATCACAGTGGGCTCAGAAATCCATACTTCCCACTGAGATATATGTGGACATAATTCCTTTGATCACCCAGTCTCTGACTGGTGGACCACAAACACTTTTAGCAGCATGGCAGTGTGTTTTCTCAAGGGTGCCCTTATTTGAGGAGTTCTGAATCTACAAACTGGATGAAATATGAGAACCAATTGAGGGCCTTGGTACACCGCGGAGAAAATATCCAAAAGATTTGGGAGATTGGAATGTCACAGTGGATTTTTAAGACCTGCTCCCCGTTCTCACCAAATCTTCAGGAGTCTTCACCGGACACTTCCTTTACCAAGGCCTGAATCATGGCCAGGGGGAGCAAAGCAGCTGGTCCACGTGGTATGGCTACTGCTTCACACAGTGTTGTGAACTCAGCCCACAAAAGTACAAAGCAAGTAAGTGGATGCACATTGAGGCCATACTCTTAAGTAAAATAAATAGGACACATGTGTGTAAATACTGAAGTTTCTCTGGTGTGAAAAAATAAAGTGGAAATAAGGATAAAAATGTATAATTGACACTGTGAAATAGGAAGAAAAGGTCTAAAGAAGTAGGGGAATTGGTGGGGGGGGTTAGGGGAAAGAAAAGAAGGGAAAAGAAAAAATATGAGAAAAGAAAAACATGGAAAAAAGTCTTTGTAAACAGGAAAGGGTGGAGGGGGTGAAGGGAGGGCAGGGGAATGGGGAAAAAATAAGAACCAAGACACATCATGTAAAAGTACAAGATCCTAATGATGAATGGAACTATACAGTATACCTAAAATGTACCAATAAAGTTAATGGGAAAAAAAAGTATACAGCAAGAGACAAAGCAGGAGAGCAAAATAAAGAGCCACAGAAGTGACCATTCTCATGCAGCATTCTCAGGATGTGTGCTTGGGGACAGAAATTTCATACATTTGGAGAGAGAAGGCAAACACTTTCATGAGATTTTATTAGTAGGCAACCTAATAAAAATTAGACCTATGAACCTGAAGCATCTCTACTGTGTTCAGGAATTGATTTTAGTACTGAAGATACCTGCTTAAAGAAGAAAACAGGAAATCTTCTTTTGAGTCTTTATAATTAGGGACACATACAATCTTTGCTCATTCACAAATAATTTATTTTCCAGAAGAATGTGTCAATTTGGCAGATCTACACCTGACATTCAACAAATAGCACTCAACATGATTGTGAAGGTACAGGTAAGCAGGCAGTGGGAGCGTGTGATGGAGGACATCTGCTCACCTCATAGCAGCCAGAAAGGAAGGAGAGAGAATGGGAAGGAGGAAGGGAGAGAGGGAGAGAGAGAGAGTGAGAGACAGAGAGAGAGACACAGAGAGAGACAGAGAGAGACAGAGAGAGAGAGAAAGAGAGAGAGAGAGAGACAGAGAACTTTGCCAGAGGGCTATGGAGAAGACAGTCCCAAAGGTTGTGCCTTCATGACTTGCTCTCTTTGTCTAGGTCCCACCTCCTAAATGTTAATCACCTGCTAGTAATGCCATCAAATTATTAATCCATTAATGGATTAATCCGCTGATGAAGTTAGAAAGCCCTCGTAATCCAATCACCTTCTAAAAGCCCATCCAACTGGCAGCCACATCCTTAGCACATGGCCTTTGGGGAACATTTTAAAATCCAAACCATCCAGCATGTTTTACCTAGTCTATGTTCCCTCCCTGTGATAGCTTTGAGTTTTTCCCATGATGCTACCTAAATACCCTTCCCTCATCCCTTCACCCTCTTCTTCAATAATCTTTCTCACGCACTTGTGATTTCTTGGTTTAACATTACTTCCTGATATCTGTTTTGAACTTTGGAGTCTGTTTCTGAATACCTATTTGTCTTATTATCTACATCAAATAAAAATGTTACTGAGTTTCACAGTTTTCCCATGAAAGGAATTCATCATCTGAAGTTCAGTTTGTTCATTATTTTCCCTAAACATCTTCCAATTCAAAATAAAATGCAATTCACCAAAAGAAAATGTAGGTTCAGAGTAACTCAGAGAATTTGGATTCCAGTAGACTTCAGTATCTTACATGGTATTATTTTAAGGCAGAAACTGGCTTCTAATTATTTAAATATAAATATTCTCTACAGCATGATTTTTCCTTTTGGGATTAACCTCACTGTCATTCATTGAATGTTTTCCAATTCAGCATTTTTCTTCTGGAGTCTGTGAAATATCAGGAGGCCTTTCACAATGTTCCAGACAGGGAGCTGCATGAAATCTACTTATGTTCTATGTAATCATTTAAAACTGTAGCAATAACTCTGTGTGATTAACACTTCTTTACATGAGTCACTGAGTTTTAAGCTTCAAGTTGACAATAATGCTAGTGGTGATTTTTCCAAATGAAAAATATCCTCAACCATGTTGCTTATCAATTATGTGATTATAGTCAATGTTGAGGCAGAATTCTTAATCCAGATAAAAACCACAGCTTTCAGAAGAACAAGCTACTTGGGCTGGGGATTTAGCTCAGTGGTTTCAATGCCTGCCGCACAAGCACAAGGACCTGAGTTTGATCCCCGGTACCAAAAAACCCCCCCAAAAACAGAAGAAGAAGAACAAGCTACTCATATATGTCAGCATTTTTTGCAGTTAAAGGTAAGGATTTTTTTTTTGTTTTTCTTCTTTTTTTATTCTATGTTCTTTTGCTATTAGGTTTGGACTCTCAAGAACAAAAGTATTCTAGTCACAAGCCGTGATTTGACTGATTTTAAAATAAAACTTTCAGTCACTTGTTTGCACTGACACCAAGTTTTTAAAAGCAGTCAAATAATGTTTTAATTTCTAAAGCTGGTGTCTTGATCTCTGTGTTCTCTGAGAAATATGTTCTCAAGCAGCCAACTCCACTACCTCTGCACTGAGGTAAGAAATTAAGTAGCTCCTTAATACATCTCCTGACCTGGATTATCTCTGTAGGGTATCTCTGATCTTCCTATTGAGAGAATATGTAATTTATTTTGATGTTCTTAAAACCCAACGTATATGTGTCTGTAAAAAAGTAAGAGGTTCTTCAATTTTATATAAGTGGATTTAAAACATCATTATAGTACCATATTATAAGTATATAAATGTTTAAAGAATTAAAACCTGTGAGGTAATCCTTTATGCTAGATAACACATTGTTACTAGAACACACACACACACACACACACACACACACGAGCATTTGTACGCGGCTTTATCAATTTAAAGGCCAATAGAGCCTCACCCCGATCCGACGCTCTCCAAGCGCGATGAGCCAGGTGAGACAAGCAGCTTGAAGCTTCGCTGCTGTCCCGGGCCCCTCCCAAGCCAGGGTGAGGTCCGCTTAGCTAGCAGGCTCCTGCAAAGCCCAACCCCCCCCCCAACCCCCGCACCTCGGGCCTTCTGACTTTTCAGCTACCTGGTCCCACACTACAGAGGCACAGGAGATTATAAAGACCCTTGTCCTGAGTGCCACAAGATAGAGCAGAAGTTAGTAACAGAAAGAGGACTTCTCAGACCCCTCGATGAAAACTGAAGCTCAGCGGAAAAGTAAAGAGAATCTCTACAGTAAAGGCACATCAGGCCATGGTACTTGGTCTGCTACTGGCTTGCTGAGACTTATTGACTCGTATATGCACATGGATTCCTATATTGCCTACTGTGACAGCAGAGACACACCCTGAAGGAGGCCCATAATTTTTATTGTTATTTGCAAAAAAGAAAAAAAATTTTTTTCTCTTATTTGTAATTCTTAATTTTTACTTTTTTTTGCTCTTCAAATTTTTACTTTTCTTTCTTTTCTTTTTTTCTCTCTCTCTCACTTGTTCTCTTGCTGTCACACATTGCTCCTCATCTCCTCATTTGTTCCTTTCTGCACTAATTCGGATTTCTCCCTTATTATTCTTTTTTTCTCTTTATCCTTCTCATCATTAGGTTTAAAGGAAAGTAAATTCGGTATCTAGCCTCCCTGTTGCTGTTAGGTGATTCCATTCACATCTTTGTTCTTTCATTCTGCCTTTCTCTCTTGCCTTTAACAACTTCTTAGAGTTTGTGTGATCTTTCTGTGTCTTCTGACCTCACTGCTAATCTTACCTGTTCTTTCTACCTGTCCTTCCCTCCCCAACTCCTTTTAACTCCCCACCATGAAGGGGAAAGATGCTATATTGAAGAGTTTATTCATTATAAACATGTTGGGTTGGTCCTCGGTTTTAATTTAACTCACATAGTTAAATGTGATAGATTAATAACTACCACAAATTGTCATTTTCTAAGCTGTGCTTGATGCTATGGTATGGCTGACTATGTCAATTGGGCTAACATGTTGTGATTGATCTAATTAGTTTTCCTTCCTGGTGTAAGGAAAATAAAATAGCCTCAGAGTCATTAGAGTCTCAAAACCCAAAAACAAGCTATACCTGGAAGACACCTCTGAAAAGCAATCATTCCACAAGGGTTTTAAACACAAGCAACAAAGATACCTACATTAAGCAATTTTGAAATATCAACCCAGGAATTAAACCAAGGACAGTACCAAAAACAAAAATGAGAAGACACTCAAGCAAGGCACAAACTCAGGCTTCCATGACACAAAAAGGAAATTCTAGGGAAAATGAGGTGGAAAAGTCTGATAAGCAACCACTTGGACACCCTGAACTGATAGCACAAGAAGTAACAAAGCAGATGCATGAGGCTCTAGAAAAATTCAAAGCAGAACTAATCTCCCAGATAAATACAGACATGGTGAACAGAGTGAAAGACATGATTAGAAGCTCTAGAGCAGAAACAGATAAGAAAATAGATGAGATCAGAAACATGCTGGAAGCCATGAATGCCCAGCATAAGAAAGAAATGGAAAACATGATCATTCGAGATAAGAAAGAAAAGGAATCCAGGAAACAGATTCAAACAGATATTCAGGAGATTAAAAACTCCATTGAAAGCATGCAAAGCAGACTAAGAGAATCTGAAGACAAAATATCAGATATAGAAGACAGGATTGTGGTTACAGACCATGAAAACAGAGATTTCTTAAAGATAGTAAGGGACCATGAGCAATCAATCCAACAGCTGCTAGATGATGCAAAGAAGAATAACATAAGACTCATAGGACTCCACAAAAAAAACAGAAGAAAGTACAATTGACATAAAAACTATTCACAGAAGTAATAGTAGAAAACTTCCCAGACAGAGGAATTGGACATACAGATAAGTGAGGCATATAGAACTCCAACCAGCCATGACCAAAAAAAATCTACACTTAGACATATAAGAGTCAAGATCCCAGAAACCCAACAGAAGAACAAAATTCTACAAGCAGTTAGAGAAAAGAAACAAATAACCTACAAAGGAAAGCCCATCAGAATCACAGCAGATTTCTCAATACAAACCCTCAAATCAAGGAGAGCCTGGAATGAACTATTTCAAGGACTAAAAGAAAATAACTTCCAACCTAGACTGTTGTATTGGCAAAATTATCTCTCAAAAACGAATCAATGGGGAAATTAGATACTTTCATGACAAAGAACACCTGAGAAATTTCGTGAACACCAAACCAGCACTCCAAACAATTTTAAGCAATATCCTAGAAAAAGACAATGAAGGTCACAACTCCATGAGGCCCAGCAGAGAGAAGGCACCATGCAAGGTAAGACACTAAAGGGAAAGGGGGGAAAATAAGAAATAAAAGAGCCAACAACAGTAAAACATCATGACAAGGATGAATCAATATCTCTCAATTATAACTATCAATATTAAGAGCCTCAATTCACCAATCAAAAGAAATAGACTGACAGAATGGATTAAGAAACAAAACCCAGAAATATGCTGTATACAAGAAACACACCTAACTCAAAAGGAAATCCATAGACTGAAAGTAAAAGGATGGAAAACAGCTCTCCACATGACAGGAACCCAGGGAAAAAAAGCAGGCATAGCAATCTTATTTGCAGACAAAGTAGATTTCAAACCAAAACTAATTAAGAGAGACATAGAAGGTCACTACATCCTTGTGAAAGGAACAATCCAAGAGGAAGAGATGACAATCCTAAATATATATGCAGCAAATACAAATGCCCCCAACTATACAAAACAGATATTAATGGACATGAAACCAAATAAGCACTAATACAATTGTAGTGTGGGACCTCAACACCCCTCTATCACAGATAGACAGATCAACTAGAAAAAAAATTAACAATGAAATTCTAGAACTAAACCAAGCTATTGAACAAAGGGACTTAATAGATGTTTACAGAGTGTTCCACCCCGCAAAATCAGAATACACATTCTTTTCAGCTGCACATGGATCATTCTCCAAAATAGATCACATGCTAGCTCATAGGACATATCTAAGTAAATGTAAAAGAATCAAAGTTATCCCCTATATGTTATCAGACCATAGTGCAATACAATTGGAGATCAATAACATAAGAAACCTCAAAACTCCCACAAACACATGGAAATTGAACAACACCCTCCTGAACAACCAATGGGTGACAGAGGAAATTAAAGAAGAAATTAGACAGTTTCTACAAGTAAATGATAATGCCAGTACAACATACAGGAATCTGTGGGACACAATGAAAGCAGTTCTATGTGGGAAATTCATAGCACTAAATGCCCATATTAGGACAACAGAGAGAACTCAGTTAAATAAAATAATGCAGAACCTCAAGCTCCTAGAAAGAGAAGAACATAACAAACCCAAAGCTCGTACAAGAAAGAAAATTATAAAGATCAGGGCAGAAATCAATGCAATTGAGACTAAGAGAATGATACAAAAAATCAATGAATCAAAGAGTTGGTTTTTTGAAAGAATAAATAAAATGGATAAACCTTTAGCCAACCTTATCCAAAAAAGGAAAGAAAAGGCTAAAATCAATTCAGTTAAGAATGAAAAAGGTGAAGCCACAACAAATCCAGCAGAAATCCAGAGAATCATCAATACCTACTTTGAGAACCTGTACTCTAATAAAATGGAAAACACAGAAGAAATGGACAGATTCCTGGATACATATGAATTGCCAAAATTAAATGAAGAAGATATAGAAATTCTAAACACCCCAATAACAATGAGTGAAATTGAAAATGTAATAAAAAAATTACCAACAAAGAAAAGCCCAGATCCTGATGGCTTCACTGCTGAATTTTACAAGTCATTTAAAGAAGAACTAATGCCATTACTCTTTAAACTCATCAAGAAAATTGAAAGGGAAGCAAGGCTTCCAAATTCATTCCAGGAAGCAAGTGTTACTTTGATCCCAAACCAGGGAAAGACCCAACCCAAAAAGAGAACTACAGACCAATCTCCTTAATGAACATAGATGCAAAAATGCTCAACAAGATACTGGGAAATAGAATACAGAGTGTCATCAAGAAGATCATACACCCTGACCAAATTGGATTTATCCCAGGGATGCAAGGATGGTTCAACATCTGTAAATCAGTAAATGTAATACACTATATTAACAGAGTCAAGGACAAAAACCACATGATCATCTCAATAGATGCAGAAAAAGCATTTGACAAAATCCAACACCCATTTATGATAAAAACGCTATAGAAAATTGGAATAGAAGGTCTTTATCTCAACCAGATTAAGGTTATCTATGAAAAACCAACAGCCAACATCATTCTAAATGGTCAAAAACTGAAAACTTTCACACTAAAATCAGGAACAAGACAAGGATGCCCACTATCACCACTCCTGTTCAATATTGTTCTAGAAACATTAGCCATAGCAATTAGAAAGGAGAAAGAAATAAAAGGAATAAAGATAGGAAAGTAATAAGTTAAACTGTCATTATTTGCTGATGATATGATACTTTACATAGAAGATCCAAGAAACTCAGTCAAAAGTCTTCTAGACCTCATTGATAGATTCAGTAGAGTAGCTGGACACAAGGTCAACACTCAAAAAACAATAGCCTTCTTATACGCAAATAGTGGACCCACTGAGACAGAAATTCGGGAAATAATTCCATTTACAGTAGCATCTAAAAAAAGAAATATCTAGGAATCAACCTAACAAAGGAAGCAAAAGACCTCTACATTGAAAACTACAGCTCTCTGAAAAAAGAGATCGAAGAGGATATAAGAAAATGGAAAGATATCCCTTGTTTCTGGGTAGGAAGAACCAATATAGTGAAAATAGCCATACTTCCAAAACTACTATACAGATTTAATGCAATGCCAATTGAAATTCCAACAATATACTTCACAGAACTAGAGAAAAGAATCCAAAAATTCATTTGGAAGCAGAAGAAACCTAGAAGAGCAAAAGCAATTCTAGGCAACAGAGACATGGCTGGGGGTATCACAAGCCCCAATTTGAAACTATACTACAAAGCTACTGTGATAAAAACAGCATGGTACTGGCAAAGAAACAGATCCGAAGATCAGTGGAATAGATTAGAAGATGCAGAAACAACTCCAGACATACTCAGCCACCTCATCTTTGACAAAGGTGCCAACCACCCTCATTGGAGGAAAGATAGCCTATTTAATAAATGGTGTTGGAAAAACTGGATTTCAACCTGCCAAAGATTAAAACTAGACCCATACCTATCACTGCACACTAAGCTAAGATCAAAGTGGATTAAAGATCTAAATATTAAGACAGAAACACTAAACTTGCTGTAAGATAGGTAGAACACTTGATGACACTGGCATAGGAAAAGACTTTATGAACAAATGTTTAGTAGCACTGGAGTTAGTACAAAGAATCAACAACTGGGATCTCATCATATTAAGAAGCTCCTGGACTGCAAGAGAAACCACCAACAGAGCTAAGAGACAACCTACAATGTGGGAAGAAATTTTTAGCAGCTGTACCTCAGACAAAGGGCTACTATCTAGAATATATAAAGAACTGAAAATATCAGATCCCCCAAATTCAAAGACCCAATTCAAAAATGGGCATCTGAAATGAACAGACATTTCTCAATGAAGTAAAAACAGCAAATAAATATATGAAAAAATGTTCAACATCAATGGTCATTCAAGAGATGCAGATGAAAACAACCCTGAGATTCCACCTCACCCCACAAAGAATGGCTGCTATCAAGAAATTAACCAATAACAAATGCTGGCGGGGGTGTGGGGAGAAAGGAACCCTCCTCCATTGTTGGTGGGAATGTAGATTGATGCAACCACTGTGGAATTCAGTATGGAGATACCTCAAAGAACTAGGACTAGAGGTCACATTTGACCCAGCTATTGCCCTACTGGGTATCTTCCCAAAGAATTAAAAGAATCATACCACAGTGATACATGTGTACCCATGTTTATAGTGGCACAGTTTGTAATAGCTAAAGCTTGGAAACAGCCCAAGTGCCCATCAACCGGAAACTGGATAAAGAAAATGTGGTTTTTTTATAAAATGGAGTACTACTCAGCCATAAAGGATGAGAAAATAGAGTCATTTATAGCTAAATGGATGTATATCGAGGCCATACACGTAAGTGAAATAAATAGGACACACGTGTACATACCGAATCATTTCTCTGGTGTCAGAAACTGAAAGTGCAAATAAGGATTAAAATGATTAAAATGAATAATTGATAATTTGAAATAGGAAGAAAAGGTCCAAAGGGGTAGGGGAAGTGGGAGGGGAAGGAGAAAGGAAAGAAGGGAAAGGAAAAGCTATGAGAAAAGGAAAAAATGAAAACAAAGTTTTTGAAAATAGAGAGGGGTGGAGGGGGTGAAGGGTGCACAGGGAATGCAGAAAAAATAAAAACAAAGATGCATCATGTACAGGTATAAGTACCCAATAATAAATGTAAATGTATTGTATACCTAAAATGTACCAATAAAAGAATTTAAAAAAATAAAGTCCAATAGCCCTCTAATAGTTGCCTGTATATGCAAAGTACATGGTTGATCTTGAAGATGAAGATTTAGAAGGATATAAAATGCTTTTTAGGAAGTGACCAATAACATGAAACATGGCAGTTTCTATTATCTATCCCTTCACTCTCTCTCCCCAACCTCCTTAAAAATAAAAATTGTTTCCACCTACTTCGTCTTATAACACAACATCTGGCAAGTCCTTCAACCCTAGCCACATACTGTGATAATCTGAAGAACTTATTTATTTTTAATTCCTATCTTTGCTACAGTCTATTCAGATTTTCTTTATCTCTTTGAACATTCATAACTGTATAAAAGTTCTACCTGCCAATATCATCATCCGCCTCATTTCTGTGGATGTTTCTGTTGACTCATTGCTCATCTTGTTGTCACATTTTCCTGCTTTTTTCGTGTGTCTAGTAATTTTTGACTAGGTGCAGACACTGTATTTTACATTTTTAAGTAATGAATTTAGTAACATTCCTTTTAGTGTTTGACTTTGTTCTGAAAGATAAAGTTCCTTGCAGTTAAGATTGACTTTTTAAAGGCTTGCTTTGAAGCCTTGCTGTTACGTGCAGACTATACCTGACTCTAGGGCTAGTATTTCTTGTCTTTTAGAAATATATATTTTATTACTGTACATTACTTTTATAAAATATTGAGTTATTGTAGCTTTTTAATACATGCATATAACTTATTTTGATCATAGACACCCCCTTACTATCCTCCCTCATACACACCCTCTTATTTTCTTACTTTTATCTAATAATAGTATCCCTTCTGTTTTCATATCATCTTTGAGGTTTTTTATTTTCTTTAGATTCCACATATTAGAGACAACATGCAACAGTTATCTTTTTGAGTCTGGAATACTTTGGCTAACATGATGATCTCTAGTTGCATCCATTTCCCTGCAAATTACATCATTCTGTTCTTCTTTATGGCAGAATAATACTCCAACATGTACATATAGCACACTTTCTTCTTTTAAAAATTAATTTTATTGGTACATTTTATGTATACAATACAATGACATTCATCATTGAAGATTTGAACCTTTACATAATATATCTTGATTCTTATTTTTCCCCATTCCCTTGCCCTCCCTTCAACCCCTCCACCCCTCTCTATTTACAAAGACATTGTTTCCATTTTTTCATTTTCTCATTAATTCCATTCCTTTCTTTTCCCCTACTCCTCCCTCTTCCCCTCTGCACCTTTTCTTCCCATTTTACATTATCTATTATACATTTTGACACTCATTTACACTTTCAGTTTCTCACACCAGAAAAACTATTCAGTATTTACACGTGTCCTATTTATTTCACTGAAGAGTATCACCTCAATAGTACATTTTCTTTATTCACTCATCCACTGATGGACACGTTTGCTGGTTCCATATCATGGCTATTGTGAATTGTTCCACAATAAATATGGGCATGCAAGTATCTCTAGAGCATGTTGACTTTAATTTCTTTGTGTATATAGCAAGGAGTAATGTAGCTGAATCACATGGTTATTCTATTTTTAGTTCTTTGAGGAACCTCCATACTGATTCCATAGTGGCTGACCAGCACTGTAGAGAGACTTCTTTTTTCCTATATCCTTATCTCCATTAACTTTTTTTTTTTTTTTTTTTTTTGGTACTGGGGATCGAACTCAGGTGCTTGAGCTTGCAAGGCAGGCAGCAGAACCACTGAGCTAAATCCCTGGCCCATTTTTTTTTGTATTCTTGATGATAGCCATTCTGACTGAAATAAGATGGACTCTCAATTTAGTTTTGATTTGCATTTTCCTCAACATATTTGCTAAATATATCACAGATTTGCTAAATATCTTACACAGATTTCTCTGTATAGTTCTCTTGTCTCAAGCAATTTACATATGAATTCTGGCTGCTTCAGTTTTCCTGAACTGACTTTTTTTTCCTTCTTAACTAAATGTGCTCTGCTTTAGATCACCCTGGTTGCATGTAGTCAGAAGCTGTTTTCAGGTAGAAAGCTGAGAGATCAGAGGACTCATGTTTTTAGTTTTTCTTCCTTCAGGAATCATGGCCATGTGTTTCCTCTCTACCACTGTTGGAAAATTTTAATACATATACTTTGCAAAATTTTCTGCTTGTGTACACCAGAAGGGAAAGTCCATTCCTACATCACAGACAAAAGTTTGGAGTACTTAAAAAGTATCTTTATGACCAGGCTCTACCCATAGAGATTCTAATATACTTGTTGGAGATGGGGCTTAAGCTTAATGATTTAACTTAAAAGCACCCTTGTTTATCCTGCTGCTTATTCTGAACTGAGAACCACTGAACATAGGAAGTTCCAGCATCAGTCTTATAGGAAACATCATGTTCACATGAGCAGATTAAGCGGAAGAGATTGAAACCAGAGATTCTTATCTTCAGGAGCCATTCCTGAGGGACGAGGAGTCATTAGAGAGAGGCTGAGGAAGGGGAGGGCTCTTTCCTCCCTCAATCATTAAGAGGGTGTTCTAGACATCCTCTGCACATTTTCTTTCTCATTTTTCCTTTTCTCTTTTCTCACCAGAATGGCAAGGTGGAAGGAGGTCCAAAATCAAATTTAGACCAGAGATTCTCATTTGGCTGCACAGTGGAATCATTTAGTGTTATGCATTCGATTGAGTCTCCCCAAAGACCTTTAGTCCTAATTCAGGCCAGTGCCGGAGGCCACCAGAAATGAGAGGAGAAACATGGAACAGCTTCTCTCTCACACTGTCAGGAGAAACCAACCTGCCATCTTGATCGCGGACTTGTAGCCTTCAGAACTGGGGGCCAATAAATTTCTGTTGCCTAAGCCACTTTGTGACAGCATCCCCATGAAACTAATACACTAGGAAACTTTAAAATAAGTTGGCCAGGCCAGGGCCCTAGAGATTCTGATTTAATTGGTCTCCAGAGAAGTCCAAAAGTTGTAAATATTAAAGCCTCACCAGACAATGTGCAGCAAGCTCTGAGAACCCTTCTTCAGGGACTCCAGGTTGGTGGTGGTAGAGAAACTCATTGCAGTTTATGGTCTTCTCACTTCATCTTTTCCCAGTGGACACTCTTAGATACTTCCTATTTCTTTAGAACTGCCAAATTTGGAAAATCATGTGAACACTGATTATGGCTTCTTTCTGGGGTTTCTTAAATAATAAAGCCACCAGACATCCACTATTTATGGGCTCCAAGAATTAATATGTGAAATGTAGTCACATTACAGCTGCAACAATCACTCTATTAGCTTTATGTTATTAGAAGTTTGTTTCATAGTTTTTTTTATGGTCAGGAAACAACTGCCAAATCATTTGCCTCTGTTTCCACAAGAGTGCTGTGTGTACTACTGATGTCTGCTGGCTCACACACACAGAGCCCCTGGCTCTTCAACAATTATTTTTGGGAAGCCCTCCTTGACCCCGAGGTCCTGTTTGTGTCTAGGATTCCCAGCACTTTTCCATTGTATTCCCCAACCCCATGCACCTGTGTGGGAACAGAGACCAACATTAACCTCCGCAAGCCTAGGCAACTGAGATTCCACACCTCATCATGCTTGGATATTACTTCTAGGAAACAGACTTGCCAAGGATAAAAGGCTAACATGAGTCATTATCATTTTTATTTGATTAATAACTAACCATGGAGGCTGATCTTCCTATGACACTTGGAGTAACATTTCCTGTAGTAAAAATGTCCCACAAGATATTGGAAGGTAAAGGGGGAGCAAGCCAAATAGCAAAGTATTATGCTCATCAGGAAACATTTTGGAACACTGAGTTGCTTTTGTATTGGTGGGATATTCCAGATTGCAATCAAATATGTGCCTCTAAAGACACAAATCTGTAAATATGAAACAAAAGCAATATCTACAAAAATCCCCCCATCATATCCTTCCTACTTCTGTTCATACCATTGCTATTCGTCCTGACACCCTCACTTGAACTTCAGTTATCTTTCTCTCTATTCCCCTCCATTTTCACGCCTTAACAAATATTCCATTTAATTCAGTACGCATTTGTTACACATCTACTATATGTTCCAGGTATTTTCTAGTGGTAGTGACATGATTTCATTTGCTTTAATTCTTAAGGAAGCAAATGATAAAAGACTTTACGATATATGTGCTATGAAAAAGTAAATATTTAAAACAGAAATGATAGAGAGGTGTTAATTTATTTAGGATGAGCAGGGAAGAACACTTTGATGTGGTATAACACAAACTCAGACATGGAGGCAGTGATGGAGTGAACCACATGGAGACCTGGGGGATGAAAATTCTTGGCAGGTGACACAACAATAGACAAAATAGACAAAGGCTTTTTAAATCTCACGGAGAACAGAATTTGCTTATTCGTTTTTGTTTCCTCGATGTCAAACCCAGGCTTTTGAGTATGCTACATGCTAAAAATTTATTCATGGATTTGAATAGGGAAGGAAAATAAAAAATAAGACTCTGGCAAATATTCAACTACCTCATGTGCTGCTGAAAGTATGACTGTATCCATTGTTTACAATCAGGTTCTGACCTTGTGGGCCAGTGCCCAGGTCAAAGCAGTGGCCAATTGTTTTGTTGTTGTTGTTGTTTTGCTTAAATTCTTTTATTGGTACATTTTAGGTATACAATATGTTTACACATATCATTGGGTGCCTGTACCTGTACATGATGTATCTTGGTTCTTATTTTTTCCCCATTCCCTGTGTGGCCTTCACCCCTCCACCCTTTCCTATTTACATAGACTTTGTGTCCATTTTTTTTTCTTTTCTCATAATTTTTCCTTTCCATTATTCCCTTTCCCCATCTCCTCCCACCACCGCTACCCCTTTGGACCTTTTCTTATTTCATAGTATCAATTGTTAATTATTAATCCTTTTAATCCTTATTTACACTCTCAGTTTCTCACACTAGAGAAACTATTGGTATTTACACGTGTGTCTTATTTATTTCACTTAAGAGTATGGCCTCAATATGCATCCATTTAGCTATAAATGACTCTAGTTTCTCATTCTTTATGGCTGAGTAGTACTCCATTTTATTAAAAAAAAACCCACATCTTCTTTATCCAGTTTCCATTTGATGGGCATTTGGGCTATTTCCAAGCTTTAGCTATTACAAACTGTGCCGATATAAACATAGGTGCACATATATCGCTGTGGTATGATTCTTTTAATTCTTTGGGGAAGATTCCCAGTAGGGGAATAGCTGGGTCAAATGAGACCTCCAGCCCTAGTTCTTTGAGGTATCTCCACACTGATTTCCACAATGGTTGCACCAGTCTGCACTCCCACCAACAATGGAGAAAGGTTCCTTTCTCTCCACACCCCCACCAGCATTTGTTAGTGGTTGATTTCTTGACAGCAGCCATTCTTTCTGGGATGAGGTGGAATCTCAGGGTTGTTTTCATCTGTATCTCTTGAATGACCCATGATGTTGAGCATTTTTTAGTTGTCAATTGTTTTGAAGATCATTCTGTTTAATTTTTAATGAGCAGTAGTTATGCTACACCTGCAGCAAGTGTTCTCTTGGCTCCAAGCCAAAGACTACAGATTTTTTTTAAACACGTTTTTTATATAAGAATAAAAGAAAGGACCAAATCCCTATGGAATATTTGAGGGTGAGGGTATGATGAAAATGGAATTATCAAAGATGACATACGAATACGAGTTACTAGAAAACACAAGACAGTGTCTAACACAAGGCTGACCTTCAGTATCTATTGGTTGAATGAGTGAAAGGAACTAAGGCTATGTTCTCCAAATCATCTTATCAATGCCACATAAGTAACCATGCCCACTCAACATTCTTTGATTTACTGAAATACAGTGATCACTGGACAGATGTAGTTTGCCACTGTGGCAGATAGCATTTTCCAAAGATGGTCTCAATAATATTTCCTAGCTGTTATGTTGTTCTAGAGCCTGACCTCCTCAGAAAATGAAGTATATGTCTCCTCTCCTTGAACTTGAGTGCATTTCTGTTGTTTGCTGTCCTGACCAACAGAGTATAGCAGAAGAGATGCCATGTGGTTTTCAAGACTGCGTTATAAAAATGACATGCACTTCTACTTTTTTCTTAGGTCATGCTCAAAACCAATACACCATATTGTGAGGAAATCCACACAACTTCCAGTAAGGTCTGGATAAACTAAGGACACTTGGCTGAGCTTGGGCTGAGCACCAGCATCAATCTGATACCATATGAGGGAACTAATACTGAAATGAATTTTCAAGACCCCAGTAGAGGTGCCTGCCTCTGCTAGTGCTGCATGGAACAAAGATGAGACACCTATGAAAGTCCTACCCAAATTACAGATTAATGATAAGAATGAATGATTAGTGTAGTATTTAGGCATAGGTTGGGGGGGGGTTGCTTCATGGCAATAGATAACCAGAAGACCTCATGGAAACATAGATGGCCACCATAAACCTCTCTCTGTGTGTCTCTCAGTCTCTGTCTCTCTCCCTCTCCCTCTCTCTCTTTTCTCTCTTTCTTTTCCTTTGTTTGGGGGTTTTTGATATCAGGGTTGTTTGCCTTTGAGCTACATCCCTAGCCATTTATTTTAATTTTGACACAAGATCTCGATAAGTTGCTCAGGCTGTTCTTGAACTCTCACTCTCCTGCCTCAGCCTCCCCAAAAGCTAGAATTATAGGCATGCATCACTGCATCCAGCTATGAATCACTCTTAATGGTATATTTTGGGCTTACTACCTCAAAATGGGAATTAGGAACTCTTACTAGTGGACCACAAAAGGTAGTAAACTTGACATTTATAATGAATATTCCAAGGTAACTATAAGGATAGAGAATGCCCTCCTTAAAGAAACCAGGCTGGAGAGAACCCACAGAGCACTGAGAAATCTTCTGAATGTTTTATAAATTAAGAAGCTAGTTAGATATTTAAGATATCAGTCTAGCTGGACTGTTATCCTTCTCTGTACTGCTTATTATATATGTAATTATTTTCTTGATATATTTATAATACCTTTATATCTCTTGAAGATGCTAAACATGATTAGTTTGGAGGAATGTATTGAAGCAGAAATAATAAGAACCTAAGAATATTAGATGAATCAGGTAGCTTATACCAAGAATAGCAGATCAAACGCCAACTTGGATCATCCGGTAATACACGTAGAGCCCCACACTGAGAAGAAAGGATGAATGTCTAGTGATGTTAGCAAAAGCAAAGAGGCATGGCATGGAACAGCCAAACATCAGATATCTGCTTTCACAGCCATGCGCATTGTGGTCAGTGGACTTCAAGGTTCCAGAAAATATACAACACAATTCTGTGAAATCATGCCAAAATAGTTCCAGGGGGTCAGCCTGTTCTCCAAATCATACTTCTGACTGAGCAATTACAAGTTATTCCAATGAAGAAGTGTTCTAAAATTGAATGGCTGCACAGAGAAATTTCCACACAGCTTAAAATTGAAAAGGAATGTACAAGAAGGTAGAAATAAAGGGCTATAACTAAGAATCTACTGAAGAATGCATCAAGAAACAGGTCCACACAATCAGCTGAAACGTTTCTAAGGGCATCTTGTTTAGCCAAACAAGTTGGCATCTGGGTTTCTGCTTCCAATCCTTGAGTACAGCCAGGGTGGGTACCAGAGCAACAGCTGAACCTGCCTGGACAATGCAAACTGCTGTTGGTCTTCAGGGTGACCTGTGGGCCCCGCATCTGAAAAGGACTTGCTGTCACTCGGAAGCCACTCAGTGTCAAACCTGAGCTGTAATGGTCCATGCTTATGCAGCTAGTGGGAAAGTAACTATAGGCAGCAGCGAGTGCAGTGTGACCGCTGTGGTGACTGTGCTGTGTGGCTGTGGATTATGCCTTTGAAGTCCTCTTCCTGTGTCCTGGTGGCTGGGACCAGTGAGGTGGATCACTGGGGTGGCTTAGAATGGATGCCTTGGCCACCTAGCAGCTAGACTTAGGCTCTCGATGGAACCAAGTGTCACCTGCCTTCCAAAACCACTGGTCTTGTTCTCTAGCTGCTCTTGTCAAGTGTGTAGGCTGGTTCTCTGTGAAGTATTTTGTACCCTTTCTTTGGCAAAGATGTGATCTGTTTGTAAGCATTTTTATATTTCCTTCCTTAAAAAAAAACATGGCTTCTGTATTTCTGCTACCAGATACAGAGATGAAGGCAGAGGGCACTGAAGGGCTTGCTCTTGAGCACTTGTAATCTCTCATGCTAGGGTCAATAAAGCTCTCAGAAAATGAAAAAAGAAAAAGAAAGAAATGTGTCCAAAAGGTTAATACCGAGAATAAGCTGAAACTTGAAAATGTGGAAAGAATACTGAAAGGACTCTTTAAGGTTGAAGGCAAGAAAAACAAAGAAAGGTTAGAACTGTAACTTTATACATGCACTACAGAAAGGTAACAAAATGTGAGATATTTATCTTCTCTCCTCAAACAATTGATTTTTCAGCTGGAAAGGATGCAACAGATATTGGGAAAAGAGAGTGGAATTGATGCTCAGTTGTAGGCCTGGTACTTGTATAAACCAAACTAGGTTCTCTAAAAAGGTTTTGGGATTTTTATTAGAAGCAATTGTATCCCAGTAACTGTGTGGAGACTGGGTGACACCTATCAGTTATTATTATGGTGTCACAGACAGTGGGAGACCACACAGAAAATAACGAATGTTTTAACATGAAGAAAATAACAATTGTGCAAAGTATAGCCCAGTGAGAGTTATGCCAGTATAAGGCAAGATTTTAGGCAATATCTCCAAAAGGAGCAATTCTGTGTTTTCTTAGAACAGGCCTTGAAAAGGCCTCACTTTGTTTTGTCATAGAATTTCTAGACGAGCACTTCGAGGGAACACGTAGCATAAGCAGTGCATCTGGACTTTAGCAAGCTTTTGAACAGCACTGCAAAGCATTCTTGAAGGCAAAACCAGAAGTGGGAAGCAAGATGGAGTCATCATATGTTTAATGATTGCTTTTGTTATACACCTTTAGGGAGACATCTAATGGCACATAGTAAGATTTTTCCTTAACCATATCTCATAGAATATTTTATTGGCAGCACAGTAATCATAAGTATGAATGATGAGAAGCTAAGAAAACATCTTCATATTGCATAGATTTTCTATCACAAGAAAATTAACATCATGAGATAAATGTGCACTGTTTAATAGGCACACGTGTATGGTTCTGTGTTTCTAAAAAAGGACACTGAATGAGGAGGAGATGGGGTGCTGATTGGCTGTAGACCAGGGGTGAGGCCTGAACTTATGGTACCGACATGGTTTTATGTTCCTTGAACCCTGAAGAATGTACAGCCCAAATCTGAAAGTCAAATACTGATCCTTTTGCCATTTAGTCCATTTTTTGATCCTTTTTCTCAGGTAGAGAAGATAGGGCCTCTTTGGCTCAAAATACTTTGCTTTGAAGTGCTAGGGATCAAACCGAGGGCATCACCAGCCCTCTAAATAGTTGTTTAAAAAAGGAGAGATGTGTGAATAAAGATGAAGCTTCACATTAATTATGATTAATCAGGATTCAGGTTAATTTTTACCAGCAATTATTTTACTCCTCTTTAAGAAGTGTGGCCAAAGGGTAGCAATAAAAGAAGACCTAGATTCCAGAAGAATTTTCTTCCTTTGCCACTAGAGTCACAATTACTAAGATGATTGAATTAGGACATTTAATTAAATTCTTACCAGTCTTCACTTGATATCTCCCCCCAAAAAGGGCACATTATTATACCATTAGTAATGAAATTTCTCCCTTTTTTCTCAGTGGATTAATTACTACAAACACCTATGTATCTTGTAGAGAGTTAGAAAATATAGATAAGTATAAGTAAATAAAGATGAAATGCATTTACACTAAGCAATATACAATATGTGTTCAGATTTTTCACACATATTACATATATGTATATGTGCATGTGTGTATTACATACATGCATGGGTGTATAATAATACATGCATTTTTAATCCAAAATTCGATCATATATCACACATGCTATTTTGCAATGCACTTGTCAGTTCCCAATATCTACCTTTCTATATCAAAAAAACACTTAGCTTATCCAATTTCCAACCTACTTTTTAATTTCCCCAATTATGTCAAAATGTCCTTTAGGAGCAAGTGGTTCAGACCAGGTCTGGTCCAGAACCACATGTTACATCTGATTGTTCTGTCTTTACCTCTTTTCTAATCTAGCACATCACCCTATCCAACTGTGTTTTATGACACTAACTCATAGAACTGTTTCCCTGCAGCAAAAAGCTTAAAGGACTAGAGTTAAACATTTTTGGCTTAAACTCATCATAGGTGATGTATGGCATCACAGCAGAGACCCTTTTATCTGGTTCCCTAATAAGAATGCTGATTTTTTTAAGTGGAGGAGGTTGGTGGATAATAAAATTGTTTTACGCTAAGAAAAATATAGCCCTGAAAAGGAAAAATTGAAAAAAAATTTAATACCTAAGACAGAAAAGAGACTGGTTGGAGGATTAACAATTTGAAAAGGGGGCACTAAAAAAAGCTCTTACATTTTTCCTTTGTCTGTGTTCACAGTGACATGTCAGACATCAAACAGAAGAATCTACTCAGATTTATCACTGGAAGCAGTGCTCCCCAAAGAAGAAATAAGTCTGAGAAGGATTAGGGAGACAACAGCTGTCCAAGCCTGTCTAGCCAATTTATAAGGAGGGATCATTGATTTTTATTTTAATTAAAAACTTTTTAATATACGAGTCAAGGATCTAGTTTGAATGTCAAATGTTTGCCATGTAAACCTGGGACAGAGTGACCTCAGTAACAGCGAATCCAAAGTGAGGTTTTCTCTTTACATTCATGCATTTGCTCTGTCAAGCAAAAATTACATGCTCTGAAATACCAGATAAATTCAGAAGAGGTTATAAAAGTTGTTTCTTTAATCCTTTTTCCAACTTGCAAGCTGTAGTAAGCCACAGAGTTTCCACAGCCCCCTCCCCCAAGTGGTCTAGGTCACAACTTACTGTGTGTAAGACAATGAGCTTCTGGTAGCCCGAGTGAAGCTGGGACCATGCTCTCAACTTAGCTGGACTCTGCTTTTGATGCCCTCTGATGTTGACCTGGCTTAATAAGAATGGAGCCACAAAGCTCCAAAAGAAAAGAACCTTGTTGTTTGCTCTCAAAGGAAAAAGTAAAGTGATAGATTCAGGGAGGAGGAAAGAAGAGATAAGCTTGCTGGGGGCACCTCTGCTTGGGGAAAGGTGTAGCAAGTCCACTACAGCTGCAGAGCCAAGCACCCATTTGTAACCTCGTCATAATCCACATGCCAAAGACACCTGCCTCCCACCTCGAAGGAAAGAAGGCGAGCAGCACTCCTGGAGGCTCAGAGATACACCTCTCATGTCAGGATCAGTGAATAAGAAACTCACTGTAAAGCATGTTGGAATAAGCAAAAGAAATTGTAACAGCAAAGGAGACTTTCCCTTCTTTGAAGCTGTGTATGGTGTATTGCTCATCTTTATTTCCTGCTGACTCTCTCAGTCTGCTCAGAATGCTGTGGCTGGCCCGGAACCATTATTTATCTTTCATGAAAAGAGAAAACAGATCTTTGTCCTTACAAGGCTCATGGTCTGTGGACACAGGCTCGGGAGCTCCAGAGATACCAGGAAGCATCTTAACAGAGCTCATGTGTGCCGGCTTCTGTCCCAAATTACTGAGTCAGATGCCACTCTTGCCCCTACAGAGGTCTCATCTAGAACCTCATCCTGGTTGACAGCCCTGTCATCTGTGCAACCATAGGTCACTCATATTTCTCTCAGTGAGATATTGCATGGGTCTGCAAAACAATATTTGAAAATTGTGGGTTACTTATAAAAATATTTTAAAATACTTTTGATGAGGTGAAATAATATTTTGAAAATGTGATGGGGGTTTTTTTTCTGAGCAATTTTTTTCTTTCTACATGAACAGTTAGGCCATTCTGGGCTCACAGAATCAGGGGAAAGAGGTAACAGGAAAGATAGCCAAGGGATTTTTCTTTGACTTTTTTGCAGAAGCCTCAGTTCTTGATGAAATAAAAGTTTCTAGGGATGGATAAATTTTTTTGAGAAAAATAACAGTGGAGACAGAGCACAAGACTTTTTCTGTCTGTTAAACAAAGGTGTGTGAAATGAGACAAAGAGGGAAAAGATGAAATAGCTAAGGAGGTAAGAACAGAGAGTGGGTGGACCATTTGATAATAATAAGTGTATTTAGAAAGGAACTGTTGTTGGAGGGCTGGTTTTAGCACCCAGGAGTTAGTGGTGTTCAGATCAACCCAGCCTCACTGCAAAGAGTCTTCTATCTGCTCTAGGCTCCAGGTGAGCTGACCCTGAGGACTGAACTTTGTTTCTAATACTTCTCTAGTAATCATCAAGCAGAAGTGATGTCAGTCCATACCTGACCATGTTACTCCCTTGTAATTTCCTAGAACACACACATTTCTCTCTCTTTTTTTCATTAAGTTTATTGGTACATTTTAGTTATACAATACTGTTACATTCATCATTGGGATCTTGTACATTAACATGACATATCTTGGTTCTTATTTTTTCCCCATTCCCCTGCCCTCCCTTCACCCCCTCCACCCTTCCCTATTTACAAAGACTTTGTTTCCATTTTTCCTTTTCTCTTATTTTTTCTTTTCCTTCTTTCCTTTCCCCTACTCCTCCCACTTCCCCTACTCCTTTAGACCTTTTATTCTTATTTCACAATATCAATTATACATTCTGATCCTTATTTACACTTTTAATTTTTCACACCATAGAAAGTATTCAGTATTTATGCATGTAGAACACATACATTTCTTGAAAAACTACGAGAGTAATGATGTTGGATGTCACCAGAACCCAATCAGGTAGTGACCAGAGTCAGCTCTAGCTTTCAAGATTCTCCCTGAGCCAGGACAGTAAAGAACACAGCCTCGATGTACTAGGGCCTCATCAGATTAGGAATTTGTGAATCTGGTGCAATAAATTATGTCATGGGCTTTGTGTCACCAATAGTCTAGAAACAAGCATTTCGCTCTCATCCCATTAGCTTTATTTGGGATAGGCATTAGATTGTTAGAAGAGTAAAACAATAGAATAGAAATTAATTCATTCTGATCGTGGAGATTCTTACCAGGTGAGATGCGACTGGAAGAAGGTCAGAGACATCATTAAAATGAATTAGAATGTGCAATTCTGGCATGGACCAGCAAAGCAAGGAATCAAATCAATCCTGCCAAGTCTGCTAGTGTACTGATCCCAGAGATAAGCTGGCCTAAAAGGAAAAATAGAGACGTCTTGAAATGTTGACTGGGACACACAATCTGGGTTGAATTAATAATATTTCATAATAGGTATGGCTCAGGCATTAGTCAGTTTGAATGGTAAATTAGCTTTGTAGGAACACTGTAACAAATTGCCATGAGCTTGGTAGCCTAAAATAAAAAAATTTAATTCTCATAGAACTGGAGGATAGAAGTTGAATCAATGTGTTGGCATGGCCATTCTTTCTCTGAAGGCTCTAGGGAACAACAATTCCTTACATGATCCATGAGCCCTGATGGTGGTTCCTGAACATCCTTGTCATTCCTTGGCTTGTAGCTGTATCACTGTGCATCTTCTTCTGTCTTTACATTGCCTTCTTGCCTATGTGTTTCTCTCTATATCTTCTCCTGCCCTTATAAGAACCAATCATGGAATTTAGGACCCACCTTAATCCAGTCTGACCTCAACTTAAATAATTGAATCTGAAGACTTATAGTAATTTCCAAATAAAGTCACATTATAAGTGGACATGAATTTTAGGAGAAAACTATTCAACCCACTAAAAGTAGATGCCAGCAGTGGCAGTGGAGTGAGGTCTCCAGGGCCCTCTGCTGTGTCGGGCCTAATCTTTAGATGTGTTGTAGGAAGGTTATAGGTAGGGGTGGTCTATAGGGAAGCACCTGGGCTGCCTAGAAGGTTGAGGAGGAGGCAGTTTAAAGGGAAAGACTTGAACTGCTCTTCATCTAGGGTAGGGAAGAAGTGCAAGATATTAGCAATTGGCCAACTTTAATGGAAGTTATTCAACATTTTCATAAGTTGTAAAGCCATATAAGCTCGTGAAAGATACTGCATTGATGGCTATTGTAGTCTCAGAAATGTTGGAGGAAAATGGGATGCTTTCAAACATCTGGATTCAAAGCAGATCCCCCATATCAAAGACAACAACACCTGTACCTGTGCTGCAGGGTAGGATAAATAATGTGTTGAGAAACAGAGGCAGCATCAACTACTTACTTACTAAAGGGATATAGGATTTACATCATATTTAGACAAAGAGACCACTGCCAGAGAGGGAATGCAGTGGTAAAATATAGGACAGATGCAGAGAAGACTGGGGCTGATCTCTGTAAAACTTTCTAAGCCTCTCTGGGAAGAATATGGCCACCATTCCTCCTTGTTCCAATGCAAGAAGGTAGAGAAGAGAAAGTCAAGGCTCATCCTAGATAATAAGAGAATCATGCTTCAAAAAGAACAAGGGAGCAGCTCCAGTCAAATCTCAGCAGCAGCTACAGATGAAGAGCCATCACAACAGCTGAGAGGTGGAATAGCAGTTCCATAGGTCTTCAGGGAGGGTGGGGACATTGCTTTAATATTCACTCAGGACATTACTTCTGATTTCTTCTATCCTACCTTAAGGGGAAAGAGGCAGCTGTGGTACAGCCCGGGACACTTTCAGCAAGCTTGCAGGAACACAGAGGCCCACCATTCCATTCATAAGTGTGTGGTGATCCTGGGGAGCAGCTGTGTGGCCCAGAACAGGGAGGATTCAGGCAGATCCCAGTCAGAGGTCCGCCCTGACCCAAGAGGCTTGGGCACACCAGCCCAAGCCAAAGGCCCACCCAGGAAAGAACTGCACAGGAGCACAAGCTTCAGCCAGAGGCCCACCACATTGCATCAGCCACATCCAAGGACCTGCCTGGAAAAGAGCTACATAGGCATACAAGCAATACCAAGAGGCTCAACCTGATATGATTGATAAGTGCATGGAGACCCTAACCAAAACCTGTGCAGACAACAGGAACTGGGGTGCACAGCCCCCAGTCAAAGGCCCTTTCAGACAACAGCTACATAGGGCCACAGCAAGAGCCATGCCTAGATACCATCCTAAGTGTGCACAGGCTCTAGCCAGAAGCCCACCCAGACAACAGGTCAGCTCAGGGATCCAGAAGGCCACCACTCTGAACCCAGGAATTGGTGTACTGGTGAGTAGCAGAGTAAAGGTTGCTCGGTGGCTTGCTGAGAATTCTAGACCACTGGGTGAGCAAAAAGTTGCCTCAACAAGGACATAGCAGGCTGCATCTGTTGAAATGAGAAGACATGTAAGTAAGTCTCAAAACCAGACTTCCAGATGACCTACGGCAACTCCAAAGAGCAACAAGATGGAACAACCTGATACTCAACCACCTGTACTCCCAGAACTGGCAATGACAGAGGACCTGGAAAAAATTAAATCAGAAATAATTTCTCAGACAACATCAGAGGTTATGCCCATAATACAAGACATGATTAATAAATCCAGAGTGGACAGAGATAAAAAAAAAAGAAACTAGAGGAGCTGAGGAACATGATGGATTTCCAACATAGGAAACAAATGGAATCCATAAAACAGATGCAAAAAGATTTCCAGGAGATTACAATCTCCACTGAAAGTTTACACAGCAGAATGAGCCAATGCGAGGACAGAATTTCAGATATAGAAGATAGAATTGCAATTAGTGACCAGGAAAAGAAAATTTTCTTATAAAGAGTAAAGGACCATGAGAAATCAATCCAGTAGCTGCTAGATGATGTAAAGAAGAATAACATCAGACTGATTGGAGTCAATGAAGAAACAGGAGAGAGTGCAGGTGACATAAGAAAACTGTTCATAGAAGTCATGGCAGAAAACTTCCCAAATAGGGGGAAAGAACTTGACATAGAGATACGTGAGCACTTAGGACTCCAACTAGCCTTGATCAAAAAAAAAAAAATCTACACATAGGCATATAATACTTAAGTTTCCAGAAAACCAACAGAAGAACAAATTTCTACAAGCCGTTGGAGAAAAGAAACAAATCACATACAAAAGAAAGCCCAGCAGAATCACAGCAAACTTCTCAAAACAAACCTACAAGGCAAGAAGAGCATGGAGTGATGTATTTCAAGCCCTAAAGGAAAACAACCTCCAACCCAGGTTGATGTACCCTGCAAAACTATCTTTCAAAATTGATGGAGAAATAAGATATTTTCATGACAAAGACCACCTTAGGAACTTCATAAATACCAAACCAGCACTCCAAAAAATTTCAAACAATATCCTGGAAAACACAATGAAGATCACAACCCCAGGAAGCCCTGCAAAATGAAGCCATTGGGCACAACGAGAAATTAAATGCAAAGGGGGAGAACCCAACTAAAAGAAAAAGTCATGACAATGATAAGTCAATACATATCAGTTATAACCATTAATGTTAATGGTCTCAATTTATCAGTCAAAAGAAATAGACTGGTAGAATAAGTCAAGAAGCAAGACCCAACATTATGGTGCATACAAGAAACACACAATTCAAAAAAGAAACTCATAGATTGAAAGTTAAAGGATGGAAAACAATACTCCATGCAGCAGGAACCCCCCAAAAAGCACAAGTAGCCATCTTCTTTGCAGATCAAGTGGATTTCAAACCAACACTCATTAAGAGATACAAAGAAGGACACTACATCCTTGTAAAGGAAACAATCCAAGAGGAAGAGATGACAATCATTAATATATATGCACTGAACACTAGTGCACCCAACTACGTAAAACAAATACAAATGGACATGAAAAATCTTATAGGCACTGCTGCAATAATAGTGGGTGACCTCAACACCCCACTGTCACAAATAGATAAATCAATTAGACAAAAAATAATGAAATATAAGAGCTCAATCAAACTCTTGAAGAAATGAACCTAACAGATGTTTACAGAGTGTTCCACACCACAAAATCAGAATGCACATTCTTTTCGCCTGCACATGGATCATCCTCTAAAATAGACCACATACTCACTCATAGAACATGTTGAATTAAGTGCAAAGGAATGGAATTTATCCCCCATATATTATCAGACCATTGTGAGATGAAATTGGAGTGCAATAGCAAAAGAAATTGCAAGAATTTCATAAACACATGGGAACTGAACAAACACTTCTGAATAACCAATGGATCACAGAAGAAACTAAAGAAGAAATATCAGACAGTTCCTACAATTAAATGACAATGACAATACAATATATCAGAATCTATGGGACACAATGAAAGCAGTCTTACAAGGAAAATTCATAGCAGTGAATACTGGCATTAGGAAAACAGACTCAGCTCAATTAAACAACCTGATGCTGAACTTCAACCTTCTAGGAAAGGAAGAGCAGGACAAACCCAAATCTCATACAAGGGAGGAAATTATAAAGATCAGACCACAAATCAATGCAATGGGGACTAAGAGAATGGTACAAAAAAATAGTGAAGCCAAGAGTTGGTTCTTCAAAAGAATAAACAAAATTGACAAACCCTTGGCCAATTTTATCAGAAAAAGGAAAGAAACAGCACAAATCCATGCTATTAGGAAGGAAAAGGGTGAAATTACAAAGGACTCAGCAGAAATCCAGAGGATCATCAATACCTACATTGAGAACCTATATGCCTATAAGATGGAAAATACAGAAGAAATGGACAGATTCCTAGATACATATGAATTACCAAAGTTGAACAAAGGTGACCTAAAAATTCTAAATAATGCAATATCAATCATTTAAATTGAAAATATAATTAAAAACTTAACAACTAAGAAAAGCCCAGGTCCTGATGGCTTCACTAATGAATTCTACAAGACATTTAGAGAGGAACTACTGCAACTACTGTTTAAACTCTTCAATAAAATTGAAAGGGAAGCAATACTCCTGAATTTATTCCTGGAAGCAAGCATCACCTTGATCCCAAAGAAGAGAAAGACCCAAAAGTAAAAGATAACTATAGGCCAATCTCACTAATGAACATAGATGCAAAAATCCTCAGTGAGATACTGGCAAATAGAATGCAGAAGTTCATCAAGAAGATCATACACCCTGGCCAAGTGGAATTCATCCCAGGGATGAAGGGATGGTTCAACATATGCAAATCAATCAAGGTAATACACCATATCAATAGAGCCAAGGATAAAAACCACATGATCATCTCAATAGATGTAGAAAAAACAATTGACAAAATCCAACATGCATTTATGATAAAAAAAAAAACCTCTCCAAAAAATTGGAATACATGGTCTCTACCTCAATCTGATAAAAGCCATCTGTGAAAAACCAACAGCCAATATCATACTAAATGGTCAAAAACTGAAATCTTTCACACTAAAATCAGGAACAAGACAAGTATGTCCACTATCACCAATCCTGTTCAATACAGTTCTGGAAACATTAGGCACAGCAATTAGACAAGAGAAAGAAATAAAAGGAATAAAGATAGGAAATGAAGAAGTCAAATTGTCATTGTTTACAGATGACATGATACTCTATATAGAAGACCCTGAGAACTCCACCAAAAGTCTTCTAGACTTGATAACCAAATTCAGTAAAGTAGCTGGATACAAGGTCAACACACAAAAATCAAAAGCTTTTCTGAACAGGAAAAACAGACTCACTGAGAGAGAAATGGAGCAATCAATTCCTTTCACAATAGCATCCAAAAAATTGAAATACCTAGCAATCAGCCTAACAAAAGAAATTAAAGAACTCTTCTATGAAAACTATAGCACTCTGAAAAAAGAGATTGAAGACAATATCAGAAAATGGAGAATCCCTTGTTCCTGGGTAGGAATAATCAACATAGTGAAAATGGCCATACTTCCAAAACTGCTATATAGATTCAATGCAATCCCAATTGAAATTCCAGCAGCATACTTCATGGACCTTGAGAAAACAATCCAAAAATTCATGTGGAACAAGAAGAGACCTAGAATAGGAAAAGCAATTCTAGGTAACAGAGACATGGCAGGGGATATTACAACCCCCAACTTGAAACTATACTACAAAGCCACTGTGATAAAAACTGCATGGTACTGGCAAAGAAACAGACCTAAGGGCCAGTGGAACAGATTAGAAGATACAGAAACAGCACAAGACACACTCAGCCACCTTATCTTTGACAAAAGTACCAAACACCCTCACTGGAGGAAAAATTGCCTCTTTAATAAATGGTGGTGGAAAAATTGGTTTTGAGCTTGCCAAAGATTAAAACTAGACCTGTACCTCTCACCATGCATTAAACTAAATATATATATATATATATATATATATATATATATATATATATATATATATGCAGAAACACTAAACTGGCTGGAAGAGAGGGATAGGTAGAACTCTTGAAGACATTGGTGTAGCAAAAGATTTTATGAACAAAGACTCAGTTGCCATGAATAGCACAAACAATCAACAAGAGGGATCTCTTCTTACTAAATAGCTTCTGCACAGCAAGAGAAACCACCAGCAGTGTGAAGAGACAACCCACAATGTGGGAAAATATTTTCCTTAGCTGTCCCTCAGACAAAGGTCTACTATCTACTATTAAAGAACTTAAAAAAATCAGACCTCTCAAATTTAAAGACCCAACCCAAAAATGGGCTTGAGAAATGAACAGACATTTCTCAGACAAAGAAGTAGAAATAGCATATAAACATATGAAAAAATGTTCAACATCACTAGTCCTTCAAAAGATGCAAATGGAAACAATGCTGAGATTCTACGTCACCCCAGAAAGAAAGGCCATATCCATCCTTAGCTAAGTTGTTCAGGTCCCTCAAAGACAACATCTCTTGCAGGAAGTAAATGACAAATATGGGACTGACTGTGTTCATGTGTCTTTTTCTCTCAGTGATCTAAGACATTAAATGAGACCTAAGAAAGTTTTCAGATGATCCTGATAGGTACATTGATGTCTTTGAAAAACTTACTCAGACCTATGGACTAGATTAGAAAGATGTAATGTTGCTCTTAAATCAAAAATTGATTTCTAATGAGAGACAAGTAGTGTTACAAGCTGCTACTACATATAGAGACAAATATTATCTTAATTTTGGAAGCTCAAAAGACAGGCAGCCAGGGGAACAACTGGTTCCTACTAAAACACAAACAGTTCCTATACAAGACACCCCCACTGGCCTGCCAATCAGATAGGAAATTAAATAGAGGACATTTTCAGGCATGTATTCTTGCACGTATTCTTAAGAAAGATGAGAACTAAGCCTTTCAATTATTTTAAATTGTCAACTACTTATCAGAAAAAATATGAGGGCAGCCCTAGATCCTGATTCGATAGAAGGAAATACTATAGTTTTCCCTAATTCACAGTCTTGCAATATGTAGATGGTTTACTGTTATGTGCCCCCACAGAAGAGCTTTCTAGCCAAGACATCTGCTCTACTGAATTTTCCAACAGACAAGGGTTATAATGTTTCTAGATCTAAGGCACAACTTTACAGCTTTGGGGTAAAATATTTAGGCCTTATTATATCTAAGGGAACCCAAAGACTGGGGGAAGAAAGAATTAAACCAATTCTTTCCTTTTCACAGCCCAAGACTCTAAAACAGCTAAGGACAGGACATTCCTAGAAATTATAGGCTTTTGTGGCCTTCAGATAGCAGGATATAGTGAGATTGCCTGACCCCTCTATTAGCTTATAGAGAAACCCAAGAGACATACACCTGGGACTCTTATTCCCAGACCACACTCCAGAAGCTCAAACAAGCACTTCTAAGTGCCTGCCACAGGACACTGTTTCAGTTTGTGTGTTAATAAAAGGTGAGACATGGCTTTGGGAGTGTTTATACAAGATCAGGGACCTGCTCAACAGCCTGTAGGGTATTTCAATCATAAATTAGATATTATAGATTCAGAGTAATTCATTAAAAGGGTAAGCCCTAAACAATATAGTTAGAACACTTTCATTCTCTCTCAAGAGGCAAAAAGCAGCCATTTGGGTTCTTTGCTTATTGGTTTGATTTTCTGCTTGGCAGTTCAGTTGGAGTCAATCATAGATTTTTGTCTCTGGGAATATGTTTTGCTAAGGATTGCAGATCCACTCTGGAAAAGCTCCTGATCTTCATTGTCCTTCTACACCTGAGATGGTTAAGTTTTAGTTCTTGTGCCATACTTAAAGGCGCTCTTCTCTCCCTTCTCCACTGCCCTGCTCCTGAGAAATAATGCAGTTCTTAACAGTGTTTGGTTCAAGACACTTGCCTCTGTGGCTGCTGACAAAGCTTCTAGAATGGTGAATTTCCCCTCCCTGGAATCCTTCCAGAGAAAAGCTGACCTTCACTTATCTCTGGTCCATATAGAAAACTGGTCTAGGTTTAATCCTGAAACTCTCAAAAGTAAGTTTTAGTTCAGATTTATCTGTCTTTCAGGCCTCAAGCAAAATTAGAGAATGGTAAGAAGAGCTAACCTGGCTCTGGCCACTTCCTTGCACCTCTAGGCAGCTGCCACTGGCACTGAATGAAATAAAGTGTAAGGGGCACCTTGGATCGGGCACGGAACAAGAGAGATAGACAGGGATGCCTTCTTTCCCTTTGTTTCTTTTCAAAATGGGAAAAACTGTCATAGGTAGACATCTGCAGCGCAGCAGGTTGGAGCCTTGGCAGGCCTTCTTCCCTCACTGCTTGGAATTCACACTTAGCTCCAAAGAGTGTCACCTCGTCTCTTCTCCATGCAAACCTGGCCTGAGCAGACCCCCACTGGAGGTAGTTAACTGGAGATAGTTTTAAGTGGAGATTTTTAACTGGAGATAGTTAAGATTACCTTTAATAGTCTGTCCCTTTAGAGGGAACAATTACATGTCACTATCGAACAACTATGGTTATGAAAGCAACAACCTATATAGCTGGATATTCCAGTCAGATAAATCATCAGCTTAGGGCCCATCTTAAAATGGTCTTTGCTTTCACAGGTGTAGAAGATTTTTATTCCTTTTGATTCTTATTACAAGAGATCTCTGTTAATTGATCTACAAAGTTCTGACTAGTCTTTTTTATAATTATAAACCTAAAAATTATAGAAGTTATTACAATTCAACTTGGCCTAATAAATCTGAGTGCACTCTGGTTTATAAACAAGTTGTCTTATGTGTGTGTGTGTGTGTGTGTGTGTGTGTGTGTCTGTTCAATTTATTACAACACATATAGCTGTTTTGCTTGAGCTTTTTTCTTTTGGTATTTTGGATTGATTAAGATGTTTGCCTGTAACTATAGATAAATGTCACTAAAAACATACTTTCCCCAAGTTGCCGTATTATATTCATGCCTTCTGGGTGTACAGGTCTTCTAGGATATTGTTTATGGTAATGAGCTTTTTGTATCAGGTGTCTGCCTTTCTCTTGCACTCCAGCTACTTGTGATAAGAGGTATATATCAAGCCAGCATGAGAAAACCAGTCAAATAATAGCTTTCTTTAAAACTTACGTGATGTATGTTGTATGTGTCACCACACTTAGGGATGTTCAGTCGCCAAACAGTTGAAACAATGTCACACACTAAAATTAGAGGCTAGACATTATGAACTTGTAAGGTACATTTATAGGCCAATATGTATGTTCTCTTTAGATGGCATCCTACTAAAGGATAATAAATAAGTTTTCTTTATGTCATTTAATGTCTTGTGATCAGATGGAGGTATTTGACTAAGGGGCTATTCTGTACTAAGATGGACATATAAGTGTTTCAAAGAAAATGTCATCATGATTGTCATGCTAAAATACTATGCATAGTTCTTGATCTTAAGTTTCTCTATAATATATAACTGTTTGTTAACATTCTGCAGGGATTCAACTACTAAAACAACCATGGTTGACAAAATAACAGCCCTCTAACTGTGCTTTATACTTCAAAAGTGCTTGATGCTTTAACTATTATAATAGTTAAGCTCACTGCTCCTGCTGAAATACTTATGTCACTGATCTTCTCTTCTGGGTGTTCAACAACCAAAGTTTGGAGACCAAAGCTAGAAAGGTAACTGGCCTATGAGGACAGCCAATATTTTGGCCCTGGCCCCTCAAGGTCAACAAAGATCCAGAACACAAAGAAACCTTTCCTACAGGATCCTGTATCTTTGGTAAGTTACTCAACCTCCTGAGCAGGGAGATTGCTAGGCACAACAAATATACTGTGTGCCAAAGGAGGGTCACAAAGAGGGAAAAGTCTCCCATGCTTTCACTGAAAGCAACATGGTCAACCAAGGCCATGACCCATCCTGGCAGCTGACACTGACAGAGGAGCTGAGAGGCTCTATGCATGGTTCCAAAGCAATGCCTGAGGAAACTTAACTGACCCTGATAGACAGTTAGAGGTTCATATTAATTGACACAGGTCTCACTTTAATGGGTCTTATACACTCAGCAGAAAAGAATAACCAAAAGAGGTATAAAATAATGCCATAGTAATAAAGGTAGATATAAAAAAGGGGCTCCAGTCACTGACCCCTTCTGGCAGTTTCTAGCTATACCAGTAGCTGACCACAGTTATGGTTCATTAGGAAAAATCTATGGTAAAATCTATAAGAGCTCAGCTAGAGTTTTAAATTTAAGTGAGATTTGTTCTTCAAATTGTCTCTTATCTTCTTACAGCTAAAACTAGAGAGATTTATGACAAAGTATCAGACTTATACATAACCTTTGTCAATGAAAGAATCTAAGAGTCAACAGGTTGCAATCACTATTTCAATTTCTAAGCTTGACTTTCTCCCAAACTTGCCCTTCCATTGTAGTGTGCTCATGCTTAGATTATGCATGCTCTAATTTCTTAAAAATTTTGTTTATTTTTGCCTAGAGGCTGCCAAACTCCAATCAGTCATACAAATGGAACCAATGACAAATGTGCTAGACTTCTTTTACCAGGATCCACCAGATTGACCTTGTAAACGGCTCATAACTGCTAAACTATACAATACGACTTCTATGTTGAGATTCTGAAGTCCCCTGGACCTTCTCCTTATCCTCTTTGTGGCAGGCTGTTACTAGTTCCTCCCAGTGGAAACCCTTGTTGGCTATATTCACAGCAATCCTGCTGACCTTATAATTTGGTCCTTGTATTAACCATTTATTTGGCTTTGTCTCCTCTGACTCAAAGCTATATGGGTACCAAGAAGACAATGCCTGGCACCTACTGAGGGCCTTTAGATAGACTCTCTGGAAAGTAACTCTGACTGCTGATCACAACTACAACCCTTTTCAGCTGGAAGTAGCCAGAACGGTCTTCACCCTTTGCCCCCTCACAGCAGTTAGGGGTACTTCTTCAGAGGGGGGAATATTGCACATAGGTAAGTTAATTAGATATCTTGTAGGCAGTTAGACAGGGCCACCCCACCAGGAGCCATCATGGAGGACAGTGAAGACACATTCACTGAAGGCCAGCATTGTAAAAGGAGAGAAACTACCACACCCATTAAGATGAATAGCAGTGATTGATATTCTAAATAGGTATCAATCACCTGGGTGGGCAGCCAAGGTCTTAATCCAGTCTTTCCAGGAAATATCCCAGACCCCCACTGAAAATCCTTGTATGCTTGCTACTTGACCTGCTCCCCCATTTGACCCCCATTTAATCAGTATTACCTGGGTGACTATTTATAATCTTATTGGTTGGTCATGGTTTTGCCCCATCTCATGCCCACCCTGTAAATTTCCATTGAGTCTCATAGTTTTCTCCACTTTGTACCCACCTCACCACATGGTTTTGCTGTATAAAACATCTTTGAAAAGTGGGGTGAGTGGGCAACCCACTTTCTGGTCCCCCTTCTGTCTCTCTTAGGCAGAAGCTTTCTTTCTCCCAATAAATATTTCCTATTCTTAAAAAAAAATACAGTTGAGATGTTCCTAATCTTAATCTTGACCACCCCCACGACACCCACCTCCTGCTTTCAACAGAAAGTGCTTAATAGATTTATTTCACTGAAGAAGCTTCATTTACTCTTGCCAAACCTGTTCTAGAAAATTCATAACATATATTTAATCCATAAAAAATACATTTTACATGCTATACATAAAGCTCAGTAAACATGCAAAGACAGCCAAAGAATTGCCACCTTCTTAATAAATATCCAAGGAACTTCTCTCTCAAGAAATCTGTCAAGTCAAATCAGCATGATGGAAAATGACTATATGAGAACTTCATTCCTTTACATCTTTAATGAAGTCAAAGACATTCAGATTCCTTCCTGTGTCCATGTGTAATAAACATTGTTGTTTCTTTTTCCAATAAGCATTCCCTTTCCTTCTAGCATTTCTGACTTTTGTATGGTGATTAAGCTATGTACTCTTCATTGTTCTCCATACTCGTTATTTTACCTTCTCACTCTACTTGTGTCTCTAAGCTGACCTACAGAAACTTTACCATAAGCTCTCCCCAACTTTAAGAGCATGGAAGATGTGAGGGAAGAGGGAGACATTAGTATTCTCATTTCTCCAGCAACTTCCCTAAGGGTTATCAAGAATTAGCTGTGTTTTTCCACTAAAGTTCTCAGCTCCTACCAGGTGGACCTTTCCATATGTTCTTTCTGTCTCAGGTGTTGGTAAATGCTCCCTTCTTTCACCTTTAAAGCCCAGGGATGTTAGTATCTCCTGCTCCTGATGGTCACAAAACACTACACTCTTCCTTTTAGTTTTTCTGTCCTTGCCCACCCATTTGTAAAGAATCCCTTTACTAAATTTCTCACCAAATTTCTCAACTCAGATATGGCTGATCCATTCTTCCCAAGGTCTCAGATCCAGTTAGGAACCCACTGTCCCACCCAAGATATTGGGGAGCTTCCAACTGAAGCCTAACCCAATCAGCACATCTATTTACTGTTCACAATTATTAGGCTATGGTTGAGCATATGGCCATTGCTGGTCCAGTCAAAGCAAATGTCAACACCTTTGCTGAAATGGTAAGACAAAGAAGTTGACTGTTTTTTTGCTGAACAAGAAAGGGAAAAAATATAGAACTAGGAGGTACTATAAAATACTTTACAACCAGAAAGACATGCCTGAAAATAGAATCAAAATCTAGGAAGTAAAATCTATAAGTATATAAATTTTGATAGCCAAATAATGACCACCAAAGACATCCAAAACTTAATCTCCTAAATCTGTGACTATGTTAGGTTACATTAAGTCAAAAGAGATGTAATATTGCTAATTAGCTATCCTTGAGATGGGTAAATCAGATTGTCTGGGTGGGCCAAATGTGACCACAAATGTCCTTTATGAGTGAAACAGGAGGCAGAAGAGAATCAGAAGACAGCAACATGAGAAAGAATCAGCCCTACACTGCTAGCTTTGAATAGGGAGAATTGAGGCCATGAGCCAAGGCATGCAGGCAGTCATAGCAAATGGAAAAGGCAACTAAAACAAATATTCCCCTAAAGTCTTCCTAAGAACTGTAGTCCTATTACATCTTGATTTTAGCCCAATGAGAACTATTTCAGATTTCTGAGCTCTAGAGAATAAATTTGTATTGTTTAAAGTCACTAAAATTTGTGGTAACTTGCTACAGTAGAAACAGTAAATTTATGTAATAAACAAACAAGCCAATTGGGCCTATTTTGTTATTGTTAAACTGAAATCTTAATTCTTACATTGCTGAGATCACATAGTTCATAATAGCAAATAAAGTACCTACTGATAGGTTTTTTCTGCACTGTCCTCTCATGGTTTCTAAATTTTAGAGACCCATGGTGGCTAAATTTTACCAAATAATGGAAGAAGTGATGAAAACAATAGAATAATTCTGGGGTGCAGCAGAGATGTTGCAAAGATGAGGAATTTAATGTATAGAAAAAGAAACAACCAACAGAGTAAAAAGACAACCTACAGAATGGTACTAAGCCCTTTTTTTCCAGCTATTCCTCAGACAGAGGACTAACATCTAGAATATATAAAGAACTCAAAAAAATTAGATGTCCCAAAATAACCCAATCAAAAAATGGGCAACTGAAATGAATAGATACTTCACAAAAGAAGAGGTACAAATGGCCAATAAATACATGATGAAATGTTCAATATTGCTGACCATTAGAGAAATGTAGATTAAAACAATACTTAGATTCCATCTTACTCTAGAAAGAATGAATATGAAGAAATCAAGTAATAACAAATACTGACAAGGCTATGGGGAAAAAGGAACACTTCTGCACTGTTGATGGAAATGTAAACTAGTGGAATCACTATGGAAATCAGTATGGAGATTCCTCAAAAAACTAAAACATCACTATGGAAATCAGCATGGAGATTTCTCAAAAAACTAAAAATACGACCCAGCTATTTCCCTTCTAAGTATCTTCCCAAAAGAGTTAAAGGCATCACATTACAATGATACATGCATACCCATATTTATAGCAGTACATTTCACAATAGCTAAATCTTGAAAGTACCCATCTTGAAATCTGGCCTATTTCATCTTGAAAAGTGGCAAATCTTTAAATCTGTCCATCAACAGATTAATGGATAAAGAAAATGTGATATTTACACACCATGAAATACTACTGTTCCATAAAAAGGATAAATGAGTCATTTGTAGAAAAATGGATGCACCTTGAGACTGTATAATATTAAGTGAAGTAAATATCACATGATTTCTCTTATATAGGAAACCCAGGGTCAAAATAAAGAGCAGAATAAAAGATAGGTGTGGTGGATTAACTAATGGACAACTTGGAACACCCAGTTGAACTGAATCAGCATGGTTCTGGGCATGGAAGACCCACCTGAGGATTGTTGCCAATAGCATAAAAAGAGAACTGGAGGGGAAGATCGTATGTTGTTGAGTTTGTTTGTTTTTTTTGGAGAAGCTTGCTGTGGCTGGTATTCCTGATGCAAACTTGGCTCTTCCCCACAGAGGAGGAGCATGAGTCCTCGCTATCACTGGAAATGGCTGCTGTTCTCATCAGGTGAGCCCTGAGCTTTGCTTGAGTACTGCTTCCTGGCTCCAGTGTAGATCCTCAGAGACTTGTGGCACAGATCCTCCACCCCACCAGCACTGTCTTTCTAGCTTCTGCCACTGGCTTTTGGGCCTTCCTGGTGCAAATCTTCAATATAGACTTGCTTGAGACATTGCCATGGGCTCTAGGCCTCTGGCTTGACTCAAGGAGGACATTGCCTTGGACTCTAGATCTTTAGTTGGACTTGTATGGACATTGCCATGGAATCCAGGCCCTGGGCTGGATTCTTTGGGTCTCTAGTGCACAGATAGATCTCTTGTACTCCTCTGCATTTGACTTTCTGGGTGACTATTATAAAATAATCCCTATAAATTATGTGTCCTATATTAAATCTATTCCCTTGCAAACCCTGAATATAACAATAGATAATAGGAAGCAAGGAGGCAGAGCCTTCTCAAAGGGCAAGGGTGGTCAAGAAATGGAAAGGGGGAGAAGTGAAGAGAAAGGGGATGAAAAAAAGAATTAAGATGTGTTATGTGCATGTACCGCTCCCCACGAGGAATATAAACACTAAAAACATGGACTAAGAGAGAATGAAAGAAGAAGAAACAATCAAATGAAGAAAGAAAGAACACTATATCCAAAGACAGAAAGAAGAAAAGTAACAAGAGATTGGGAAAGAAAGGTGTGAAACATGATAACACACTGTCTTGGATGATTTGAGTAACTTGTTCACATCTATAGACAGCTAATGAGTGACAGCTTGGATACATCCTCTCTGACCCCAACATCTGCAGCTTTAACCACTTGGTTATAAGTTAATATAAACAATGTTTCTAAGCTTCAAGCCTCCAACTATCAGGTTGGAACACATGCATCTAGAGTTCAATGAAAAATGTGTATATTTCCATATTCCTTTTACTGTAACTAAGGAAGTTCATGTGTTTTAGAAGAAAGAAATCTTTGCTGAAGGTTTGACTTCTTGCTTCATTTCTAGCTTTTTCATTTATTTTTGATTGGCCTTAAATAATTTCCTTTCTCTGTGTTTCAATCTGTTGTTTTTTCAGGGAAATAGACTTGGTGATTATAAAATTCTTTCACATTATATCTTTTGTCTTTGATATAGCAGAGCTGTAGTGTTTGAATGCTGGGATGAAGCGTCTGCCTTTCACACACTAGGTAGTTGGGGTAAGCTCCTGAACAGGGATATGATAAACTGCCTGAGAATTATTCAAAAGTGTGTATAAACATTAGCAGGTAGGTGTCAGAGGCAGGGAGATGAGAGAGAAAGTTATTGAACTCCACTCACGACCTCTTAAGAGGCCACAATTCACTGAGATAATGATGTGGAGCAAAGACAGCATCCCATTGTAGCACTTGTGTATTCCTGGAGGCTTCCTCCATCCCAGCAACTCTGACTACAAAAGCTTTGATGGTGCTGAGGTGCGGTCAGTCTCTGGGAAAGGTTTCATGTTGAAATGTTGGCCTTTAGCCACTTGGTGAGAAAGATTAGGCTGGCACTGGTACTGCCTCTTGGCAGCCAGGGTGGGGAACTGGGCCACAGGCAGGGTGAAGAAGGAGGGGAAGCAGCAGGTGCAAAAGTAGATCCCTGGGAGCCGTGAACAAAGGCACCAAGGCAGGGAGCCAAAGATGTCACTGCTACCTGGAAGGGAATGTCAGGGACACCATGACAGAGCATGGCAGACATTCTCCTAGACAGCTTCTGAGCCAAACTCTTCTTTTGTTTCACAGATGAGAATAAAAACAAGCCTGAAACCAGTCCAGGGAAATAAAAGGCCGGGGCAAATAGGATGGTTTGTGACTGTTCTTAGTACTCTGCCATTGTCTTCAATATAATCAGTTCTTCATGGCCTCTTTATGCCTCTTATAAGTGGACTTACATGTGAACACACAAAACTAAGAATCCAGTCCAATAAATTTGAGGGACTGCTTGATATATCATCACTTCTTTTTAATTTATGTGCACAACTGTGAAGAAACTATTGGAACATTCATACAAGTCATGACCAGGAAAAATAAAAAGCAACAAGGTGAAAGAAAAATTTGAGTTTATGTTTAAGTCACCAAGTACAATGAGATGAAAAAAGAAACATTTAAATTGAAAGCATGGGAAGGGTACATAGAGTAAAATGCCACAGTGGATCAGTTATCTGCTATTGTTGGTGAAGAACCTCCAAGGTGACCAACTGCTGTTATGCTGAATGAGTTGCCCTTGTAAATTCACATTGTTGAAGTCCTCACAAACTGGCCAATTCCCCAGGTCTATGAAATCCCTGAAGAAAGTACTTAACAAATATATACAGAGGTCGTGCATAATGTCATGATGGCAGTTGAAGGTCAATGCAAAGATAGAAACAGAACTCAAGAGATTTACAACTCTTAGATATGATTTTTGCATTCCCTAAGGAATTCACATATAATTCCCAGATATAAATAGGAATCAGCAATCACTTGCTTTCCTCTGACCACTAGGAACACTCGTATGCACCTTTGATAAATGGTAGACATTATGGCATACAATAAGTTTTAACCTCTTTGTTTTACTTCCAGATCTTGATACCCTCATTTTTCCATGATTTTTCAGAATCTACTTTCATCTGCAGCCATGAGAACAAAGAACTCTTGATGAATAAGGAGGACAAAGACATGTTCTCAAGAGTAGAAAGAGACAAGTGACAACAGTGGAGCGTGTCAGGAGAGGAATAGAGTTCAGATGAAAAAAAATACCAGTTTTTCTGGGTAGAACCAGGAATATCTTGTAGAAGAGATGACTTTTAGAATACAGATTCCAAGCTCACATGCCTAGAGGTACCTGGTAAGCAACATATACATGATAAGTAGATAGTGAAGAGACTGGGGTGAATGACAGGGTTCGTGGATTCTCTAACGGTGATGGTCACTCTGGAACTCCAGCTTTTAAAGCATTTATTGCCTATAGATAGAATTATGCTTGAAAAAAATCTTTTAACCACCCATAAATTACAAAACCAGTAATTACATCCCAAATGAACAAGCATGTATGTCTCCATGTGATATGACAGCAATTAATTGGCACTTACTGTAGTATGTTCTGTGTTAGAAGGTTGAACAGTTATTCTTGATTGTCAAATTATTGGCTTGAGAGAGAAGTAGGAGATTAGTAAAACACACTTCTGGGCATGTCTGGGTGAATCATGAAAACATGAATTTTGAGGACTGTCTCTGGTTTCTGGACTTTTTTTCCCAGGCTCTTCCCCTCCGTTCTGCTTCCTGGCACCCATAGAGTGAGTTTTTGCACCTCCATGCCCTTCTGCCATCATATTGCTACCCTGGAGCCAGCTGACTATAGACTGTGAGACAAAAATAAACCCTTTCTGCTTTAAGTTGCAAGTGTTATATATTTTGTCCAAGTGATGAGATAACTGAGCAATGCAATGATGGAGCTGGGAGATTCAAAGAGGCAATTCCATAGTTATTTCTTTTGAGAAAGAAGTTGAGTCCTTGAAAATTAAAGGGCATTTAATGCTACTCTTTATTATATTTTACACCAAAGTACAGCTAAAGATAGGGTATTTCATGGAGAAAATAACATAGGTCACTTTGAATCAGCAGATGTCACCTGACATTAGCAGCTGACCATGAGGACTTCAGTGTTTTAATCAAGATTGAAGTGCTAGTGACTTAGAAATATACCAAGTCATCAGACAATTTCTATTAAAAAAAAAAGTACAAAAATAGGAGAGCAAAGAAATTGAGTAAAACAAAGGGAGCCCTAAAGGATATTACTGATTTGCAACAATATCTGGGATTAAACTGGACCAACAACTGGAGGATAGGCAGAAATTCCAATTTGGCAGCTCAGTCAGGGCCTGAAATGTTGCTTCTAAATATCAAATAAGCAGCAAATCTTTGTCTCCAGTTTCTTCTGAACTTCACCCTCCAAAGTTTCAGATCTGACTGTTTCATTCCACCAAGGCATTTGGGAAACAGAATCTTCTTTATGGCATTTCAAATCTAACATTTTGCTCGAATGTTCACTGTACAATTCAGTCAATTGTTCAACAAGAACCAGGTACAAGGGCCAGCAAACTTGGATCAGCTAATGAGGCTATAGAAAGCACCCAAGTTTACAGATTTTTAAAAACAATCTAAAATAGACTACGATTGGATTTCAAGGGTTTAAATGAACCACAGTAAAACAATCTGATAACACCACCTTGAGAAAGAAAAGCAACAGTGGAATCAGAATGCTCTAGTGATAACTGAAGTCATTTTATGCCAGAAAGAATGATCCAGTGAAACTGTTAGAATCTAATCAGGATGAACATTTGCATGTTAAAGGGCTCAAATCTACAGTTCTCTTCTGTAAAATCAGCATTTTCTATCTTCTAAAAAGACCATTAGACTACAAATGGAATAATAAAATGTCTTTTCTTTTCTGACTAGCCCCCAACTTCCATTCACTAAGTTGTTTTCCTGAACAAAGTCCTTGTGAAAAGACATTCCTTAGGAGAAGAAATTTGCCTGGTCGTTTAATTGTTTGGCTTCCCTTCACCTACTACAATTTTAGAAAATAAAAAATCCAAAAAGACTCCCTAAAATTACAGCTCTAGTATCTGAGGGCTGGAGTTAGATTTCTATGAAAAAAGGGAAGGCAACTTGTCATATATGCATTATTATCAAGTTGTCTGTGAAGAAAGATCATACAGGACCATAAAGCAAACTGTCTCAAATCCAAGAAAATTAATTTGTAGTGATGGTGGAGGAAGAGGAGATATTCTATTATACTACTGAGAAAACATGTGTGGCTTATACACGTTAGTTTAGAAGAGTGACTGGTAGTGGGCTCCCTTTGGAACAGATTGACCTCATAGGCAATATATTAATTTTAAGAAGAAACTGTTTTCTAAAGTCTCAGCCACTTTACAAGGCACAGGCCCAAGGGGAGCAGGAACAAGTGGAACAGACACAAATAGAACAACATACATAACTTCAAACAGAAGGACAGGGCAAGTTCCAAAAGAACAAGGTGTAGTTGTGGTTTGGCTGCCTTTCTTAAATGATTATTCCCACTTTCCCACTTCCTTTCTAAGCTAAGCCACTTAAGAGGGAAATGAAATTCCTTAGTGACAAGGGTGGTGGGAGGAAGAAATATAAATATTTCCCAAAGGACTGACAGACTAGATGTGGTCAATGAAATTATGCAAGGTGTTGATTTTGCAAGCCTTGGATTTGGCACCCTGCTCTCCTGCCTGCCCTTGAGTCGGGTCATTGCTTCTTTTGCCACCACCAGAAAGAAAGCAGGAAGAGATAGGAAGAACTAGAAGTGACACACAGAACCAAAAGTGTGGTCCTGTGGAACCAACCTGAAGTCTAGGTCCTTACATAGCCCTTGAGTGTCTTTTTAACAGCTTCTCTGATGAAATATGAAGAGAAAACAGCTCTGTGCCAAATCTGGTTTACATAATGGTCAAAAACAATATTGTAACCTGAAAATTTAAAGTCAGAATATAATTACAGCATGTTTACCTAATCAAAAATAAGAATAATCTAGTAGAAATAAAATCCATAGTTAAAATTAATTAAAAATTTAGGGAAAAATGTGTTCCACATTTTAAATCAATTGCATTGCTGTATTCTGGCTCCTACCTCTTCTATTATCAGACAAAAATGAGAAGTAATGATATATTGAAAGTGCATTCTGAAATTCTATTCATATAAAATAGTTTTTAAAAATTATTTTCGGTCAGGTTGACCTCTCTAAATTTAGTTTCTTGTTATCAGCCTCATAAAACATTTCTGGAAATGGTTGACCCAACTTTCTTTGATTCTATAATATTTATTCAGCAGTGACTATGTGCCAGTCATTGTTCTCAGAACTAGAGGATCAGCAATAAATTAAAGACAAGTCTTCTGCTCTTGTGGAGTTCTCATTTAGTGTGCGGAAGAGAAGAGAGAAATAAGAAAAACAACATGAATAAGTTGAACTAGAGACCCTTTGGTGTTACAAAAACATCAAACATGATAATGTAAGAGGCTAATGGTCAGGAAAAGTATTCTTGACAATGATATCAATTGAGCTGAGGTTTGAATGTTAAAAAGGAGTCATCAGTGATGAGAATGGGTTTACTGTTTTGAACAATTTAAAGATTAGTATGACTAGAATCTAGTAAGCAAGAGATCTAGAGATATGAGAAGGATTCATAGTTATGCAGTAGCCAGGATCTAATAAACCAGAATAGCAGGTTTGGGTTATTAAGAGCAATGGAAAAGACACTGACCGTTTTATGCATAGGATTTAATTTTATTTATGATTTTAAAAGATCATTTTGGAACTGCTTTTGGCCATGACCAATTAGGTTGTTTAGGATCAGTCTTCCCATTAAGAAGAACTAGTAAAGGAACAATAAGAGTAACAGCCAACTCCTCAACAGACACATGAAACCCAGAAGCAAATGGAATAACCATATGAAATATAATTGCCATCTTAGGCCTTTGAACCTATTTTTATTCCACTTCTGGGTAGATACACAAAAGATATGTATACATCTGTGCAGATGTGTGCACACATGCACATACGCACATACCAAATGGTATTAAAAGAAACACTCAAAGGTATTCTTCAGGCAAAAAGAAAATAATTGAAGAAAGAAGCTCTGACATGCAAGAAGTTATATAGAACAATGGAAATAATAAATATGTTAGTAGATTTAAATACATATTTATAGTATAAAACAATAATAGTAATGTCTCATGATGTTTACATACATATATAACACACCAAAACTATAATCCAAGAGTCTGAAGGTAAATAGTTAAGGTGTTCTAAAAATGTTGTATTGTTCATGGCCAAAGAGAGACAAGATACTGTTAAAGAAGAAGGAGGAGGGGAGAAATGAGGAAATAAAGGAGGAAAAGAGGGAGAGAAAATAAAAAATAAAAGGATTAATTTATTGAACCAACATTTACTGTTTAGGTGCAGTAACAAACATAGTTGGGGTAAGTGTTGAAACATAGATAGATAGATACTGAGAAGATTAGAGTGTCCAGAAACAGATTGAAAATATAAATAAACTTGATTTATGACCAAAATAACACTGCAGAGTAGTGAGAAAAGGATCATCTTGATAATAGATCTGATTTAATTGAACCTCTAAAGGGGGAAAAAAAAGATAAAACCACTTCTGACTCATACAATATATAGAGATGAATTTCCAAGTGAACTGAATAGCTATTTTGAAAGATGAAGAATCTAGGAGATAATATATCTTCATAATTTCAAGTAAGAAGATTTCTTAAACATGACATTAAAAGATCCAACCATAAAAACAGTTACTGCCAAAATTAGAGAACATTAAAACATATGGGAATTTCAATATATTTGAAAGAAGTTAAAAGGTAAGGCACAAAATGAGAGAAATATAATTATGACACATATAACTGACAAAGGACACAAACCTAGAATATGAAAGAACACCTACTAATCAGTAAAAGATAACAGGTAACCCAAAACAAAAAGAACAAAGAGACTCAAGTGGGTATTTCACAAAAGAAGATAACCAGTACCTTAGTAGTAACTAAGGTAAAAATAAAAATTATACTCTGGTACCAATACAAACCTACCAGCATGGGTAAGATGAAAATGACATAAGTACAAATTATTGGCAAATGCATGGAGCATATGGAATTCTTGTATCATGCTAGTAGAAAACTAAAGTGATACATGCATAGCTTATGATTCATTGGTATGTATATATTCAACTGAAATTCACAATATATTCATGTACATGCATATACACACAAACAGATGTTTATAATACTATCTTTCATAAATAGCCAAAAAGCCCGTTATAAATTAATGGAAGTATATTCATAAAATGGAACACTAAAAAAGCAATGGAACTAAAACATCTGTCACATAGTAAATGTGACAGTTAAGGTGGATTGTCAACTTGATTGGCTTGGTATCTTCCCAGGAGATTAGTAAAGCACACTTACGGATGTATTGCAGTGGTTCATAGAGAAATGACCTTTGCCTCTGTATTTGATCCCATGACCCTTCTTCTCTGGTGTAGCTATCCTTCCCTGCTTCCTGTCTGCCATGAACTGACCAACTTTCCCCCATCTTCCATGATGTCCCTGCCCTGGAGCCAACCAACCATGGTCTGAGTCCTCTGAAGCCATGAGCCAAATAAACTTTTCCACCTTTAAGATGTGGCTGTCAGATAGTTTGTCCCAGCAGTGGGAAAGCTGACTAGTACAGAAGATTTACACTAGAGAAGTGGGGTCATTGCTGTGACTGTCTCTGATTGTTTGTTTTAGAAACTTTTGGATCTGGTATGCAGGAGGAGTATGAAAAAGTTTTGGGATAGGGGATAGAGAAGAGCATGATGGACAATTCTTGTCAGAGTACAGAAGACTAAAATACATTATTTTTTTAAAATGTAGACAGTAAAGGCCAAGCTTGTGAGGCTTCAGATGGAGATTCTATTGGGAATTGGACTAGAGGCCGAGTGTTATAGTATTGAAAAGAACTTATCTACATTTTGGGACTTTGCAGAAGGCCCAGAGTAAGGTCAGTTGACTAATTATCTGGTGAAGGACATTTCAAGAAAGCCCAATATTCAGGCTGTGGCATCATAGGGACTGTTGGCTGCTTATAACCAGATTTATAGTTAGAATCTGGAGCAAAAAGTAAAGCAGAAAAATTTGAAAAACTTAGATTTTAACCCAAAAGGAATCACATGCAAAGTCGGGGGCAAAGGAGATGTGGTTTCTAAAGAGATTAGCACCACTGAAAAGAAAGTAAATACTTTGTTCAAGGACAAGAAGAAGGATGCCTTGAGGGCATCTCAGAAATCAGCAAGACCCCACCCATCACAGGCTAAAGGGTACAAAAGTGTAACCACTCATTGGAGAAAAGAGTACTTGGAAACCCTAGTTGAGAAGAACCTCCTGGAGAATTGGTCCTGGAATTCATTTCACTGTGCTTAGCCATCCAGACACTTAGTGGCTTCTACAGGCATTGTCCAAAGCGCCTTGATACTGCTCCCACTGCCAGCAGATCCTGGCAATATCTATGTGACGTGGTTTTACTAGCATACAGAATGCAAGACTTCGGGAGTCATGGAGGCTTCTATCTAAATTCAAAGGGAGGTGTGGAAGACTATGAAGTGTGTCCCTGAAAAATGGGTTCAAGAAGCTACAGGAATGAAACTGAAGGTGTACTTGAGACTTAAGGAAGGAAGAGATGCTAAGAATGAGGAATGTTTTCCAGAGAAACTCCAGGGCATGGGGATGAGAGAGATGTGAATCTATAGGACTCTACAGGACTTAATGTTTGCCCTGCTGGATTTCAGTTTTGCTTTGCTCCTATTATTTTCTATTCTCCTACTCCTCCCTTTTGGGATGGGAATGTTTACATTGTGACATTGTACCTTGGAATTGTGCAACTTGTTTTTTATTTTTATAGAGGTTCACAGCTAAGTATTTACTTTGAGTCACAGAAGAGACATGGACTTGGAATTTTTAGTAACGTTGGGACTGTCGAGATGTTGGAGAAGGGGTTATTGAGTTTTGGTTGTACATGGGATAGCTGTATCATGTTATATGGAGATTAAGTACAATTTAAGGAGCGTGTTTGGGTGTCAAGTTGACAAGAAGTAAATTGTAACCATTAATGGTGACATGTCAATTGACTGATTAAGAAAAGCCCAGAACAGGCCCAGGGATTTAGCTCAGTGGTTTCGCTGACTGCTATGCAAGCGCAAAGACCTGAGTTCGATCCCTGATACCAAAAAAAAAAAAGAAAGAAAAGCCCAAAATAATTATAAAGCACTCTTTTGAGTGTGTCTGGGTGGATAATAGAGGTGTGATCTTGAGGAATATATATGGTCCCTTGCCCTTTCTCTTTTACCACTGTTCCCCTACTCTGCTTCCTGGATACCTTGAACAAAGCATTTTGTTCTGCCTTGCCATTCTTCCATGATGCTTCTGTCTTGGAGCCAGCTGATAGTGGACTGAATCCCTTTAAACCATAAGCCAAATTCAGTTTCTTCCCCTTTAAATTTCAGGTGTTGGGTATTGTTCTCCACGAACAGGAAATTGTGCATGTGTGTGTTTGTATTCTGTACATGTTAACTTTGATTGGGGTATATTTCCAATTTTCTTTATAAAATTTTTGCTTTCTTTTTTTTACTCCATTGTTTGACCAACTGTGTCTATGTATTCCTGCCTTTTTGGAATGTAGAGGGTGGGTTTTTATATCTGATGAATAAGCAACAATTTAATAATTAACCCTAAAATAAAGAAAGAGTACTGATACAAGTGCAGATAAGCTATGGGGCAATGTAAGTGGCCTATGGATCAGGAAGTATAAGACTAGGAACCACTGTAAAAACTATGTAACATTACATCCCCAGGTAGAAAACAGAAGTGCTCCCATTACATACTGCTGCATTAAAAAACAGGTTAAAACACCAATCATTTTATTATCTCATAATTTTTGTGGGTCAGAAGTTCAGAAAGAGCTTGTTCAAGCTCATGGCTCAGGATCTTTTATGCCAGGAACCAGAACAGCTGGAGTGGGACTGAGGGGACTAAAGTACACGGGAGCTGGCTGAGCATCTCTATTCCCGTGGGTAGTCTCAGGGCCTCTCCCTTGGATCATTCCCTATGAACCAGATTAGTCTTTCTCACTCTGTGGAAGCTAGGACAGTCAGACTCTTTATTTGAAGCTGAAGTTTCCAAGAGAACCAGAGAAAGCTGTGCTGCCATCTATGAATTAACTTCAGGAGTCACATAATGTCACTTCTGCTGTCATCACAAGCCCTCTCATTTTCATGGAAGGGAATGTAGCTTCCCAAATATTGATGAGAGGAATGTTAACATCACATTGTAAGAAGAGCAGGTGGGATAGGAGTTATTTTTATGGCCATCTTTATAAAATAAATGTGCTAAAGAAGGCAAAGAGGTTAGTCATGGAAGGGAGAACAGATGCAGAAAGAGAGGGCAAAATGTTTGCAACTAATATTAAAAAACCCTCTCATTAGACAAATAATTGCTAAACACACTGTGTGTACTACACATCACTAAGAATTGTGAGTACATTAGTAAGTCCAAAGTGGTTTTCTCCCGAAGAAGCAAAATTGTCTAAGTAGGAAATTTATACAAAAAATCACAGATTGGGAGGATTTAGGAGTTCTTATACAAGGACAACAACAAAATTCATGGTATTTTATGATGTAGAACAGAGGTTGGCAAACTACAGTCTCCAAGTCAAATCAATCTTGGCACCTGTTTTTTGCAAGTGAAATCTTATTGGAACACAGCTGCACCTATCCATAAACATATTGTCTATGGTTGCTTTATGCTATAAAGACAATGTTGAATAGTTGAGAAAGAGACTCTATGACCCATAAGGCCTAAAATGTTTACTATCTTGCTCTTTACAGAAAATAGTTGTCCACCTCTGGAGTAGAACATTATGTATGCACTCAGAAGAGAGGGAAGGGAACTGAAGGCAAGAGGAGAAGTTATAGATTTCCATTACAGCACAGAAAATGCCCAAGGGTCACTGGTTCATGAGTATATTATTAGCCAAGCAAGAGAGGAAGAATGGGGGGATACTGGTGGAAGGAGACATGTAAATGCTCTGCTTCTTTTTGATACAGTTCCTTGACTGTCCTACAATTGCTGAAGTCCTAAAAGTATTGGTGCTTTTCAGGAAGTCTTGAGAAGATCCTTCTGAAGAGATCATTGTATCTTACAAGTCTATGATTCCATGACCATACTGACCAGAACAATTCAACTCAAATCACCATATTTTACGCATCTAAACCACACCATCATTGTCATATCTTAATTTTTTGGCATCTTATAATGTCACCATATTAGCTTCCAGTCCATTAAATCGACACCAGACATCTCTTTTTACCTTCCTCTTATTGAGCATCTTATACAATTTACAATCACTAAAGAATTGGGTTAGTTGGGGCCGAGGATTTAGCTCAGTGGTTTCGCTGCTTGCTGTGCAATCACAAGGACTGGATTTCAATCCCCGGTACCAAAAAAAAAAGAGAGAGAATTGGGTTAGTCAGGAATGTCTGGTTTCATGGAAGTTTAATAGATGTAAAAGTTCCATAGCAAAATCTTCCATTCAAAAAGATAATAATTTTACTACTTGGTTAAGTTGAGGCATTTAGATCTCGTACTTCCGAGCCAGCTGGTCATTTAACACACATTCCATGCACAGGAAATGTCCATGTACCAGAAACCCTCACTAAACAACTATGACAGCAAGCTGAAGAATGTTATGGCCAAGGACACAAACAGAGCAAAAGGATTTCAAGAGTTCTTCCAGAGGGAACCACAATATGATTCTTGGTATTTCATGGTGCAGAATAACTGGAAAAGTCATTGTAGATGATAATACAAGAGAATGCCTAATCAAAATTAGTAAGCATTACTAACTAGTTGAGGAAGTGACTGATCATAGTGAGACTCTTGGAGAGAGCATATAAATGTCAGAATAGGCCCATTGGGAAACAGGTAGCAATGTATTTGTTTGAACAGAGTAAAGAAAAATTATGTAGAAAGTTGGCTCAGATGTCACATACTTTTATATATTTTAAGTAGGGAAAAGTACCACCTATGTAGTAAAAACAATGCTGCAAATCCCTTATGAAATTCCTTTAGATGAAGCCCCTCTGGCTCTAGCTACATTACAATATTAAGCAGAGCTTTTAACTTGAAGTATCTTTTATGAAATTGGACATTCATTGGACCTTGAAAATGGTCAATTACATGCTTTGTTGAATGAATGAATTTGTATCTTGGCAAAAATAAAACATTAGGCCAACAGGGAGATACACTAGGGTAACAATGTGATTGCTTTACACATTTTACATTTTTCTACTTCTCTGTGTCATGTTTACTATGTCTGTGTTTGAGCTCTGTGTGCCATGACTCTCCTGCCTAAGGTCTTCATGGAGGGTACAAGAAGGAAAATGATAGGACATCAGGATTATTTATTCAATTTTAGAATCTTATATCTTAAGTAGTCTTAGGAATTACCTAATTCCTAATTCCTAATTCTGGTTTCAGAAAATCTATATACTTACAGTCCTGTCCACAATTAAATCCTAATGAACCCATGTCAAGAAGAGAAAAATAAGGGTGACGATTGTGTGAGCACCTCTGCGGTATGTTTGCCAACACTTTTTTCTTAAAAAGAACTATCTAATTTATTACATTAAAATGCATCTCTTGATAACTACAGAGAAGAGCAAGAGGACTGGAAAAGAGGAATAAGGGGAAGGATGGTAATGGGTAAGGGATCAAAGGATATGGCATGCATGTATGAATAGGCCAAAATGAAACTCACTATTCTGTATAACTAACATGAACTAATAAACACATAGACATGCAAATAAATAAAATCCTCTCTTTTTTATGCAGCGCTAATTTTAGCAAGTGTTAGCAGTGTGTGTGTGTTATATTTTAATGTCTTCACTTGGCAAACTAAAACCATGACAACTCTTTGTAGTTCCACACCCACCCTTGCCAAGCTTTTGAAATTTTACTGGTACAGTACATGTAATCTGAAAATCCTACTTCCCTCGCTTCCAAAATTATCCTGTCTAACTAAAAGCCTGCTGTGCTAATAACAAAATCTTGAGAGATTGTTTGGGAAAGAGCTTCCCTTAAAATTTAACCAGAAATAATATGTGGAATTCTCCTCGTTCCTGTTCCCCCTCTCCTACAAAGATTCAGAATCCTTTCCTAAGGTCTTGAGTTTTCTCTTTTGGAAAAAGTTGGGGCAGGACAGCCCCTCCTTCACATTCCTGGCATCAGCTGCAGTTTTTGTGGGTGGGTAGGAGTCTATAGCCTTTCCTGTTGAATCAGCAAATGGACCAATTGTTAAATGCCACCCACCCTCCTAGGAGGAAAAAAAGTATGGCATATCCAAAGCTATTCCAGGAATCAGGCTTAGCCCATGCTTTTAATTGGATCTGGAATGCACCCCAAAATCCATGTGTTAAAGGCTTATTCCCCAAAGTGATGCTATTGGGAGGGTGTGGATCCTGGTCACTGTATCCCCTGGAAGGGGCTATGGGACATCAGTTTCTTCTTCTCTCTCTTCTCTTTTTGGCTCTCCTGCCATGAGATGAATGGTGTTGCTCCACCACATGCTCCCCACCATGATAGGCTGCCCCACCACAGAGCCAAAAGCAACTGATCATGACCTGAAACATCCAAAACTGTGAATCAACATTATCCTTTTCTTTTTATAAGTTGATTATCTGAAGTATTTGTTATAGTAATAAGAAGCTAACACAGTCAGGCCAAGGAAGATATTGATGTTGGAGATCAAGTCCCCTTTTCCATCTCTTTTTTTAATTTATATTGGGTATGTTTACCAGGAGATACCATTCAAGAGCACTCGCTATCTTAACAGAAGACCATGTTCTTGCATCTTGAGTGATTCTGGGCTAGAGAGTAATAGAGGAAAATTAGAAGGGTTTGTTTGTTTTTTACTTTGGTTCAATATCTGTCAAGAACCAGTTGACTGATATGTATACATTTTACTTTCACTTATTTGAAAGCATCTTTGTCTTCTATATCCTCTCAAAAAGATTGCACCATTTAGATCATCTTTCAACTCATCTGCCTGGGGCCCTCTCCATCTATTCTATGTATTCTCCTCACTCTATTTAATGAGGGTTTAAATCTCCTCATCATGGAGATCTAGGTCTGCTGCTATGCTGTCCTTTAGATCCCTAACTCTTTGGTCATCAAGTGCCCCCCTCTTTATTCAGAACTTTTCTGAAATCAACTCCTGTGAAAACTCTTCCCAAGGCAAAAAACAGAAAAGGTTTTCATTATTTTGAATCTTTTCTCAATTAAACACATATAATCAATTTTAAAAGCTATCAAAATCAAAAAGAAAAATTTAAAAACTTAAGTATCTACTCAACAGAGGATTTGCTACACATATCCTAAAGTAGTATGTTCTAACAACTAATGAACATGGACTACTCCAGTAAGACTCCCTAAGTTCACCTCAGAATAATTATAGAAAAATAACTAATGTCAAAAAACATTCTCTCTCCTTAAAAGTAATAGTATCTTGCTCTTATGGCTTTTATCTAGATGTCCCCCCAAAGCCTCAGAAGTCATAACAGTGGCTTTTCAGAGGTGGCTGGATCTAGAGTGTGATGCTGGTATTAAGGACATGATACTGGGATTGATTGGTGGCGTGATGCCAGGATTAAGGGTGCCCCACTCTGGGTGGGAGTGCTACCTGTCCTAAGGGCAGGTAGGCTGGATGGAATATAAGGGACAGAAAGAGGGCTGCTGCCTTCACTTGCTTCTTTGCTACTTCACTGCCATCCTGCCTTCTGCCTGCCATGAACTGTTTCTCCTCTGTGAGGCCCCTCTACCATGCTACCCTGCCTTGGAGCCAGGTAGCTATGAACTGAAACCTCTACAATCTGTGAGCCAAATAAACTTTTCCTCCTTTAACTTTGGGTGTCAGATATTTTGTCTCTGCAATGAGAAAAGTAACTAAGACACTTGCCAGTATCTGGTTATTAGAACACTCGTAGATGCAATTGTTTTTCCTAGCTAATATTGAAATGCTGTGAAAGTTAATTCTGCTCCAAAATGATGTGAGTATCACAGCTCTAACAGCATAAGAGTATTACAGATACAGATGGTAATGCAGAGTAACCTGAAAAATGGATACTGACCACCAGGACATGAATGCCAGCTCCATGATTTATCCACTGTACAGCTTTGACGATTGCATAATCTCACTATTAAGTTCTCTTACTGGCAGAAAAGACAACAATAATGCCTACATTACAGAGTTATTACCATGAATAAACAACTAGTATTCTACACTTAAGAACTTAAAATAGTGCTATACACAATAATGCCAACAAGTTATTATTTAAATATTATAATCTATTAAGTAGAGGGGATTTTTTTCCTGTAGACTCTCATCTCCCAAAGCAATCCATAAGTCCAGTGAGAAAGTGTGCACCTCTTACTTGTGGTAGTCAATCTACAGGGCACCATTCTATGGAGTCCTTGTATTTTAGAGAAATAAAAAACATTGGGTATTAATCTTTGGCAGGTTGAGATTGAGTTTTTCCAACACCATTTATTAAATAGGCTATCTTTCCTCCAGTGATGGTGGTTGGCTCCTTTGTCAAACATGAGGCGGCTGAGCATGTCTGGAGTTGTTTCTGGATCTTCTAATCTATTCCACGGATCCTCAGGTCTGTTCCTTTGCCAGAACCATGCTGATTTTATCACAGTAGCTTTGTAGTATAGTTTCAAGTTGGGGATTGTGATACCCGCAGCCATGTCTCTGTTGCTTAGAATTGCTTTAGCTATTCTAGGTCTCTTAGGGTACCAAATGAATTTTTGGATTGTTTTCTCTAGTTCTGTGAAGTATATTGTTGGAATTTCAATTGGCATTGCATTGAATCTATATAGTAGTTTTGGAAATATGGCCATTTTCACTACATTGGTTCTTCCTACCCAGGAGCAAGGGATGTCTTTCCATTTTCTTGTATCTCCTTCGATCTCTTTTTTCAGAGTGCTGTAGTTTTCAGTGTAGAGGTCTTTTGCTTCCTTTGTTAGACTGGTTCCTAGATTTTTTTTTGAATGCTATTGTAAAAGGAATTGTTTCCCTAATTTCTCTCTCAGTGAGTCTACTATTTGTGTACAAGAAGGCTATTGTTTTTTGAGTGTTGACCTTGTATCCAGCTACTCTACTGAATCTGTCAATTAAGTCTAGAAGTCTTCTGGCAGAGTTTTTTGGGTCTTCTATGTAAAGTATCATATCATCAGCAAATAATGACAGTTTAACTTCTTCTTTTCCTATCTTTATTCCTTTCATTTCTTTCTCTTTTCTAATTGCTGTGGCTAATGTTTCCAGAACCATATTGAACAGGGGTGGTGATAGTGGGCATCCTTGTCTTGTTATTGATTTTAGCATGAAAGTTTTCAGTTTTTGACCATTTAGAATGATGTTGGCTGTTGGTTTTTCATAGATATCCTTAATCAGGTTAAAATAAAGACCTTCTATTCCAATTTTCTGTAGGGTTTTTGTCATGAATGGGTGCTGGATTTTTTTGAATGCTTTTTCTGCATCTATTGAGATGATCATATGGTATTTGTCCTTGACTCTGTTAATATGGTGTATTACATTTATTGATTTACAAATGTTGAACCATCCTTGCATCCCTGGGATAAATCATACCTATCACCATGCACTAAACTAAGATTGAAGTGGATTAAAGATGTAAATATTAAGACAGAAATACTAAACTTGCTGAAAGATAACTTAGGTAGAACTCTTGAAGACACTGGCATAGGAAAAGACTTCATAAACAAAACCTCAGCAACACGGGAACTAGCAGCAAGAATCAGCAAGTAGGATCTCATCTTATTAAAAAGCTTCTGCACTGCAAAAGAAACCACCAACAGAGCTAACAGACAACCTACAATATGGGAAAAATTTTTAGCAGCTGTACCTCAGACAAAGGGCTACTATCTAGAATATATAAAGAATTGAAAAAAGTCAGACCCCCCAAATTCAAAGACCCAATTCAAAAATGGGCATCTGAAATGAACAGACATTTCTCAGACAAAGAAGTAAAAGCAGCAAAAAATATATGAAAAAATGTTCAACATCACTCATCATTCAAGAGATGCAGATGAAAACAACCCTGAGATTTCACCAAACCCCAGAAAGAATGGCTGCTATCAAGAATTCAACAAATAACAAATGCTGGTGGGGTTGTGGGAAGAAAGGAACTCTTCTCCATTGTTGGTGGGAGTGCAGACTGGTACAACCACTGTGGAAGTCAGTATGGAGATACCTCAAAGAACTAGGACTAGAGGTCCCATATGACCCAGCTATTCCCCTGCTGGTTATCTTCCCAAAAGAATTAAAAGAATCATACTATGGTGATATATGTGCACCCATGCTCATAGTGGCACAGTTTGTAATAGCTAAAGCTTGGAAACAGCCCAAGTGCCCATCAACTGGAAACTGGATAAAGAAGATGTATTTTTTTTTATAAAATGGAGTACTACTCAGCCATAAAGAATGAAAAACTAGAGTCATTTATAGCTAAATGGATGCATATCGAGACCATACTCTTAAGTGAAATAAATAGGACACACATGTGTAAATACCAAATAGTTTCACTAGTGTGAGAAACTAATAGTGTAAACAAGGGTTAAAATGATTAAAATGAATAATTGATAATTTGAAATAGGAAAAAAGGTCCAAAGATGAAGGAGTGAAGGGAGGGGAAGGGGAAAGGAAAAGAGGGAAAGGAAAAACTATGAGAAAAGAAAAAAAATGGAAATGAAGTCTATGTAAATAGTTAAGGGTGGAGGGGTGAAGGGTGCACAGGTAATGGGGTAAAAATAAGAACCAAGATACATCATGTACAGGTACAAACACCCAATGAAAAATGTAAATGAATTGTATATCTAAAATGTACCAATAAAATTTAAAAAAAAAAACAGTGGGTAAAGATGAGGAAGGTGATAGATAAGCAAATTATTTCAGGTATCCATTCAACAAATTTAAATTAGTTACTGGATGTATATTAGATGACATACACTGGATCTTTGTGGAGTTAGTGTTATAGAACCAGAGAAAACCATTTAATCAGTGAACCCAAACACACATACAACTTCACACTGAAGGCAAAGAGAGAAGAACCTATCTGGGCAATTAAGCAATATGGAGGTAGGGGAATCTAAAAATAGAACTCTTTTCATACTTATCATTAATATAGTTCCCAATTTATTTCAAAAGAAGGGCAGTTATATATGATCAAATCCCTCCAAGAGAAATTCTTTTAAATTTCTCCTGAAGCTTCACAATTCACATTGTCTCATTCAATTTAGGTCCTGGGAGGAACTATGGTAAAGAAAACTGTTTTAATTTATAAACTTGGTTCTTCCATTGTGTTCACTCCCTTATCTTCATCACTTAGAATAGTGCTAATTCTATTAGAAGAATTCAGTCAACATTTGTGGAATAAATGCATGAGAAAATGAATTAGTGATGAAGAAATCATGGAACCATTTTTACAGAACATCTACAAAAATCCTCTAGAACTAACACCCTTGGGAACACATTAGTTGGTTAGGGGGTCACCAAGAAACAATGCAGTTGAGGGAAAACAAAGGCCCAATTTATGCACCTACAGAAGTAGTCCAGTGGAAGGAAGGCACAGGGTCATGACTAGGCCTAGGGGAGTTAAACACTCTTTCCTTCCTCTGTTTTGATTTTGTATCAATTTTCTGTCTATACCTTGGCATTTCAAAGTTTTTTTCTACATGCCTTCACCTCCCCTGTCTCCATCCAATTTTTAATATCTATTCTGACATCTTCTTCCATGGCAATGACTGACTTCATTTAAAGCATCCTTAATGGCTATTGTTAGGTCTTCAGTCATGGAGGGTGGAATTGAGAAATATTCTTTTTTTTATTTATTAAGTTTATTGGTAGATTTTAGGTATGCATTAGGATAGCATTCATCATTGGGAATTTATACCTGTACTGGATATATCTTGCTCTTCTTTTCTCCCATTCCCTTTCCCTCTCTCCCCCCACCCCTCCCTATTTACAAAAGCTTTGTTTCCATTTATTCCTCCTTTTCTCATTTTTTATTTCCCTTCTTAGCCCTCACCAACAGTTCCCCTTCTCTATTGAAACTTTTCTTCCTATTTCACAATATCTGTTATACATTTTAGTCCTCATTTACACTTTCAATTTCTCACACCAGAGAAACAATTCAGTATTTACACAAATTTGTCCTATTTATTTCACTTAAGAGTATGATGTATCCATTTAGCTATAAATGTCTCTAGTTTATCATTCTTTATGGCTGAGTAGTATCTATTTTTATTTTTTTAAAAACACACCTTTTTTATCCAGTCACCAGTTGGTGGGCATTTGGGCTGTTTCCAAGATTTACCTATTACAAGCTGGGTGTAGCAGCACAAAATATTCTTTTTTACAATGTTCAAATTGTCACATGCTAAATCTGAGTTTCAAGAAGTCTGGACTATAGCAGACCTAGGTCCAACTCATCATGCATTTAATTAGTTGCCTAAATATTCTCTATGTGAGTACTATGTGCTAGTTCACCCTATTGCCAGATATTTGCAGCTTTCAGACCTTCATCACTCAGCTGTGAACAAACCTCATTCAGGAGTTTGTGGAGACCACTGCCTCCAGTGCCTAGGAGTAAAGCTGCCCCCAGCACAGAGGAGGTGAACCTTGTGGACCACCATACCACTGCCTCCAGCACCAAGGAGCAGAGCTGCCTCCAGAACAGAGGAGGTGAACTTTCAGGGCCACCATACCACCACCACCACCACCACCACCACCACCACCACCCCCAGAACCAAGGAGGTGAGCTGAGTGGGCACCAGCAGCACACATCCATCTTCCCCACCCTTGCTGAAATGAGAAGATATTTACACAAGTCTCAAAACCAGACTTCCAGATCACCTAAAGCAACCCCAAAGGGAAACTAGATGGAAGAATCTGATACTCAACCACCTGGACTTCCTGAAATGGCAGCAAAAGAGGACCTGGAAAAAATAAAATCGAAACAATTTTTCAGATAACAGCAGAGATTGTGCCCATAGTACAAGACATGATTAATAAATCTAGAAAGGACACAGATTAAAAAATAAAGGGGCTGAGGAACATGATGGAATCCCAACATAGGAAACAAATGGAATCCATAAAACAGATACAAACAGATTTCCAGGAGATTAAAAACTCCACTGAAAGTTTATGCAGCAGAATGAGCCAATGTGAGGACAGAATTTCAGATTTAGAAGATAAGATTGCAATTAGTGACCAGGAAAAGAAATATTTCTTAAAAATAGTAAGGGACCATGAGAAATCAATCCAGCAGATGCTAGACAATGCAAAGAAGAATAACATAGGACTGTTCAGGGTCAATGAAGAAACAGGAGAGAGTGCAGATGACATAAAAAAATTGTGTACAGAAGTGATGGCAGAAAACTTCCCAAGCAGGGGAAAGAACTTGAGATAAAGATAAGTGAGGGAAATAGGACACCAACTAGCCTTGATCAAAACGAATCTACACATAGGTATATAATAGTTAAGATCCCAGAAAACCAACAGGAGAACAAAATTCTATAAGCAGTTAGAGAAAAGAAACAAATCACATACAAAGGAAAGCCCATCAGAATCACAGCAGACTTCTCAACACAAGCCCTCAAGGCAAGAAGAGCTTAGAGTAACATATTCTAAGCCCTAAAGGAAAACGGTCTCCAAACCAGATTGATGTACCCTGAAAAACTATCTTTCAAAATTGGTGGAGAAATAAGATACTTTCATGACAAAGAGCACCTTAGGAACTTCATGAATACCAAACCAGCACTCCAAAAAATTTTAGACAGTATCTTAGGAAAAGACAATGAGGATCAATCACAACCCCAGGAAGCTCAGCATAATGAATCCATTGGGCATGACAAGAAATTAAATGCAAAGGGGGAGAACCCAACAAAAAGAAAAGGTCATGACAATGATAAATCAATACATATCAGTTATAATGATTAATGTTAATGGTCTCAATTCATCAGTCAAAAGAAATAGACTGGCAGAATAGGTCAAGAAGCAAGACCCAACAATATGGTGAATACAAGAAACACACAATTCAAAAAGAAACTCACAGACTGAAAATTAAAGGATGGAAAACAATACTCCATGCAACAGGAATCTAAAAAAAAGCAAGAGTAGCTATCCCCTTTGCAGATCAAATGGATTTCAAACCAACACTGATTAAGAGAGACAAAGAAGGACAGTACATCCTTGTAAAGGGAGCAATCCAAGAGGAAGAGATGACAATCATAAACATATATGCACCAAACACTAGGGCACACCAACTATATAAAACAAATACAAACAGACATCAGAAATCAAATAAGCACGACTACAATAGGAGTGGGGGACCTCAATACCCCACTGTCACAAATAGATAGATCAACTAGACAAAAAATAAGCAACAAAATACTAGAACTCAATCAAACTCTTGAAGAAATGAACCTAACAGATGTTTATGGAGTGTTCCACCCCATAAAATCAGAATATGCATTCTTTTCAGCTGCACACGGGTCATTCCCCAAGATAGATCACATATTTGCTCATAGAACATGTTTAAGTAAGTGAAAAGGAATGAAAAGGATGAAATTACAATGGACCCAGCAGAAATCCAGAGGATCATCAATACCTACTTCAAGAACCTATACACCAATAAGATGGAAAACACAGAAGAAATGGACAGATTCCTAGATAAGTATGAATTACCAAAGTTGAACCAAGAAGACCTAAAAATTCTAAACAACCCAATATCAATCAATTAAATTGAAAATGTAATTAAAAACTTACCAACTAAGAAAAGCCCAGGTCCTGATCGCTTCACTGCTGAATTCTACAAGACATTTAAAGAGGAACTACTGCCACTACTGTTTAAACTCTTCATTGAAATTGAAAGGGAAGCAATACTCCCAAATTCATTCCTGGAAGCAACCATCACCTTGATCCCCAAAGCAGAGAAAGAGACAACCAAAAAAGAGAATTATAGGTCAATCTCACTAATGAACATAGATGCAAAAATTCATAATAAGAAACTGGCAAGTAGAATGCAGAAGATCATCAAGAAGATCATGTACACTGACCAAGTGGGATTCATCCCAGGGATACAGGGATGTTTCAACATATGCAAATCAATAAATCTAATACACTATATCAATAAATCCAAGGACAAAAGCCATATGATCATCTCAATAGATGCAGAAAAAGAATTTGACAAAACCAAACATGCATATATGATAAAATCCCTACAAATAATTGGAAATTTTTTGAGGTAGACGGTCTCTACCTCAATCTGATAAAAGCCATCTATGAAAAACCAACAGCCAATATCATACTAAATGGTCAAAAACTGAAATCCTTCACACTAAAATCAGGAACAAGACAAGGATGTCTACTATCACCACTCCTGTTCAATATAGTTTTGCAAACATTAGCCATGCCAATTAGACAAGAGAAAGAAATAAAAGGAATAAAGATAGGAAATGAAGAAAGCAAATTGTCATTATTTGCAGATGACATGATACTCTATATAGAAGACCCCAAGAACTCCACCAAAAGTCTTCTAGACTTAATGACCAAATTCAGTAAAGTAGATGGATACAAGGTCAACAACATGCAAAAATCAATGCTTTTCCTCTACATGAGCAACAGAGTCACTAAGAGAGAAATAGGACAAGCAATTCCTTTCACAATAGCATCCAAAAAACTGAAATACTTAGGAATCACCTTAACAAAAGAAATCAAAGACCTTTTCTCTGAAAACTCTAGCACTCTGAAAATAGAGATTGAAGATTATATCAGAAAATAGAAAGACATCCCTTGCTCCTGGGAGGAAGAATCAACATAGTGAAAATGGTCATACTTACAAAATTGCTATATAGATTCAGTGCAATCCCAATTAAAATCCCAGCAGCATACTTCATGGACCTTGAGGAAACAATCCAAAAATTCATTTGGAACAAGAAGAGACCTAGAATAGCAAAAGCAATTCTAGGCAACAGAGACATGGCAGGGGATATCACAACCCCCAACTTGAAACTATGCTACAAAGGTACTGTGATAAAAACACCACTGTACTGGCAAAGAATCAGACCTGAGGATCAGTGGAACAGATGCAGAAACAACTCCAGACACCTTATCTTTGACAAAGGAGCCAAACACCCTCACTGGAGGAAAAATAGCCTCTTTAATAAATGGTGCTGGATAAATTGGGTTTCAACTTGCCAAAGACTAAAACTAGACCTGTATCTCTCACAAGGCACTAAACTAAAATGGAAATGGATTAAAGATCTAAATATTAAAATAGAAATGCTGAACCAACTGGAACAGAGGTTAGGTAGAATTCTTGAAGACACTGGTGTAGGAAAAGATTTTATGAGTAAAACCTCAGTTGCCCAAGAACTAGCACAATCACAAGTGGGCTCTCTTCTTATTAAAAAGCTTCTGCACAGCTGGAGAAACCACCAAGAGTTTGAAGAGACAACCCACAATGTGGGAAAAAATTTTTACCTGCTGTTCCTCAGAGAAAGGTCTACTATCTAGAATCTATAAAGAACTTAAAAAAAAATCAGACCTCCGAAATTTAAAGACCCAATCCAAAAATGAGCATCTGAAATGAACAGGCATTTCTCAGAGAAAGAATTAGAAATAGCAAGTAAATACATGAAAAAATGTTCAACATGATTGATCATTTGAGAGATGCAAATGAAAACAACGCTGAGATTCCACTTCACTCCAGAAAGAATGGCTGCTATCATGAAATCAACCAATAACAAATGCTGGCTGGGCTATGGGGAAAAAGGAACACTGCTCCACTGCTCCTGGGAGTGTAGACAAGATACCTCAAAGAAGTACGACTGGAAGTCCCATTTGACCCAGCTATTCCCCTGCTGGGTATCTTCCCCAAAGAATTAAAAGAATCATACCACACTGATATATGTGCATCCATGTTCATAGCAGTACAATTTGTAACAGCTAAAACTTGGAAGCAGCCCAATTGCCCATCAACTGGAGACTGGATAAAGAAAATGTGGGGGTTTTTTTTTAAATAAAAAGGAGTACTACTGAGCCATAAAAAATGAGAAATTAGAGACATTTATAGCTAAATGGATGCACATTGAGATGATAGATAATGTGAAATAGGAAGAGAAGGGGCAAAGGGGAAGGGGAAGTGGGACAGGTAGGGGAAAGGAAAGAAGGGAATGGAATTTATATGAGAAAATGAAAAAATGGAAACAAACTCTTTCTAAATAGGGAGGGATGGAGGGGTAGAAGGGAGGGCAGGAGAATGGGGAAAAAATAAGAACCAAGAGAGATTATGTAAAGGTGCAAATTTCCAATGATGAATGTCATTATACTGTATACCTAAAATGTACCAATAAAATTAATTTTTAAAAAAGAAGTTTGTTGAAATAAGTAGTATGGCTGATATTCTTTCCAAAAATTATGGTCCTTTCATAAAGACAGAAAGCAGATTGTTGGTTTCCAGGCCTAAGGGAGGTGGAAAAGACTGCTTAGTGGACATGGACTCACCTTTCAGGTGATGAAAATATTTTGGAACTAAAGAGATGATGGCTGTACAACACTGTAAATATACTAAGCATCAATGTATTGTTTACTTTAAAATTGTTAATTTTATGTTTTATTAATTTCACTTCAATTAAAGAAAAATCATGGCTCTAAGAGATCTTCTGAAATTGCAGCCCTGATAACATATCCTCCAGTAAGAGAGGATGCAATATTATGTAACTAAGATGCTATAGAGCTCACCTGCTCCACTTCACTGTCAAGAAGGAAAATAGAAAATTGTTGTTAGGGCAAAGAAGAACTGTGGCCACTAGCCATTTGTCATCAAGACTTCATTACTCATTTGAGACATATGAACATAACTGTTCAAAGCAGCTTCTGGGTCTTGGGATGAAAGCACAGAATCAGGTATGCAATGGTATAACATGAGGTCTAGTCACAAGATCTAGTATTTATTTTAAAGCTTCTGTGCATCTGTATGGGTAACAGGGATAGGAGAGGAATTGCTAGGGTGAGAAAAATATAGCTGTGAGGAAGAAAAAAGGGGGAAATGATTGTTCTTTAAACACGTATATTAAACACAGTGCATATCCAATCCAAGGTAGGAAGCCACAACTGTGAAGGAGAGGGTAGAGGGAGGACATGAGTATTATTTAAAATATATTTGTATTAAATAATTGCCAAAAATAGGGTATGAGACTAGGGAGACATAGGGTATGAGACAGCTGGGAGGAAGGCAAAAGGAACTTAACCTCTTTCCTTTGAAATGTATGTGCTAAATGGGTTTTCCTCTAGGTCAAAGGTGACATGCTCTGCAGCTGGGCATGAAAGGACCACTAGAGAATGCAAGTTTGTCTACCTGTCACTTTAAAATACACCCCTTCCCTGTCAGTGTAGGAACCTCTTGAAAAATAGAAAGCATAGGAAAATGGGAGAAAAGGATGACCAGCTTCCTAGTTAGTCTGCTTTGATTGCTCAGCTTAAGAAATTCCAGGGATTTTATAATACAATGTAATTTTTCTTTCTGGAGGAAGAAATAGCAACGTTCTTAGCATTTTCAGTAGGTCACAGGCTGTAAGTCTCCCATATTAATTTCTGTATGACAAAACCTTGAAAAAAGTCTAGCACAATTTTAGATGGGTAGATAAATGAAGAAAGGGGTGGATGGATGGACAAATGGATGGACAAACAGATGGAAGGGTAAGTAAATGGATGGATAAAAGACTGGAGAGATGGAAAGATAAATGCTCTCCAGAAACCAGTGCTATATATGCATCAAAAAGGGATGTGGGCAACACATAGAAAGAAATAGATTTTTGTTTAGAACTGTGCATTAAGCTTAGGAAGATATAGATAGAATAAAGATAGAAATATATTTACATGAGTGCTCCTTGTTAAAGCATAATAGAGTCAGAGGCCAACTAGCCAGAAGGTAATAAGAGAAATTATTTATGGAACATCTTACAAAGAAAATCTCCACTCTTTGTCTAGTCATTCCATCTTCTTTAAGGATCCTGGGTTTTCCATACCTCTCAGGAAGCAATCCTGGCTTATCAGGAAAAGCACCTCCTTTGTCAGTCTCACAGAGCTGGTTTCAGATAAGGGTTCTACCACTTGATAACAGTGTGACTTTGGGTGAATAGCTTTATCCTTCTAAATCTCAAATGTTTTATCTATAAAATTATGATTCTGATAATACCCTTGTTGATGGGAATGAAAATTAGAATGATTATGAAAAATGGTGTGGAGACCCCTCAAGATTTAAAAATAGAATTACCACATAACACAGCAACCCTGCTACTGGGTTATTGTGCTTCAGATAAAAAATGTTCTCCAGGAGCCAGGGATTTTAGCTCAGTGGTTCCGCCGCCTGCCTTGCAAGCACAAGGTCCCAAGTTCGATCCCCGGTACCCCTAAAAAAATGTTCTCTAAAAGTCTCATTTGTTCAGAAACGGACTTTGGATCATGATGATTCTAACTTTATAAGTGGATTAATCTACTGACAAGGCCATAATATGATGAGATTATTGGGAGCTAATGGAAATTTAGGAGGTAGAGCCTAGCGGAAAGGAGTGGGGCATGAAGGTTGAGCCTGGAGAGTATATCCTGTTTCTGGCCCCTTCTTCAGTGTCTCTTTCCCTTTCTATGCTTCCAGGATATCATAAGGTGAGTAGTTTTGCTCTACCATGCCCTTTCCTCCATGATGTTCTGCCCGCCGCAGACCCATAGCCAACAGGGCCAGCAGATAGAACATAAGTTAAAACCTCTGCAACTGGGGGCCAAAATAAATCTTTCCTCCTTCAAGTTGATTTCCTCATGCATTTTGTCACAGTGACAGAAAGCTAACAGATCTAGAGTAAAGTAACATTTTATCAGTTCTAAGAAATACACTTTTCATATTTTAATATCTCCATAGTTGTGATGACTTGTAAAATTACTGTTATCTAGTTGATGTTATTGTCATTGTCATTGTGGGCACATGAATAAGTTTAGTTGTTAATCCTGATGGATTCATTACAAATTGCAGCTCCTTAACAGTTTCATTAAGAAAATACTTAACAACTATTTGAAGGAGGAATATGAGCACCAGTTGTCATCCACCCATCATTTATCAGATAAAAAAATTTCCAGCACCAAAATTTCCAAAGCAAGTATCAGTGGCTGGAAAACAACATTAGAGATTATACCAGAGAATTCTTTTAATAAATACTGCATCATTATTTAATGCTCCAAGTGATATAGAGGATTATAACATTTTGTGGAAAATATAGATATCAATGATAATCATAAATTAAAAACTGATTCAGGAAGGGACTTCCAGTTACAGTAAAGTGAAGAGACTGGGAAATCCTCAGCTAAGAAAGCAAATTTAAATCAACAAAATTGTCAAAAATATGCATTTTAGGCTCTAGATATTGACCAAAATAAATAATATATTGAGAAGCATTAATTCATGACAAGCGACCAGAATTGGGATAAGAACATTGCATGACTGCAGATTTTGGAGTGTGGCTGCCCTCTCATACCAAGGTGAGACTAAGAAAATCATCAGCCTCCTGTCTGTAGAGGCTGTTTTGGATAGATGGTGGATATTAATGACCAGCCATATTATCCATAGAAGTCTCAGACAGAAATTTCATGAGGAGAACCTAGATATAAGAAAGCTATACAAGAACTAGATAAGTTCATATTTATCCCTGGTTGATGGGAAAATAAAAATATACATAATGAGTGGCAGGAGGAGTCCACAGAAAGTAAAATCTGAGGCAGGATTGAAAATTGCCTGAATTGTCAATGTGTTCCACTACACAAACACAAATGTGTTATAGCAGAGAGTGGAAGTCTTATAAGCTGAAGTGTTTAAGAACAGTAGACAATGTAGACACAAAGATAACTCCTTAAAAGCTTGGCTAAAAAATATAAATATGATTTTTTTAAAATTTAGCAAAAGTATCTGTGGCTCTGTATTGCGAGGGAGGTAGATCCTGTAATTCAGCCCAGATAAGTCACTTAAAAACAGTAGCAACAAATCTTAGGAAAAGAGAGTCATAATCCCTAGTTTTTATAATATATTATATAAAATATGTAATTTTCAACAAAAGAAAATAAAACATGCAAAGAACTAAGAAAGCGTGACCCATACAAAGGAAGAAAAATAATCAGTCAATAGAAACTAATTCTGATTGGGCACAGATGTTGGATTTAACAGACAAAGACTTCAAAGTAGCTGTTCAAAGAATTAAAGGAAAACCATGTCTAAAGAATGAAAGAAAAATATGATGGCAATGACTCAACAAAAAAGTAATCACAATAGAAAAATAGAAACTATTTAAAAACCAAATGGAAAGTCTATGGTTGAAAGTACAGTAAGCAATAAAAATTTCATTCAGTGGGCTCAACAGCAGATATGAGATGGCAGAAGAAAGAATTTCTACAGATCCAAGCTGAAGACCAGAGAGTAAAAAGATTAAAGAAAAATAAATAGAGCCTTGGAGACTTGTAGGATAGCATCCAATATATCAATATAGGTATAATGGGAGTTCCAGAAGAGAGAGAAAGAGACATAAAAAATATTTGAATAGATAATTGTCAAACTCTCAATTTGGTGAAAAACAAGAAGCTTGAGGTGGGGATGTGGATCAGTGGTAGAGCACTTGAAGGCCCTGGGTTTAATCCCCAGCATCACTGGAAAAAAAAGACAGAAAAAGTAGGAAAAAAGAGGGAAATAAGAAAAACCACCAGTAAACTCAAAGAGCCACATCTAGACATATCAGTATCAAATCAGTGAAAAAGAAAGACAAAGAAAAAATCCTGAATTCATCAAGTGAAAATGATTCATTTTACATTGGGAAATGATAATATGACTAATAGATGGTTTGCAAGCAGAAACAATAGAGGTCAGAAAGTAGTAGAATGACATATTCATAGAAATGAACCAAAAAATGTTGAACAAAAGTTGTGCATCCACCAAAACTACTCTTCCAAAATGAAGGCAAAATATAGACATCCCTGCATAAAACAAAGAGAATAGTTTTTAAGAGATCCATCTTAAGGAATACTAGTGAAAGTTTTTCTAGGTGAAGATAAATGACAGTACATGATCATTCTAAATCATAGAAAGAAATAACAAACACCAACAATGGTAAGTATGTGAGTAGATGTAAAAGACTATATAAATGTATTTTTTATATATGAACATATTTATGTATTTAAATATAAATGTATTTTTATTATTATATGATTACATTCCTTAAATGTATTTTTCATTTCTTCTTTATTTTTTTTAAAAACATGGGATTTTTATAATTCAATAATAATGTGGCAAATATTGTTGTGTTTATAACATTCATCATTATAATATACACAATAATAGCACAAAGATGGGAGGGATATAGAGCAATAATTAGAGCAAAGTTACTGTGTTTTGCTACAATTGTCAGTATTACCCTGAGGTACATTATGATAAATTAAGGTGATTATTGCAATTCCTAATGTAATCACTAAGAAAATAACTGAAAGAAACTACTTAAAATTCAGTGGAAGAATTTCAAAAGTATAATACATGAGAAATTTTTAAAACAAAAAGTCAAAGATAGAGAAGAAATATTAAATTAAATGTATAGAAAATAAGCTGTCCTTGATACTATTGTTGTTGCTGATTGTATCACTTGGGCTAAGGTGTTGTGATTGATCTAATCAGTTGTCCTTCCTGGTACACTGAAAACAAGATTACCTAAGAGTCATTAGAGACTCAAAACCTAAAGACCCGCTATATCTGGAAGATGCTTCTTAGAAGCAATCATTCCATAAGAGTTCTAAGTACAAGCAACAAAGATACTTACCATAAGCAACATTGAAGTATCAACCCAGGAATTTAACAAAAAACAGTACTAACAACAAAAATAGAAATGAGAAAACACATAAGGAAGGCACAAACCCAGACTTCCAGCTCACCAAAGGCAAATTCTGGGGAAAATGAGGTGGAAAAGTCTGATAATCAACCACCTGGAAACTCTGAACTGATAGCATAGGAAGGAACAAAACAGATGAATGAGGCTCTAAAAAAATTCAATACAGAAATAATTTCCCAGATAACTCCAGAGATGGTGAGCAGAATGAAAGACATGATTATTGACTCTAGAACAGAAACAGATAAAAAAATAAATAAATGAGCTCAGGACCACAATGGAAGGCATGAATGCCCAGCATAGGAAAGAAATGGGATCCATGAAACAGATATCCAGGAGATTAAACTCTATTAAAAGTATTCACAGCAGAATAAGCCAATCTGAAGACAGAATATCAAATATAGTAGAAAGGATGGTGGCCAGTGGCCATGAAAACAGAAATCTCTTAAAAATAGTAAGGACCATAAGAAATTGATCCAACAGTTCTTAGATGATGCAAAGAAGGAAATATAAAACTGATAGGAGTCCAAGAAAAAGCAGAAGAAAGTACAGGTAACATAAAAAACTGTTCACAGAATTAATGATAGAAAACTTTGCAAACAGAGTGAAAAAATTTGAAATACAGATAAGTGAGGCATATAGGACTCTAACTAGCCAAGATCAAAAAAAATCTACACCTAGACATATAATAATCAATATCCTGGAAACCCAACAGGAGAACAAAATACTACAAGCAGTTAGAGAAATCAGATACAAAGGAAAACCCATCAGAATTACAGCAGACTTTTCTTTTTTTTAAATTTATATTAAATGTTTTATTTAAAGGCTGTAAACATGAAAAAAGAAGAACACAACACAGATTACATTATGATGACCAAGGCAGTGTTCTACATGATAGAAATCAAAACAAAACAAATTTATACAGTAAATATACCAGCACTGAACACAGTACTTGAAATTTAACTCAAGCTACATATGCATAAAATGATCTGATCACTGGTTTGTGCAAAATAAATCTTTTTAGAACACCAGAATGCCAACCATTCTGAATATAAACTGACTTATTCCCCAAAGAGTATTTTGAGAAAATTTTTATATGACATGAAAAGAACTGACATAACACTTAAATACTACAAAAATAGTTGAAAACATATTTGTAATGCAATTCTGTATAAAATACACAATTAATCTTATACTTAAAAAATTGAAAAAAAAGACCACCATGAATAATGATTCAAAGCTCATCAAAGAAAAATGCTCATCATTTGGCTGTCATTGGCAGAAAATTGATAAGATTTTGTTGAGGAGAACAAGGAAGGTATCTAATGAAGTCATTCGCGTAAAATTTGTTCAAAAATGTTCATAAAGTTGTAAATTTCTGCTTGTCCCATCTTAAAATATTATACCATGAACACACTTGTTACTATTTAACTGGAGGACAAAAGAATATCTTGAAGAAAATGTTTCTCAAAATGAGGTTCAAAAACCCAAAAGAATTCTAATGTGGCTCAGTAATAAACATGTTAAACAAACACCATGAGTGATTATTCTACATTCTGAAATACCCTATGGAAAAGAGCAACACTTAAAAGCAAGATCATAAACATATTTCTGACATGTTAGAATTCTCTATGAGTGTATGTTGTGAATACTGCTTTTTGTTTTATAACAAGTTCCAGGCATTAAGAGAAACATACATGCCTCAGAAATGAATATGTGAATGTCTATAAACATTTTCCTTTGATGTCTTCATTCGTTTCAAACTAAATTATATGAAGAAAAGACAATACACAACTACAAGCTTTGGAAAAGCAATATTCCTCATGAAATGGGGCATCCGAAAAAGATCAAAAGATAATTTATCAAATGTCTATAAATTTCAAATTGCTTTAAATTCAAAACCAGATCATTAACTAAAATTAAATTAAACTAAGATTCTATTATTATAACTTATTTACATTTAGATGATGATGGTTACCTTTCAAATCCTTGGCATAAAAATGATACTAAAACAGAAGGATGCTATATAACATCTTAATTTTTGTTAACGATCTAGTTCCAAATTCAGAATGATTCAAAATCTGCAAACATCTAAGAAATCATCCTCTAACCATTTTCAGATGTCCCATTTCATGAGAACTACCACCCCTCCAAAGCCTGCAGTCATATACTGTCCTTTCTTCATATAAAAAAGATACAAGTATATGTGTTTTTATTCAAAATTGTTGCTATTTTTTTAATTTTCCTGAAGACTACATAAACTGAGCCCAAAAGGTACAGGTAATGCGGTTGGAGAGAAACTAGCATAGGTAAGATATTTCACTTAAAAGACAAATTGTTTTCTTGTATCATAAGTAAAAAGAAAAAATATTAGGCATTATGTACCACTCAACAAATGGAATATGTGTACAAGTGTGGTTAACAAGTGATTTCCTTGTTGTTATTTAAGTCAGTTCATAAAAATCTAATCTATGAACAAAAAAATTCTATATTCTCTACTATAGACTAAGAAGAATCAAGTATTACATCTAAATATAACTTCAAAAAAATAAATTGAAATTAGCTTCCAGACAATTCTGAAATTGTTAATTCTATCCAGGCTGGTAACAAGTTTTTCCAAGCATTAAATGGCAACATAAGCAAAATTCATAGTTGAAAAATGAGGATCAGTCCCATTCTCCTTCATACATCATAAGACAATTGATATACTCAAAACCTGCAAATTCATATCCATCAAGCTCCTGTATGATGTCCTTGTCATCTGGGGTGAGCTGGACAGGTTCATTAGTAAATTCAGGATCAAAGTTGTCAAAACTGAATCCCTCAGAGATATTTGGTTTGAAAGGAGGCACCACCTGCTTTTGCTCCATCATGTCCCAGTCCACATTTTGAAAGAATGGATGCTCCTGAACATCAGCAAATCCCCTGTGAGGATGACAACCCAATCATTCTTTTGGGTCCCTGTTTAGAAATCTCTCAAGGACACTTGCAGCTTCTTCAGAAAGATAATGATGTTGATGATATCTCTTTCCAAAATTACTTGCAAGACATACTTGATTGAGTTTTCATAAGGGTTATCAGAGCTCTCATCAAGATGGAATGGAGACTCTCCCATCATCATCTGATACATCAGTACTCCAAGATTCCACCAGTCCACACTGAAACTGTAATCTTCCCTTCTTATAAGTTCTGGAGCCATGAAATTAGGAGTGCCACAGAAAGTGCTGGTCGTATCTCCTGCCTGTAAGCATCTCCTGCCTGTAAGCAATAATTGTTGAGTCTAATGTGGCCTTCTGAGTCCAGTAATACATTTTCCAATTTTAAATTTCTGTAAAGTATTCCTTGTTGATGAAGATAGTTGACTGCTAAACTGATTTCTGCAGAGTAAAACCTGGCATCTTCTTCAGGAAGCATTCTTTGTTGATGCATATGAAACAGTAGATCTCCCCCAATGACATAGACTAGAACAAGGAACAGTCTGCTTTCTGCCTGAAAGCAAGCATGCAGTGCAACTAGAAAAGGACAATTGAATGCCTGCTATAAAACGAGCTTCTCTCTCTGTACCCGATCAATGTTGACACGCTCTTCTTTCACTGCTTTTGTTGCATACATATGATTTGACTTTTTCAGTTGGACTAACAGTACTTTCCCATAACTTCCTCTGCCAATCATTCGGAGCAAATCAAAGTTCTCAAGACCTAAACCAGATGAAGCTTTGCTGTGATACATTCTCTTCATTCACTTGTTCTGAAGGCTCAGGAGTTGAAAGGTTATGTGAGATCACTGTGTGTGCAGGGTCTAAAGCCATGGATGATGGATCTACTGGCACCATGGGCTCTGATGATAAAGACTGCTGCCCAGATTCAATTGTGACAAGTTTGTGGCATTTCTTGTGAACTGAGAGCTTACAGTTGGTGCACTTACACACCTGGAGGCCAATTCCCCCTACATGATCTGTGCAGACAGCACAGTGAGCTCTCCTGCTGAAGTGTTTGGCCTGAAAAGTGTGGCCATTCACATAATACAGCTTTCTCCAGTGGCCTGCAGGTCCATGGTGGATAGATTTCTCTTCTCCTGGACAAGGCACTTTAGGATGTTCTGGTATACAAGACGATGAATGAATTAAGAGCTCAGAATCTTTCTTTAACTCAGAAAGCCTAATGGCCTCTTCTAACTCCAACTGAGGTGACACAGTATACGGGTCTCCTTCCTCATCTACCCAGTGTGTGGTGAAAAGCTATTGATTGTCCAAACACCACACATCTCGATCTTTATCACACAGGCCCTCTAAGGAGATGGAATTCTCAAGAGATCTTGTCATGATGTCTCTTCCCAAAGTCAGGGCTGATTGGGTAGAGGTGTGGGTGGTGGAGGTACCTGGGAAGAAGGGACCATAGACGAATTGGCTGCCCAGGGAAACAGGCAGGCAGGTCTCAGAGAATGAGAGCAGCCTGACTGCCTGTAGGGACCATACTGGCCAGAATTCTGCAAGGCTCTCTGAAGTTGCTTCCAATAGTGGTGGCCAGGCCTGGATGGATGAACACCAGGCTTCTCAGTGTGTCTCGGGGGTGGAGTGGCTGTGACTTCGGTCTCCCCCCCGGACTTTGACTCTCTAGGCTTTTTGTGCCTGGCTCTGGGGAGACTTGCCCAGAGTTACAGGATGTTTCTGGGCCTGGTGATACTAGCCCCGTGCTCTTCCAAGTTTCTGTGTCATTGATATTTGGGCTTAGGGAGACTTCACTGGGGTACCTTGATTTGGGTAGGTCACTAGTGGTCACTCCAGGGGAGAATGTCCCTGGGATGTCTGTGACAGACCATGTGGCTGCTGCAGTGTGGCCTGCGGTGTCTGGATGGAGTCAGCTGTTTTCTTAACCTTTCACAGATACTTTCTCTACCTGGGGTCCTGAGGCTGTGGCCTCTGGAAGTGGAGAAGCAGCTCAGCATGTTCGCTGTTGACCATCTCTGGCCAAGTGAACTTGGGAGATGGCTGTTACTAGATTGTGATGCCTGTTAACAAGGGTTCCAAGTTCTGTTTGGAGATGTTGCCAAGGAAGTGAGCTCATGTCTTGGGGTTCTACAACCTGAGTCTCCATGTGATAAAAAAAAAACCCTATGACGCATTTTTTTTATAGTAAATAAATCAGTGGCCACTTATTTTATTATTTTTACCTAAATATCTATGAATGTTTTTATCTATCATCTATCTGTTGGTTTTTCACATTTGAAATCCTAGGACTTATACCTTGCATCTCCACAGTGTACCGTGGGTATATCCTCAGACATTTCTTTTTCAGATAAATAGCAAGAGTCTCTCTAAGTCACCAAATTGGTCAGATAGGACTCCACCTTATGATCTTACCTTAGCTGCCCAGAGTCCTGGGATTACAGTCACACACCATCCTGCCTGATCCAGTGTGCTATTTAAAAACATCAATACTAGGAAATCTTTTGGTGATATTAAGCATTGGTGATAATCTTCACTTTTAAAGCAACATGTGTGCACTGACACTTTGCATGTGGTGGGCACAGTGCTGAGGTTCTTTTCCATATAAAGGAGGCATTTTTGTGAAAATGTAGTGGTAGGGATTTACACTTAGAGAGCCATGAAATTTTAGAATGCTTGTCTTTCTTAGCATCATTTCCACTTAATTAGGTCACACTGTGACTTTCTATAAATTTCCAGAATGATTTTCCTTAAGAGATACATATGCTTATTTCAAAGTGTAACTTGGGGGGTGGGGTTGAATTCATAGCAGGCTGTAGCTTTGAGATGCAAACAAATGAGTAATTCTTCATTCTTTGCTAATGATCTAAATACCAAAGTGTAGTATTCAGTATAGTAACATACTGTGTTTCCCAGAAAATAAGACCTAAGTGGAAATATCTAGCTGGAACCAGCCCTAGCTGATTGTTATCACAGTGATGGCCAGTGTAATGCAGAAAATTGTACCTCACTATTGTCTTGCTCTGTGACTACTCTGTAATGGCAGGTAAAGCAAGATAGGCTGACTGGGGTTGTCATTTTTTCTAGTTAGGTCTTATTTTTGGGAAAACACAGTAGAGCAAGGCAGGAGAGCATGTGGTGACTGCGTGGTGGAGTCTTCATAAAGGCTAGAAACCATCACCCCAGGGGTGATGATGAACACATACATATAGCATTTGAAGCTTTCTTTTTGGCCACTTGTAATCACTTCCTAGCCTCCTATCCCAATCAGCCCATGTACCTTGTATCCCAAGTGAGTAGTCTGCATTTTCTAGATGCAAAAAAAAACTGTAAGCATTCAGCATGTAGTTTTTTTGGTGGGGGGGGGTAGCGGGTATCAAACTTGGATCCTTCTGCTTGTCAGGCAAGCAGCAGACCCACTGAGCTAAATCCCCATCCCTAATTTTTTGGTTTTTTGATGAGCTTATAAAATCGGTATAACCATGTGAATGAAAGAGAATTGACCCAAAGTGGTGCTCCACCCCTCAACATAAGAAAGCTGACTTGTGAAATAGGAGCAGCATCTTCCCCAATGAGAGAGTCATTCTGTGATCAAGTAGTGTGCCCCAAAAAGATCATGAATGGGGCAGCAGAGGCAAAGACTACCTAATGGACTAGAGCCTGGCTGAAGACAGCACCTGGGATGAAAATGGAAAACCAGAACTCACAGCTGTGGACATTAATTCCAACCACCTAATTGAACCACCAGCTTGTGGTCTATAACCAGCAGAGAAAAAAGGGCTGAACGTGTTTCCCATCTACCAAAAGGAGCAGGGCACACCTTGGCATGAATTGCAACCACAGTCTGGGGAAGAATAAACACCCAGGCCTCCAGTGCAAGGGGGGGCACCTCAAAGCCCCATAGGCCCTAAAGCTAGGCATAGAAAATCATGTCTGTCTGGATCCCCAAACTGCAGTTCATGGAAAGAAACCACTCATGCAAATAATACAGTAATGTTTTCCTCAACTCAATTCTTTTTGTTTTTCCTATTTTGTATTATTTTTATTTTTCCTTTTTTTAAGGATTTAGGGTTTTTCTCTCACTTTCTTTCTCTTCTTTTTATCTATTATTTTTACCTTTTATCTTTTCCAACTTTTTTCTCTTCTTTTTTCTTCTTTTTCTTGTTTGTTCTTTTCAACGACCGTTCTCTAACACTATTAACTTTCTTTTACTCCTTAATAGGACTTCCTAACATATTTTCTTTCCTCCTTCATATACTACCAATTAATTTTTCAAATCTTACTTTTAAATTTTTTCCACTCCCTCTATTCTTACTAGAATAACTACTAAGCTTTATGAATTTCAAGATAAATAGTTAAATTTACACTATTGCTGTTGAGTAATACTGTGCCATTGTTAGTAGAGGTAAAGTTGGTTCATTTAGTAGATATTTACTGTAGGTCAATAGTAGAATAATATTTGGTTTATCTGAGTGCTCATACTGTAATTATACATTTCTTTTCTATGGACAAGTCTGTTACTTTATTGGTCATTAGATTTTCCAATATTCAGTTTGTATTTAATGATATACTGATGCTGATTTTAATATTATGCCCAAAGTGTCATGACTGTTGTGATTAATTGGCTTTCTTGTGGGGCCAATGTGTAGTTTGTTGAGGGGCCATTAACAATACTGTGCCCCATTCTGGGAGAACTGGGTCCTGGGCCAAAATGCTGCAACCTGTCATCTCATGTAAACAGAGGTGTTTGGACTCTTTTCATCAGGAGACTCTCTGTCAAGTGCAACATGATGTTTCTAAACAATGCCCTCAAGGCAATAGGAGCAAAAATTCACTCCAGGTCTCAGCAATGCTAACTATTTCCTCCACAGAATACAAACTATCTTCTTCTGGTTCACCTCTTCGCAGATCCAACAGTCCCCTTTGGAGCACCACTTGTTTACCCTTCATGACTTTGCAGCTAGCTGGGAGCAGCACTGTTTATCAGGAAGAGTACCAGGTCACATATTGTCAGCAAATTGTTAACTGCTTCCAGATGTGATGGAGGATGCTTGTAATCCCAGCACTGGGAGGCTGAGGCAGGAGGATGTGCATTTGAAGTCAGCCTCAGCTACATACTGTGTTCAAGGCCAGCCCAAACTAAATAGCAAGATCCAGAATTCTTGCAGTGGGTATTGGTCTCCTGTGAGCCACAACACCACAAGGCTAATTAAAGAATAAAGACAGGAAACAAGACTTAGAGAAGAAACTCAGTTCTAGGCCCAGTCAATGCTGCTGTGAGAAGAAAAGACCCAAAGCAGACTTTTCAACGCAAACCCTCAAGTCAAGGAGAGCCTGGAGTGAGCTATGTCAGGCCCTAAAAGAAAACAACCTCCAACCTAGACTGATGTATCCTGCAAAACCATCTTTCAAAATTGATGTGGAAATAAGATACTTCCATGACAAAGAACACCTGAGAAACTTCATGAATACTAAACCAGCACTCCAAACAATTCTAAACAATATCCTAGAAAAAGACAATGAAGGCCACAACTCCATGAGGCCCAACAGAATATCAGGAAAGGCAAGAAATTAAAGGGAAAGGGGAGAAAATAAAGAATAAAGGAGCCAACAACAAGAAAATAACATGACAAGGATAAGTCAATACATATCAGTTATAACCATCAATGTTAATGGCCTCAATTCACCAATGAAAAGAAATAGAATTGAAAGAGATTGGCAGAATGGATTAAGAAGCAAGATCCAACAACATGCTGTATATAAGAAATGCACCTAGTTCAAAAAGAAATTCATAGACTGAAAGTAAAAGGATGGAAAACAGTTCTTGATGTGACAAGAACCCAGAAAAAAGCAGAAGTAGCTACCTTATTCGCAGACAAAGTAGATTTCAAACCAAAACTAATTAAGAGAGACAAAGAAGGTCAATACATCCTTGTAAAGGGAACAATCCAAGATGAAGAGATGATAATCATAAATATATATGCACCAAGTACTAATCCCCCAACTATACAGAACAAATATTAATGGACATGAAATACCAAATAAGCACTAATACAATTGTAGTGGGGGACCAAAACACCCCACTGTCACAAATAGACAGATCATCTAGACAAAAATCAACAATGAAATAATAGAACTGAACCTAGCTTTTGAAGAAATGGACTTAATAGATGTCTACAGTGTTCCACCCCACAAAATCAGAATGTACATTCTTTTCAGCTGCACACAGGTCATTCTCCAAAATAAACCACATATTAGCTCATAGAATATGTTTAAGTAAGTGTAAAGGAATTGAAGTTATCCCCTGTATATCATCAGACCATATTGCAATTAAACTGGAGATCAATAGCATAAGAAACTGCAAGAACTCCGCAAACACATGTAAAATTGAATAACACCCTCCTGAACAACCAATGAGTCACAGAGGAAATTAAAGAAGAAATGACACAGTTTCTACAATTAAATACAACATACAGAAATCTGTGGGACACAATGAAAGCAGTTCCACAAAGGAAATTCATAGCAGTGAATGCTCACACTAGGAAAAGAGAGCACGCTCAAATGAACAACCTAATGCTGAACCCTAAGTTCCTAGAAAAAAAAGAGCAAGTCAAGCCCATACAAGGGAGGAAATTATAAAGGTCAGAGTAGAAATCAATGCAATGGAGACTAAGAGAACGATACAAAAAAAAAAAAATCAATGAATCAAAGAGCTGTTTTTTTGAAAGAATAAATAAAATTGATAAACCCTTAGCCAACCTTATCAAAAAAAGGAAAGAAAAGGCTCAAATCCATGCAATTAGGAATGAAAAAGGTGAAGTCACCACAAATCCAGCAGAAATCCAGAGGATCAACAATACCAATTTAAGAAGCTGTACTCTAATAAAATGGAAAACAGAAGAAACGGACAGATTTCTAAATACATATGAATTACCAAAGTTGAAAAAAGATATAAAAATTATAAACACCCCAATTATAATCAGTGAAATTGAAAACATAATTTAAAAATTACCAATAAAGAAAAGCCCATGTCCTAATGGCTTCACTGCTAAATTCTATAAGTCATTTAGAGAACTATTGCCACTACTCTCTAAACTCTTCAATGAAATTGAAAGGGGAGCAATACTTCCAAATTAATTCCTGGAAGCAAGTGTTACTTTGATTCCAAAACCAGGAAAGACCCAACCAAAAAAGAGAAGTACAGGCCAATCTCCCTAATAAACACAGATGTAAAAATCCTAAATAAGAGGACCCGAGTTCGATCCCTGGTACCAAAAAAAATACAAAACACACAAGATACTGGCAATACAGTATCTGGAATACAGTGGGTCATCAAGAAGATCATATACCCTGACCAAGTCAGATTTATCCCAGGGATGCAAGGATGGTTCAAAATACGTAAATCATTAAATGTAATACACTATATTAACAGACCCAAGGACAACAACCATATGACCATCTCAATAGATGCAGAAAAAGCATTTGACAAAATCAACACCCATTCATGATAAAAAAAAAAACCTTACAGAAAATTGGAATAGATGGTTTTATCTCAACCTGATAAAGGCTATCTATGAAAAACCAACAGCCAACATCCTACTAAATGGTCAAAAACTGAAAACCTTCACTCTAAAATCAGGAACAAGACAAGGATGTCCACTATCACCACCCCTGTTCAATATAGTTCTGGAAACATTATCCACAGCAATTAGACAAGAGAAAGAAATGAAAAGAATAAAGATAGGAAAGGAAGAGGTTAAATTGTCATTATTTGCTAATGATATGATACTTTACATAGAAGATCCAAAAACCTCTGCCAAAAGACTTCTAGACTTAATTGACAGATTCAGTAGAGTAGCTGGATACAACGTAAACACTCAAAAATCAATACCCTTCTTGTACACAAATAACAGACTCATTGAGAGAGAAATTAGGGAAACAATTCCTTTCACAATAGCATCCAAAAAAATGAAATATCTAGGAATCAATCTAACAAAGGAAGCAAATCATCTCTGCATTGAGAACTACAGCACTCTGAAAAAAGATATCAAAGAGGATATAAGAAAATGGAAAGACATCACCCATTCCTGGGTAGGAAGAACCAACATAGTGAAAATGGCCATACTTCCAAAATTGCTAGACAGATTCAATGCAATCCCAATTAACATCCCAATGGTATATTTCACAGAACTAGAGATAGCAATCCAAAAATTCATTTGGAACCAGAAGAGACCTAGAACAGCAGAAGCAATTCTAGGCAACAGAGACATGGCAGGGGGTTATCACAATCCCCAATTTGAAACTGTACTACAAAGCTACTATGATAAAAACAGCATGGTACTGGCAAAGAAACAGACCTAAGGATCCAGGGAATAGATTAGAAGTTGCAGAAACAATTTCAGACATACTCAGCTACCTCATCTGTAACAAAGGAGCCAACAATCTTCACTGGAGGAAAGATAGCCTCTTTAATAAATGGTATGGGAAAAACTGGATCTCAACTTGCCAAAGATTAAAACTAGACCCCTATCTTTCACCAGGCACTAAACTAAAATTGAAGTGGATTAAAGATGTAAATATTAAAACAGAAACGCTAAACTTGTTGGAAGATAAGTTAGGTAGAACTCTAGAAGACATTGGCATAGGGAAAGACTTTATGAACAAATCCTCAATAGCATGGGAACTAGCATAAAGAATCAACATCTGGGATCTCATCTTATTAAAAAGCTTCTGCACTGCAAGAGAAACCACCAACAGAGCTAAGAGACAACCTACAATGTGGGGAAAAAAATTTACCAGCTGTTCCTCAGGCAAAGCTCTACTATCTAGAATATATAAAGAACTAAAAAAAAAATCAGACCCCCTAAATAAAGACCCAGTTCAAAAATGGGCATCTGAAATGAACAGACATTTGTCAGACAAACAAGCAAAAGCAGCAAATAAATATATGAAAAAATGTTCTGCATCACTGGTCATTCAAGAGATGCAGATGAAAACAACACTGAGATTCCACCTCACCCCAGAAAGAATGGCTGCTATCAAGAAATCAACCAATAACAAATGTTAGCGGGGTTGTGGGGAGAAAGGAACCCTTCTCCACTGTTGGTGGGAGTGCAGACTGGTGGAACCACTGTGGAAATCAATATGGAGAAATCAAAAAACTAGGATTAGAGGTCTCACCTGATCCAGCTATCCCTCTGAGGGGTATCTTTCCAAAAGAATTAAAACAACTATATCACAGCAATATATGCACACTCATGTTTATAGCACCACAGTTTGTAATAGCTAATACTTGGAAACAGCCCAATTGCCCATCAACTGGAGACTTGATACTGAAGATGTGGTTTTTCTATAAAATGGAGTACTACTCAGCCATAAAGAATGGGAAACTGGAGACATTTATAGCTAAATGGATGCACATTGAGGCCGTACTCTTAAGTGAAATAAATAGGACACACATGTGTAAATACTGAATAGTTTCTCTGGTGTGAAAAACTACAAGTGTAAATAAGGATCAAAATGTATAATTGATAATATGAAATAGGAAGAAAAGGTCTAAAGGAGTAGGGGAAGTCAGAGGGGTAGGGGAAAAGAAAGAACAGAAAAATAAAAAATATGAGAAAAGGAAAAAATGGAAACAGTCTTTGTAAATAGGGAAGGGTGGAGAGGGTGAAGAGAGGGCAGGGGAAGGGGGAAAAATAAGATCCAAGATAAATCATGTAAAGTTACAAGATCCCAATAATGAATGTAACTGTATTTTATACCTAAAATGTACCAATAAACTTAATGGAAAGCAAATAAATAAATAGTCACACATGGGAAAAAAAATAGCTAAATCTTGGAAACAAGCCATATGCCCATCAATGGATGAATGGATAAAGAAAATGTGATTTTTATATACAAGGAGTACTACTCTGCCATAAAGAAGGATAAAGGAGACATTTTTTGATAAATGGATGGACTTTGAGAACATAACTTTAAGTGAAATAAATCAGACACACATGTTTAAATATCACATTTTCTCTTGTGTGAGAAACCTAAAGGGTAAATGAGGGGCAAAATGGAGGATAGATATTGGGAAGTAGGAAGAAAATGTTCAAATTGGGAAGGAGAACAAGAGAGATGGTGGGAGAAAGAAAGATAATATGGATTGAAAAAAGGAAGAAGAATAGAAGGAAAACAATGAAACAAAGTTTTGTAAATCAGGGAGAGAAGGCTTAAGGGATGGGAAGAAAATGGGAAAGAAAGAATTAAGATATATTATGTACAGGTACAAATTCCCTGTGGGGAATATGATCATTATGTATGGCAAAAATGTATCAATAAAAATTAATTTTAGGGGCTGGGGATTTAGCTCAGTGGTTCCGGTGCCTGCCACACAAGTGCAAGGTCCCGAGTTTGATCCCCGGTACCAAAAAAAAAAAAATTAATTAAAAAAACTGAACCTGTTCTAATAGAAATTATGTATTCATTATCTAGGGAGAGAAAATTTAATATTCTGTTTTAAACACCGTGCTGCCTATGTGGATATGCATTTGAATTTTTATTTTATTCCATCATTGAGTAAGTATCCAGAAAAATTTTAAAAATTTAACAAGGAAAAAATTATAATTCTTAGACAGCAAGCAATTCCATTTCCTAGGTATATGCCTAAGAGAAATACAACATAGCTTTACACAAAGCCTTGTAAATTAGCGTTCACATCCACATTATTCATAATTTCTTTGATCTGGAAAAATAAGATTCTTTTGAACAAAATGTGACATATCCATACAGTGGAATACAATTTACCAACACAAAGGATCACATTAGTGATGCATATCACATTGTATACGAACTTCACAGACATTATATTAAATTAAAAAGCCAGATAAAACAAACTACATGTGATATGATTCTGTTAATATACAATTTTCAAAAGGATAAATTCATAGAAACATAGAGTAATTGACTGGTCCTCATGCTCACAGTAGAAGAAAAGACTGAATTCAAACAGGCATGAGGAAACTTTTGAGGGTGAGGAAAATGTTCTAAAACTAGATTGTGGCAATAGCCACACAACTTTATATCTTTTCTAAACATCATTAAATGATACACTTACACTGGGTTCCTGTTATGATACATAAATTATGCTTCAGTGAAGTTCTTTTAAAAAGCAATTTAGTTGCTGGGCACAGTGGTACACACCTGTAATTCCAGCGTCCTGAGAGACTGAGGCTGGATGATCCCAAGTTAAAGCCCAGCCTGAGCAACTTAGGAACCTAGCAGGACCGTGTCTCAAAATGAAAAATAAAAAGGTCTGGGGATGCAGCTCAGGGTGGAGGAGCTGAGTTGTTCAATCTCAAGTCCCTCCAAATCAAAGAAAGGAGAGAGAGAGGTCAGGGGTTGAGGGTATAGTTCGCTGGTGACTTTCCCAGCATGTATAAGGCCCTCATTTCAATGTCCAGTACTACCAAAAAAGGAATTAAGAATTGAGGTCTAAATATAAAAATATTTTTTACCTTTTTCACTTATATTTTCTCTTTTATGTATGCAAAAGGACCTAAAGAGCAGGGATAGAGCAATTTGCTCAAGATCACAGAGCTAGTTTACTGAGAGTCAGAAACACAAATAAGAATTCCCAACCAATGCACTTTTCATTATAAAGGTTCTGGGGTGTCACATAAACCAATTGGGAAAAAAATTTCAATGGAGTAGCTGCTTTAAATCATTTTTGTAAAAAACATGTGAGGGAAATTGGTAATAAATGAGTAGAAACATGAGTAGATACATACGTTAGACATTCCGTACCAATAAATTCTAATCACTTATGCTCACATATGAATTTTACTACAGTACCTTTATGTTCTTTAACATCCATTCTGTTATTCAGTGCTCATTCTTGCCACATGCATAGGAACTCAATTTCCCACCATAGGAGGAAGCTCCTTATCACAGACCATGGTTGCCCTATGTGCACCTTCCTCAGCCTTGTGCTGAGCATGTGCTCCCTCAGTAAGTCAGCTACCACTACACCCCATACAACCGTTCACTCTTAACAGGTTACTAGAATTCCTAATAGTTTGACAAACTTAATCCAAAACACCATCATTATGCTCTTTACCCCTTGTAACTCCAGGGAAAAATCAAGATTCATCCAGCAAATAATCTCAATTTTATATACACAAAATGATAGGCGCCTATAAGATATGTTTTTCTTTCTTTGTCTCTACAAAGGAAAAAACCTGCACTGGAAACATGACAGTAAAATTCTCCCTATGTATTTTTTAAACATTAGGTAGGTGGATGAAAATCCATATTTTTGCCTTTAAGCTGTCGAGTATGGCTTGGACTTGGGAATGTATTTTTTTTTCTTAAACAATACGCATTCTTTCTCTCTGGCTTTGTTCAAGAAAAAATGCAGAGCCCTCTGGTGGTAGAATTACTATATTCACAATTAAATTCCCTAATACACCCTCTTATCAACCTAGTAGCAAAATCCTACATTTTATATGCAGAAGCTTGGGAATGCTAATCTTCAAAGGGGCCTTTTATTAAAGCAAGTGCATGTTTTTATTTTGCATAGCTCTTTTGCATGAGGGAGGAAGGTTTCTTGATGAGGTTGAAGCTAATACATATTTAAATACAAGCACTAGCACTTCCTAAGTTATATCAATATAAACTAGAGGTTGCAAATGAGCTTTAATATGAAAATACTCTGCAACATTTGTCACTTATTTTGAAAATTTACTGCATCCTTTACCCAACATTTAGATTTCTTCCTTAGTTGATGAACTATTCTCTTGTTTCACATATCGAATAAGATACAGTGGGTTTGCTGAGATAAGTAATGTCATCACTTTTATAAGATAGCTTCTGTTTCCTAGGAATCTGCCTTTTGAACTATAAATACACTTGCTTTTGGAAGTTGATAAGGGGCAAGAGAAACTACTTTTATCCTCACTTTCTTCCTCCTCCTCACTACAGGAAAAAAAAAAAAAAAAAGACAGATGCCAAAAACATATTCTTTAACAGCAGCAGCCCAATTAAGGAAGCAAAAGGCATTAATTGCCTAAATGGATCCTGAAAGTTTGTACTTTTTAATCATCTATTGTTCATTTTGAAATATATCGACTCATCCAGCATGTTAAAGTACACCACTTTCTAACAGCAAATCTGCTTTGAACACTATAGGGAAACATTATCTGGTAGCATGAAAGGTCAGAAGTAGGTTAGGCATGTGCATTTTATGTAACTCCCCACATAAGCAAATTTTACCTCACCATGACTTGGGTTATTTCCTGAGAGCTCACACTGGACAGTGCTTAGACTCTTGTTTCATTTTCAGAAAATCAAGTCACCTCTCCTCTTCAAATTCAATCACATAAATTGCATCAGTTCTTAAAGAAAGCCATACCTCAAGACCGCACAAAGAGGTATCTATTACCAGGAGCTCTAAGAAAATGTTCTTTTAATTAGATACATTTATCTTTAATCCTTGTTTTGACAGAAACTCTTAACACAAACATACATTACCAATACATAAAACCTAGCTCAAAGTATGGTTAATTTTTATATTTGACAGAGTCAGTTGGAAAAAAATAACTTTGACCTTTCTCCATCTTTGCGTGATGTCACTCCAACCTCATCTCAGGGCCTAAAATAGAAACAGTGGCATCTACAGCTAAAGTACAATAATGATTCTTAAACTGCTCCTTAAAAGTGGCAGTAAAAACTGTAATAAGATGGATGCACATTGAGGCGATACTCTTAAGTGAAATAAATAGGACACACGTGTAAATACTGAATAGTTTCTCTAGAGTGAGAAACTGAAAGTGTAAATAAGGACTAAAAGGTATAATAGGTAATGTGAAATAGGAAGAAAAGGGGCAAAGGGGAAGGGGAAGGGGTAGGGGTAGGGAAGAGAATGGAGTTAATATGAGAAAAAGAAAAAATGGAAACAAAGTCTTTGTAGATAGGGAGGGGTGGAGGGGTTGAAGGGAGGGCAGGGGAATGGGGAAAAAATAAGAACCAAGATGGATTATGTAAATGTGCAAATTTCCAATGATGAATGTCATTATATTGTATACCTTAAATGTACTAATATAATTAATTTAAAAAACTGTAATGAGACCTCTGGGCATTATGTTGAAGCAGCTGCAAAATCAAATTAAATAATTTCTGCAAAGACTACAGTAATTACAAAACTGACTAAAGTTTACCTACACTTCATTCCTAGAGGGTTTTCACCAAGGACTTAGAAACCAGATGGTTCAGGACCATACATGATGGATATATTCCATGAAGCATGTCCATTGTCACAGGAACAACAGAAATAACATTTTTACCATCTAGTTTTCAAAAAACCATTCGTTTAAGATTTGCACCAATTTAAGCAAAATTCAAATGAACATTTGAGCTCCAAGTCAAAATCCACCACCTCTATCTATATTTAATACATAAAAAAATCAGACCCCCCAAATTTAAAGCCCCTATCCAAAAATGGGCATCTGAAATAAACAGACATTTCTCAGATGAAGAAATAGAAATAGCAAATAAACATATGAAAAAATGTTCAACATCACTGGTTATTGGAGAGATGCAAATGAAGACAACACCGAGATTCCACTTCACTCCAGAAAGAATGGATGCTATCAAGAAATCAAACAACAACAGATGCTGGCGGGACTGTTGGTGGGAGTGTAGACTGCTACAACCACTGTGGAAATCCGTGTGGAAAGTCCTCAGAGAACTAGGATTAGAGGTCCCATTTGACCCAACTCTTCCCCTGCTGGGTATTTTCACAAAAGAATTAAAAGCATCACATCTCAGCAGTATATGTGCATCCATGTTTATAGCAGCACAGTTTGTAATAGCTAAAGCTTGGAAGCAGCCCAAGTGACCATCAGCTGGTGACTGGATAAAGAAGATGTGGTTTTTCTATAAAATGGAGTATTACTCAGCCATAAAGAATAATAAACTAGCTAAATGGACGGACCTTGAGGCCATACTCTGAAGTGAAATAAATAGGACACACATTTGTAGATACTGAATGGTTTATTTGGTGTGAGAAATTGAAAGTGTAAATGAGGACCAAAATGTATAATTGATAATGTAAAATAGGAAGAAAAGGATCAAAGGGGAAGGGGAAGTGGGGGAAGTGGGAGAAAGGAATGAAGGGAAAGGAAAAAAATATGAGAAAAAATTAGTTCTATTTTTACTTTTTTCTGACACATGGCCTTGAATATATATGTGTATTATTTATTTTAAACAAAATAAATTATTTAATAAAGAGGATACATACAATACAAATCTTGAAATACAAATCTTGAAAAACCAGAAAACTATCACTATAGTTATACCATTTTTTATATTGAAAATGAATGCCATTTTCATATTTCTTCAAAAAAATACTAAAGCCCATCTACTGAAAGCAATAAAATGTCTTTAGTGAATCCATTTCCTTTTACAGGAGTGCTCAAAGAAAGACTTCATAATTTTTAGAACTTGAATAGTGCAGAGAGACCAGAAAAGGCTAAAGATCTTGTGGGACTTGAGTTGAGGCTTTGAGATTACCCATCTCTGGAAAGAGAGGCTGCCTAGGGAGAGAAGGCTCCATCCCCGACAGCCCCAAGAGGGGACGAGCCAACCTCTCTTCTTCCTCAAGTTAACCTCTCCAGCTCTACCTCAGACTTAAACCTACTCACCTGCTAAGGAACCACTGTGTCAAATTTATTCCTCTTCAAGATCTTCAACCTCGGTTGTAATGCTGACAACTGAACATTTATTGAGCACTTGGCATCCAACATGCATCCCGCCATTCATCTTCCCAACTGCTCTGTGATATCATTCCTGTCCCTATTTTTTATTTTTTAATCATTACACATATTTATATATTTATGTTTATCTCTTATGTTTGACCATTTATTATTTGTTTAGCAGTAAAAATTATTTTCAAAGCTTTTTTATCCTCTTCCCCTTCTCGCCCCCTCTCCCGTCCTCCTCTGACTCCTCGATCTCCTTTTTTTGTACTTGTTGATACTATTTGTCTTAATACATTATGGCTTTTAATATTTACATTGATTAGGGCTTTTAGGTTCCTGTACATGGCATATCTTTATTTCTCTCATTTCCCCTTCCTTTATCCCTCACCCCTCTCCTTGTTCACTTGGACCATTTCCATATTATCAGAAATCCATCCAGGGGGTTTTTCAAAATGCACAGACTTGGGGCAGAGACCAAGATTCTGAATTTTTAATAAGCTCCAGGTACACAGGTGGATGCTCGTCTACTGTGAGTTGCAAGGACTTTGACAGTTAAGAAGGATGAGCCCCAAATAACTAGTTCTTAAAGAGAAGAGCTTGGGGTTCTAGCTCCTGACTTCCTGGCTCATGAGCTCCAGTTATTCATCACTGAGCTCTCCATCTCCCAATTCCATCATAAACAGCAGCCTCTGCTTAAGGATAAACAACAACAATAGTGAAAAAACAAGTTCTAGATATGCTTACCCTGATCTGAACCTAACACAATGTACATCGAAACATCACATGGTATCCCATGAATATTAACAATTTTTTTGTTTATATATATCAGCAAATTTTTAAAATAAATAAGACAAGTTTATTACAACCCTAACGTCTACTAGCTATCCTCATTCCTTCCCCTCAGGCATGCTTTTTAGACCAATAGTTTTTACAGGTTCTGTTATTTCCATGCAATTCACTGTCTATTGTCATTACAATCATTTCCAAACCTATTACTTCCCAGAATATGCTGCCTCTTTCTATTATTGGTTTCTGTGAAAAATAAGCCAGGTCTTATTTATGTCCAAATTGCATGTATACCTCTTTGCAATACAGCATATGTTGAGAAGTGAATTGGATTCTTAATACACATAGGTGTAAATAAATGACAGCAAAGAAGCTTGAAGGAATAGCTTGAAGTAGGAAAATGAGCCAAAGGGTAGTTTGGAAAATAGACGATAAGAATCAAGAGAAAAATTAGTTCAAGAAGACTTGTACAACTACGGGTGTTGGGTAGAAGTGGGGACATGAGACGTTGGAGACATGGCTCTCCAAATTCAGGTTAAACAAGATAGAATGTTCCAGGTATAACCTGGAGATTTAAGAGGAGGAACTAGATTAATCAGGAAAGGGCTGGAAGTTTGCATGGAATTAGACCTATATAAGCTTTCTTTTAAACTGGCTGAAGCAGTCCTCTTTGACTCACCCTAAGTACCTGGAATTGACTTATCTGGATTTCGTCTGTGCCTTATGAATCTTCAGCCAGGGGTAAAAAATTCCAGGCTAGGTAGAGCATACAAAACAAGTAAGAGTCTACCTATAGGGGTCAATTTTAGGGAGTTTCCCAAGTATTTCCTAAACTTGTCCTTCTTCCTCCACATGTCTTTCCCACGTGCTCCTCTACCCTATGACTATCCTACAATTGAGCAGGGTTCTGGAATCAGGCAAAGGAGGTCGAATCTTTACAATTCTCAAGTTGCATGACCTTGAATGGGATAATCTCTCTTAGCATCAGTTTCACCATCTGTCAAATGGCAGAAGTATCTTACAGTGCAGAGTTGCTATGAGAATTATATGGGCCAACAGATGTAAAAATACCTAGTGTGCCTTACGTGGGGCTCAGTGTGGGTTTCTTTCAAGTTCCTCTTGCTTTGCTTGTGTCTCTTTGCCTTTGTTTCTGTGACCCTAAAAATCTCAGTTTTGTCACCCTACTGATGGCTCATCTTCAGTGTCTTTCACTGATTAGTTTTTCTCTTCACTTAACACCTCTGAGCCTCATTTCCTTATCCATAATTAGAATGAGTAAATCAAATGAATTCAAAATTATAAGATTCCAAGATTCTCAAGCAACTAGTTTCTTCTCCTACATCTCACTTTGAGACCATAATGTTAAGTGGAAGAGAACAGACACACAAACTTGAATATCACATGGTTTCTCTTATGTGAGAAACCCAAATTAAAAATAAAGAGCAAAATAAAAGATAGATACTAGGAAGTAGGGAGATAGATCTTTCTCAAATGGAAAGAGATCAAGAGATGGAGGGAGGACAGAGGGACGGGAAGGGAGACAAAAAAAAGGAATCAGATATATTATGTACATGTTCCAACTCCACTCAAGGAAAGTGAACATTATGTACTGTGTTGCAGTCAGGGTCTGCGGGGAATAGATTTAATACAGGACACATAATTTACAAGATTTTTTTATAATATTTATCCAAATAGTCGAATGCAGAATCATGCAAGAGATCTGCCAATGTGCTAGAGACCGGAAGAATCCAGCTGAGGGAAGAATCCAGCTGAGGGCCTGGACCCCATGGCAATGTCCCGCACAAGTCCAGCTAAAGGCCTAGAGGCCATGGCAATGAATCACGCAAGTCTGTATGGAGGATCTGCACTGGGAAAGCCCAAAGGCCAATGATGGAAGCTAGAAAGTCAGTGCTGGTGGGGTGAAGGGTCTGTGCCACCAGGCTGAGGGATCTGCTCTGGAACCAGGAAGCGATGCTCAAGGCGAAGACCAGAGCTCTCCTGAAGAAAACAGCAACCATTCCCAGTGACAAGGAGGACCTGAGCTCCTCCTCCGACGAGAACAGCTGAAAAAACAGCCATAGCAAGCATCTCCAAGAAAATCAGCATCCCACAATCTTCCTCTCCAGTTCTCTTTTGTCATTGGCAGCAATTCTCAGGTGGGTCTTCCACACCCAGAACCACACTGACTCAGTTCAGCTGGGTTTTCCAAGTTGACCATTAGTTAATCCACCATATATTACAAACATATACTACTTTTAAAAAAATTAAGTAAACCAATGCCCTGGTAATACTTGAAGCTGTGTCTATAGGCCCAGTGCTTTAATTAATTCTAACCCCAATTTCCAATGGCCTAAAGGAAATCCGAAAATAAACTAAAAATTGGCCCAAACAGCTGCTTTTGCAAAGTTACTATTTTAGCAGCACCACTTTTTTGAATGGCATCTACGCTTCAAATATTCCAATTGTCTTGGGGTTCTTTTCAAATCCATGCCCTGTGACACTGTCAGTCCCCAGATTCTGTAACTTGTCCCTCAGAGCCTGGGAGAACTGGACACTGGCCTGGCCACTCTGCAGCTATTACTGTTCCCAGTGTTTCCTATATTCTTTAGCTTCTCCCAGATCTCCGCTGCCTCAATCTTCCCATGGATTGCCCCATAGTTTTTTTACTTTCCTTTCACAAGAAGACTAAAAAGAGAGTTGTTTTCTACAGCCATTATGGTGGTGTAGCCACTAGTAACAACTACAGGGAATCCACCATTTTTGGAGAGCACACTATAAGCTGGGCATTGTGTTAACGTTCTTTATCATCATTTTAAATACAATCTTTCAAAAGTGAGGTTTTGGAGATGGAACAACAACAACAACAGGCCAGACAGTGGCGCTGCTATTCAGTACTTTTGGAAAACCCTGTATCATACTCTTGTGGGCAACAGCTTTTGACTTTGGGTGGATGGGGTGAGCTCTCAGCCTCAAAACTCATTTCTTATGTTCTCACGACTCTTAGAGACGACAGACACTGATTCTTCTCACCAAAGAAACCCAAAACCCCTTTTCCAAGTCTTCCCATTTGGGGCTTAGACAGGTAGCCTCTGCTGTGCTCACTGAATTTAAGGATACTATGTTCCTTTTCCATGACTGCTGTAACAAATTACTACAAACTTAGTGTCTTAAAATAACTCAAGTTTATTTGCTTACCATTTTGGAGGTCAGAAATCCGAACTGGATCTGTTTGGGATAAAATGGAAGTGTCTAGTGCTGTTTCTTCTGCAGACTTTTTCTTTTTCACCTTTGAAAAGCTGTCTGCACCCCTCCGCTTCTGGCCTCAAACTCCTGCTTCTGTCATCATATATTTACCAGGAACTAATCCTTACACCTCCCTCTTGTGAGGACCTTTGTGATAACACTGAGCCCCCCTAAAAAGTCAGGGTAATCTCCTCATCTCCAAATCTTCTACTTAATCATATCTGCTAAGTCTCTTTTACTAGATAAGACAACATATCCATTCACAGGTTCTGGGGATGAAAGGACCATTGTTCAGCAACTACAGATCTCTGGATTTTGAGTTGGGAGCTAATGAAGCAAAACAAAAACAAACAAACAGGGCTGGTGGAGAACCCATGCTGGGAGCAAGAGGTGACCTCCGAAGTGGCACCACAGAGCTCCCAAGGACAGCAGCAGCACCCACAGCAGAGGCAGTGGGCCAGTTGGATCCAGGACTCTGGGACAGAAGTGCTGTGCTCTCCCCATGTTGTCTCAGGCTGTTAATGTGGTCTTGGTGCCTCTCAGCCTGCTTTGTTCCTCCGACCACCCCAGTCTGGCTCTACAGCCTTCCTGACACTCCCGTGAGCTGCCCAGCATCCTTCTTCCCAGTATATTCCTTTTCTACCCCACATCAGTCAGAGCAAGTCTCTGTTGCTTGCAAAGAATGCCTAATATTCCCTTCCTGCATAATCAAATAGCAAATTATCTGAACACAGGATCTGGGAGGTCCTGTAGTAAAGACATTTATTTAATTGTACCTCTTCTAGTGTTTCTCAATTTTATTTGACCACAAAATCTCCTTTTTTGAATTATATTCTTACATAGTGTTCCAGTGATTAGCACTGAAAAGATGTTACTCTTAAATTTGCAGATAAGGAAATGAAGGCCCAGAGTTTGAGTAAATTACCCAAGGTCCCACAGCAGGTATGTTCCAGGTCTAGAATGTTAACCCTTAATGTCTAATTCAAAGCTGCTCCATCACGTCTCCCTCATTAAATTGCCTGGGTTGTAATAATTAATTACTAGTGAAATGATACACTTCTAATATGGAATGTCACAATCCTATTTTTAGAGGTCAACTGCAATTATTTAGTTTTTCCTAATATGATAGCCCCTCCAAAGAGAATGAAGAATGAAAACCAAAGGAGTGAGATTTTATTGGAATAATCCTCACAACACTTTCTATAAAGAAAGACAATTTTACATTGGTAATATCTTCATGTCAAACAATGTGGGTGGTTCTGGTCTCCATTTCTTCCCAATCTTTAATGCAAGCATCAGTAAGGTCTTTACTATGCACTTCCTTTAGGGAAAGGACTTTGGAGAGAGAATGAAACTTTATACCCTGGGCTTTTAGTCCTGAAATTGATTTTTGTGCAGCCAGAGTGGAGAGAAAAGTCTTAAAAGCCATGGCTTTTCAGATGCAAGTCAGGCAGTCAAAAGGAAAAAAGATTTTGTAAAATATAAGAGGTTGGTTTCAGCATCACCGGCCAAATTCCAGCAACCAGGATACATCATGTATGCCAGAAAGTAAGGATGGATTCATGGCGATGTGATGACATCCACCCACCTGAAAGGGGAAGGGGGCCCCATCACCTGGGAACCAGAGAAAAGAAAGGGCACTGCTCAGCTGGCCTCGAAAAGCCTGATAACAGAAAGCTTGAAACAGGCTGAGGGATCCCTGAACAGGACAGGCTGGATAGCCAGGGATAGATGGATAGGATAGGATAGGACAGGACAGGATGCCTCTCATAGCAAAAGCTGGAAGGTTTCATGCACCTCGGGTTCTTCCAGAACCCTAACTTCACTAGTTAATTACCACCCCCTCCCTGCCAAAACAATAAATATTCCATAGACTAGAATTTAGTGAATTTTCTGGAGCTGGGAAAATCACGTTTTCTACCACCAAGCCAAAATGGTACCTAAAGCAGTAAGGAAACAACAAAGAATGTTTCTAGGAAGACAGACTTTTAAAAAGCCCCTACAGAAACCTGGGCATCCAAGTGCTACAGGGAAAGCCTCCAGCCCACACTCTCTTGCATGGCACTCTTAGCATGCACACAAGAGACCAGAAGGGCTGGAAGATTGGAAATAGACTACAGAGGCCTCGTAGTGGGTATGAGGACAGTACAGAGACAGCACAGAACAGAGCAAAAGGAGGCAGGACCTGGGAGCCATGGAGGAGCTCTGGACTCCAGCAGCAGGTAATGCAGATACAGGCAGCAAAGCCCCAGGCCTGAGGGGTGAGTTCCATTACAAAACAAGCCACACTCACAGAAGGTAATTAAGGACTCACACCAGCCGCCCCACACCACCCTGAAGTATGTCATGGGTGATACAGACACCCCTGCAATCAGGAGGAAGAGAAAAATCTAGATAGAGGGGTGATTCCTAACTTGGTTAATTGTTACTTCCTCCTTGGGAGGGGACTGTTAGACTAGAAGTCAGCAGAACTTTCTGGAACTTGCAGAATTGTCTGCTACCAAGCCAAGATGGGTTTTTTAATTTAGCCTGACCCTAGTTATAGATAAATAAAACCATTACTTTCTTTGGTATATCTGTGTGTATGACTGGTAAACTTTATGCTCTGTTCAGAAGTCCTAAGAAAATGTGGACTTCCTGTTGGTATGGTGGACTTGGTAGAGCATTTGTTTTTATTATCCCAATGATTCTGATATGCCCCATTTACAGTGTTATAAGGCATAAACTCCAAAGAAAGTTTGTTTCCATGGTAGAGGGAGAGAGCGTGTAACAGGTGGGCCTTGGCCCTCGCAGTTCCAGGAAGCGTGAGAGGCCGCATTGGTGACCGCTGAGCTTGTGAGGGCAGGAGCAGCGAGCTGATGGGCCACTTATGGGCCGCCTGAAACAGCTTTGTGAGCCACTTATGGCTCGTGAGGGAACAGGTGGAACCACGGCTGTGGGGAAGGAAGCAATAAAAATGCAGGAGTGTTGAAGAGAGCAGGAACTGCAGGAAGAAAATAAGCTTTAGTTTCATTGACAGAAAAAAACGTAAACATCAAGAAATAGATTGTTTGGATTCATGGGGGACTCTTCAAAAATATGAAAGCAACAAGTACCGTTTCCCCCACTAAATAGAGAAAGAAAAAGAAACCAACTGAGGAAACAGTGGAGAGGGGCTTTCGACAGTGTTAAGATGGGTCTATATAGATTAACACTGCTCAGATTCTGAAGAGAAATTAAGACCTCCAGAAATTAAATTAAAAAGGAGAAAGACCTAAAACGGGTAAGAAAATTTTTTAAAAGTAGAATGTCTCCTAAGAGAACTTGTATTAAATATTTTTGTAAGTTAAATGATTTTTTAAAATTTTAATGTTAAATAATTTCCCCAAGAGAACATAATCATTAGTATAGCAGAAAGTGGCTGAGAAGTGATTATCATAACTGACATGTCCTAAAACTGTTAAATGTTAATATATTAAATTGCTTCACATTTCAAAGAAAAAGTATATAAGTATTTGAAAAGTATATTTTTTAACTTTTGGACCTTGGAAATAGGTCCAAGAAATGTGCATATTATTAATATAAAATAGAACCTTTTATAAATTAAAGCTAGCTCATCAACTATTTTACAAGCTCATTGTCCTCCAAATGATTAAGACAATGATTAAACACTTTGTTCCAGGCCCATGGCAGTTATAGGCAGACCTTTATTCCTCAGTTTTTCATTTTTACAAGTTATATATGCATACAGTGTGATGTGTGTGGTACTGATGCTGAGAATCAGAGAAGAACCAAACAGAACAGAGAGCCAAGAAATACACCTGTCCCCTCTTGATCTGTGACAGATGCTACCATACATGAGGAAAAGGACACATTTTTCAAGGTGATGTGCTAATAATCAGGCACCTCGATTTTTTTTTAAACAATGAAATTGATCCCTACTTCACACTATACACAAATCAACTTCAAATTGGCAAAACATTTTAATATAAAAAAGAAAAATTATAAGCAAAGCTTTTAGAAAGTGACTAGGAAACTGTCACCATGAATATGTGATACACGGCCAACATGGTGTTTTGGGTTCATCAAATGCAATGTCCTTTTCATTGTGGACATTGTAAGAGCGCATGACCCAGGTACCATGTACTTGGCATCTGGGCTTGGAATGTAGGCAGAAGTGAATGACAAACAGCGCTTCTAAAGCTGACTTCTATGAAACTTCCCACCCAGTCTTCCTCAACCCTCATTTATCTTTCTTCCTTCATTTTCTGGCAAATGGAAAGGACTTGGTGAAGGACTCCATGTGGGTTGGAAAGAGTCTGAGTCTCAAAGTAACTGCGTGAAACAGGGGCCTCCCCTTTTCCACCACACTATAATGTAAAGAACCCATACAAATCAACAGAAAAAAGTAGATAACCCAAGAGGAAAAGTGGACAGTTAAATAAAGGAAAACATCCAAGTGGCAAATAAACCTCAAAAAGACTCTTCGGTAATCAGAGATCTAAAAGTAAAAACTGTGTTTCATACTCACTGGATGGGCAAAAAAATGTTAAAGTCTGTTTGTTTTTTGAGACAGGGTCTCACTAAGTAGCCCAGGCTGGCCTTGAACTCCAGAAATCCTCCTGCCTCAGCCTCCTGAGTGCTGAGATTACAGGCATGTGCCACCATGCCCGGCTTAAAAAAATGTTAAAGTATAATACGCCAACATTGCCACACTGCAGAGTAACAGGAGCTCTCTTATGTTGCTAGTAGAAATGTTCATTCATACAACCACTTTGTAAAATAGTTTGTCATTATCTTGGAAAAATGAAGACAGAAGCACCCAATGATTTAACAAAATTAAGCATGTAAATGCAAGAGGAGCCACACACACACACCCCAAACCATGTACCCAGAGGCAACTCAAATTTTGTTGCATTGATAGTGAAATGAATAACTTTTTGAAATGACCTACAACTACATGCAAAAATTATTGTGTCACAAACGTAATATTGAATGAAAGAAGCAAGCCACAGACAATACAATACATACAGAATTATTCCATTTATGTAAATGTCAGGGATGAGCAAAACTAAACTATAACATACAAGTATACATAAATAAATGAAAAAGAAAGCAAGGAAATCACTTTTTTAAAGTTGGATAATGATTAAGTAGTCTGACGCTTACACAGATGTTTAATCTGTAATAAGTTGTTAAATTGTATCTGTAAATTTAAGTGTATATATGTGTGTGTGTTTGTGTGTGTGTACATAATATTTGCAATAAAAATGTGAGGAGAAAAAATAGATAATAATGTTATGGCTTGTATCTAGACCCCCCCCCCAAAGTCTCATGAAGTTATAGGTGGGGCGATTTGAAGGTGATTAGGTTAAGGATGTGATACTGGGATTAAGGGTGTGATGCTGGGATTGAGGTTTGAATAATGGAAGCCCCACGCAGGGCATGGGTGGCACCATACAACAGGTTTACAGCCTATAAAGGGAGAGAGAGGAGACAGGCTTGCTGCTGCTTCTACTACTGCTGCTTCTACTGATAGTTGCTTGCTGCCTTCTGCTTGTCATGCCATGAACTCCTCTGTAATTTCCCTCTGCCATGCCACCCTGCCTTAGAGCCAGCCAGCTATGAGCCAAAACTTCTACACACTGTTAGCTTAAAATAAACCTTTCCTCCTTCAACTTTGGTGTTGGGTATTTTTTCTCAGCAATGAGAAAAGTAACTAAGACAAATGACCTATTAAGCAATGAAACTGACATTATTAAGTGTGAAAAGAAGAAATTCTAGAGATAAATAGGTATTATTGAAAAACAAAAACAAATTATACTGTCTTAAATGCCATTCAGAAGCAGAGAGATGATTTTTTAAAATCAAAAATAAATTAGCAGCAGGGCCGGGGATTTAGCTCAGTGTTTCTGCCGCCTGCCTCACAAGCTCAAGGTCCTGAGTACCAATACCAATCCCCAGTACCAACAAATAAATAAATAAATAAATAAATAAATAAATAAATAAATAAGCAGCTAACTTTTGGGATTTGTAGAATCCCATAGAAGAGGGAAAGAGGGGAAGGGAAAGATGGGAAGGGAAAGGGATGAAAAAAAGAATTAAGATGTATTTTGTACATGTACCAATTCCCTACAAAGAATGTAATCATTATCCACTATAAATATGTACCAATAAAAATAAAAATTAATAGAAGGTAACAATTAATTTTCAGGTTTTGTCATACATGACAATAACTTCTTTTTGATCCAACTTCAAATTTGCAACCCTTACAATCTCTTTTAAAAACAAAATACACATGACATGAGTCAAAGGACAAACATCTCCTGTGAAAAGGAGATACCTGAGCTGAGACCTGAAGGTTAAGTAGAATTAGCCTAATGAGGAGTATTTTGGGTGGAGGAAACAACAGACAGCTCTGACCCATTCCAAGAACTGAAAGGAGACTTGCTTGGCAGAAAAGTAATACCAGCATTTACCTGGAGATAGCTAATAAGAGCAAGGCTAGAAAAAAAGCAACTCCAGAAACTTGGGTTTTGCTAAAATGTCTCTTGGATGAACCTCTATTCTATTTCACCAGCTCTGATAACTGGCCCCTTCCCCAATGCATACGCGTGTGTGCATACACACACACACACACATGCACACAGAGGACAGAATTGGAAGGTGAACAGATTGGCATTCATAGGAGGAAAGTATAATGTAGTACCTCAAATGTAACTGCATAGTCTCTATCTCAGATTTCTATATTTCTATAAACCTCATAAATAGTAAGCCAGTCCTGGGAAGAAGGAAAGAATCAGAATGAGCCAGAGGACAGAGCAAGCCCTTTCTCTTGACTCTGCAGAAACTAAAGGAAGGATGTGGGTGTTCCAAAAGATGCAGATCCCAGGACTGCAGGAGGGGAAGTGGGCTCCATCAGAATTGAAGCTTTCATTTGCCCACTCCAGTGCTTGCAGTATTTCAAGTAAAATGTTTCAGAATCAAGGCAGCGCATTTCCAAATAAGAGCAGACAGATTTTCAAGGTGTGATCAACTTACCCACCCTATTGCAAGGAAACTCCTGACTTTTTATGCTTACTCGAGTTAATAAAATGTGCTGTTGTTGACAAGAAGACCAATAGCTTTGAAGTAAATAGGTACATCATGCTTAAAACATCCACTCTGTCTCCATGGTTCATTTTCAAACACAATACACATTATTTCAGATAGACATTTAAAAGGATAGATATGTACCTGGTACTGTGAAAAGAAATTATACATTTTCTAGTGCCAGAGAACACAGATGGTCCATTTACCACTTCAGGGGATTTGCCACTGTTTTTGAAGCAGTAAAAGTTTCTTATTCTCACTTTTAAAAAATTTCCTATTCTCTCTTGTGATATTCACTAATGCTATGGAATTCTCCAGGCACTTGAGAAACCATTAAAAGTGGAGAAAATTTCTGTTCTCTAAGGAATGTGAGTCTGATATTTATTTTTAAACCAAACAGGTGTGCTGAAAAAGGACACATAGGATTTACACTTCTACAATAACATGGCCTTGGGATCAAAAGCAATCACACCAATGTCAAATCACTCCAACTTGTCACTTGAACATAGGAGAGACTCAAAGCCTATTGGTTAATTGATTTATTAGTCAGTTAATAACTGATTTATTAGTAATAAATTCAGCTTGCCTTCTTTCTTTGGGTCCCAAAAGATATATGGAAGTTAAGAAAGAATAAAGAATGCTAGGAAGTCTTGAAGAGTAGATGGAGCAATTATCCCATAAAACAATGATGTTACATTTTGTAAAATGTCTTTCCAAGAAATATTCCAAGATTCCATTTTAGAATCCCAGGAATGTTTCAAATTGATTGAATAAAATGCCCAACAATGTTTCATCAAGAACTTAAATGAAATATAAATGTGTAGACACATCCAGAAGCATACACAAATCAATCACACAATTAAACAATATAACATTTCCAAAAGAAGATTCCAGGGAAAATGAAAGATATTTATGAGTTACAAAACAATATTTAAAAATATCTACTTAATGACTATTGTTTTTCAGTCTGGGTTCTGGATATAATATACTGATTAAGGCAGACACAATACCTTCCTTTATAGAACAAAAAGCAAATTAAAAAGTATGATGAGAGTTACAAAAAGAAGTTAGATGGCATGAAATTACATTAGACACATGGTGGTAAAGTCAGAATGCTGTCTTTGTTTCAATAACATTTTCTTTGATAAATAGCATGAATTATAATTCTGAATTCTAAATTTATTATTAAAGGAATTGAGGTTGTATAAGTAGTTCAGAATAAAGAAATTAATCATCACACTAGAAAGGATTTTGACAGAATTTTCCATACTGCTCCATTGATATAATTCTTCAACCTCTGATATTTACTGCTGCTGAAGAAAAGAAGACAAAGGAGAAGTCAGTGAGAACCTGAAGGATTGTTTGAATTGGTTGGTTGGTTGGTTGATCTTATCAACGTGGAGTAAACTACACTGAAAGTGTAAAAATTTTTTTAATATCTAAGTAGCCACCAAAAATAATTCCTCATCTTAGTTCAGCATATGTTGAGTTCCACACTGAATTCAATTTAATCATTCTCTGAGTTTCATCACACAATGGTTTCCCAACCATGCTTAAGATCATCCTAGATGCTATTCAATACTTGTACTAAGGCTTTAGGGCCAGACCTATTCCCACTTTGTTCCTCTGTGGTCCTTTTACATATAATCTCCCTTTACTAACATGTAGCTTTACTTAGGCATATCAATTAGTGAATATATTTATTTGTACAAAAATACCATATTTCCTGGATTGTTTAGAGCAAGCATTTCACCAACAATAACAAAAATAAATCCACAGTGAAAATAAGCTTAATAAATTTATCATGAATTCCCATAGTTTAAAAAAACGGTACTTACATTTAACAAATTCTACTCTTTGTGAACTCTGGGCAATTTAACAGTCTTTTAAAGGCCAAAGTAGATGTATACTCAAAGATTCCATCTAATTTAGTTGTAAAACCTTGCCTTTTAATCTGCTTCTAGAGGACTCCTCTTTCTCTTCCTTTGGCCCATCCCACCAGTGGAGGAAAGGGTGGGTTTTACTGATCTTGAGTATACAAAGTGGGTGAGAAGAGTGTGAAATATTTACAATTAGGAAATAGTCATATTAGTGCAAATTGAAGGGCTTGGTATGGTGACAGATTTGACAAGAGTTTGCCTTCCTTGGAAAAGGCCTCAAATTTTCTCAAAACTAATCTTTCTGACTGAGGACAAAACCCAGTACTTGATCATGACAAGTAGCAGACTGAAGAGGTAAAACTGAGGTGTGCTGTCCTATAAAATAGCCACTAACTACATGTAGCCATTGGAATTTACTAAAATTTAGAGTCCAGTTATTTGGTCACACTTTCCATGTTTTACATGTCCAGTAGCCACATATGTCTAGTGGTCACAGTCTTGGGAAGCATAGAAGATCATATTCTACCACCACAGAACATTACATTAGATGGGCTACAGAACCTTTTTAGAAAATTCCTCTGCTTACTTGGAAGGGAGGAATTGAGATTTCAGAAAATGCTGTTGGATTAAAAATAACTATTAGCTTCTCTGAAATTGTTACCAGCTCTCAGGACTCATCCCCAAACTGGAAACTATTGTGTTAATACTAGTTCTTCCCTTCGTCTCTGTCTCTCTCATTTCAGGTTTGTCTGATTGGACTGTCCAGTCCCACCTCCTTAAACTTTCCATCTCAAAGACTTGACCACTGTCCTCCAGCCAGGCTTACACTGCCTCTCAGCTTATCTACACTTTCTATTAGATCACTCTGGTTCTTGTTATATTTTGTCATCATAACAATATGCTTTTGCATCTTGAAAGACCCTTCATAGAACCCAGGACACTTCTACCCAGAAGAGGAAGGAGGTGGATATTTAAAATAATGGAATTCTTTAAACCATTCCAGATCAAACATTGTACAGAATTCTCTTCTCTGCTTCAGTCACATCTACCCCCAAATATTAAGTGAATATTTAGTCATAATAGCTCAGCCTAATAAAACATACATTCATGATTACATAAAAGCCAAACCTTTCCTTTAAGCCTCTTGACCTTGACATGAAGAAAACACAGTGACTAAATTTCAAAGTGTGTTCTTTTGGGCAAAGGTTTCTCTTATTCAAACATACCTTTAGAAGCCAGTAGAAAGAACTTGCTGATAACTGTTTCAACACCATGCTTTATTAAAACAAATTATTCCTTTTGTTTACTACGTGGTCAGACCCTGATGAAAAGCAGATCTTCATGAGCACATTTTTGTGCAGATTCCTTACCTTTCTGTTTACAAAAGAAAGTGAAGGTCTTTCAGGCCTATTTGTCACCATGTCCCAGTAGCCAACAATGCACATTATCAACAGCTTAAGGCTTCACTTCCTAATTAACTTTCCTAGAAACACAGGAACAGTCTGAAAACACAGAGCTCTCCTGTGTATCCATCCCTCATTCCACTGCACTTGGATGGTGAGCGTGTTGAATCTCAAATGGGGTGGGAACATCCTACACACAAAGAAGGAAATCTGAGAGGCTTTCTGCAGGACAAATTAGTTATCTACTTCAGATAGAACATTTTTGAAGAATTACAACATTAAAGCAGTCTTGCCCCCAACCGAAGCATGAATGTTGAATTTAGTCTCAAACATACTTATTTCCTTCATTCCCAAGGTGAGATTCATTTTCACTTAATCACTAAAGATATTTCTCAGCCCATGGCTGAGGGATTCTAGATCACACATGCACACAATATCTCATGTATTAGTAATAGTGAATTTTAAATAGAATCATCAAATAGAACCATTATTAGAAGTAGAATTTTCTTTTAATTCTTGTTTGATTTGGGCATTTGTAACAAAATCCACCCCACTAAAGAATTAAATAATTCCTTAAGTATCCTACAATTATTATGCAACCATCCATTTTAATAGAAACAAATTCTTTTGGCAAAATTTTGGGTGTGTTTGCAAAAATGCAATACTGCAGTTATTTTATCACTTTCTCATAGATTCCTTGGTTATTTTGTCCATTTCACAGGAAAAGGAAATAGTGTATAGGAAAGTTAATAAAAAACCTCAAGTTGTACATCCTGTCAACCATGAAACCAGGAACACTATTCAGAATGAGGCACATGTGTTTTCAAGGAAATCTATTAATTAATCACTTCAGCATACTCTGTTCCTCTCAGAGAAGAAACCAGGACATTTTCTCAGGCAGCAAGTTCTTGCTTATTTCAGAGCATCTCTAAAGTTGTATAATATAGGTAATATATAGCTGTATAATTTCACTAGAAATAGTAAAAGAGTTATTATGATACACCTGACATTTCTGATTGCATGACTCTGGCTTCTTTCTGGTAAGATCACTTATTTCCTCAAGTCTGACATTCCCGAAAACACAAGCTTAGTCAGGAAAAGCTTTGCCTTTTCTTGAATCTATGTTTAGGTAACATTATTAGGCAAGAAAACCTTCCCAATGCTATTATATTCCCAGCTCAGCAGGCCTACCCACACCACAGTTAATTGCATAATCATCTGCTTTCTACTACTAAAATTCATTATGCACAAAATATGCAAATTTCAGTTAGCCCTACTTTTTCTTTCCAATAGCCTATAATAGCCATCAAAGAGAAGGGTCCGTTGGCAGAGAACATTCAGTTTAGTAGAACAAATGTTGGGAAGACTGCAAACAGTCTGAGGAAATTTGAGGACAATGTAAATGTAGTTTGCTCAGAAACCCCAGGAAAGAGATTCTGCTTTTGAAATCAAATGTATGTGATCCTCTTTATAAGAGAAGATTTACAAAGTCTGGTCCTATCTAAGTTCTGCCTGGTTGCTATTTGTACAGTGAAAGAAGCAATTCATAGTCCCAGTGGCGGTAATCTGGTAACTTGCCAGCTCAGCTTAAATTGACTATGACCAGGTGGGGAAAAGGGACTTTACAGGACCATCAAGAATGAACTAGCCTAGCTGCATGTGAGAATCTGAGCAATTATTCATGTAAACGTTCTCATGGAGAATAGTGGTACTGCTTTCTTACTTGAAGCCTTGCCTAGTTAAATATATAAGAAAACAGCAAATCCCACCCGAGCCACATTTTATTCCAGCCTATATGCATTGCCAAGATGTAAAGAGATAACTATGTGTAAAATTGTTGCACAGAGCCTTGAACTAACCAAGATGCAAAGGGAAAGGAAGATGAAAGAATTTAAAATGGTGTGGCTGATTATATAATAGCCAAAATAAAGTTTCCTTTCCAATGTCAACTAACTCAAACTCAATCTTCACCCATGCAAATACAGCTTTGGAGTGTGAGCCTCATGCTTGAAAGTTACTTTCAGCAGATCTTAAATAGGTGAAGGAAGCAATTAAGAGGGAGCAAAGTTCACCTATGTTAGATCTTGAATGCAGCAGGAAAAGAGAGATATCAAAGAGGAGATGCCTTTTTTTCCAGTTATGGTGAGAAATGATGGAGTTCAGTATGAAACCAAGGACAGAAGAGGTTGGTCAGTGAGAGCATGTGCCAGAGTAGAGGTGAGCCGAGCCATGTCGGGCAGAAGATTGGCCCACAGTGGACAAATGCATGAGGAGACCTTGAGAACATTGAGAGGAGGAAGGAAATCCAAGTGTAAAAATAAGATTGAATTTGAAGCCAAAGGGGGTGATCCAACATCACAGAACATAAAGGAGTCAGGTACCACATAATTTTACCTAAGTGGTTTGTTATTGTGTCAACAGGCTGTTAAAAACTCAATTTACAACCCACTGCTCTTGTCAAGAGAAGTAAATTAATAATAGATTACCTATAGAAACAATGTTTTCAGCTACCAATTAAAAGACAGAAAAGAAGTAGAATCAAAATAGCGTATTCTGAGGTCAAGCAAAAATTCCATGTGCTAGTACACATGATCGAAGTATACAATATCTTCCCCCTAGAGTGTCCCAGACACACGTTGGTTTACATAAATTAATACCAATCCCCACTTACTTTGGAAGAAGAAGTTACATAAAAATCATGGTAGAGAAAGCCAATGTGTTAGTATATGTGCCTTTAGAACTTTTTAATGTATTAATATCCTCCCTTCACTATAATTTGTAACTACCTCTTACAAAGACCTTCCATGGGATGAAATGCAAGTGGGCACCCTGAAATACTGAAGAGAAGGGAGAGTAGATTCTATACAGATGAACAATAGTATGGACTAGTGTTGACAGAGAGAACAATAAAGGGAGAATAAAAGGATTAGACAGTTATAACAGAAACTTATGTAACCTTTATTAGTCATACTTCTTCAGGCTGTTCTGCTAAAAAACACTCTGCACCTGTTGAATTTTTTAAAAATCAAAAACTGGAATAGTTCCACTGCAAAGTGTAGCTACTTTATTTCCCCCTTGTAACACTGATCATACTTTGTTATAACTGCATGTTTAGTGTCTCTTCCCTGCTAGGTGCTATGCTTGGTGAGGTCAGGTTCCTTGGTGCCTTGGTTCATCGCTATATTTCTGACCGCCAGAACTTTGCCTGCCAATGTAAATACTAAATAGAGTAGGGATGAAGGAAGGAAGAATGGAAGGAATGATGGAAAGAAAAATAGAAGGAAGGAACAAGTCATCTTGGATAGTAGATACCAGGGATCACAGTGAAACCTCTGTCAATTGTCCCCTCATGCGTATGTCCATAACTGCTGTTTGGAATATCACCAAGTCATCGCAGCAAAGGAAAACGGGGCTCTATTAAACGCTCTCTCATGGAAGCTGCACATAGACATCTACTCATAGCTCATTAATCGGAACTGGTAACATGATGCCTAAACACAGAGGGCCAAGAATCAATCAATTAGGGAAGAGAGGTACCGGACATATTTGGGAAACAATCCTAATGACATCTTTAACCAGAGGAACTGTCTGGTGGCAGGGTGAAGGATAGATTGGAACAAGAAGAGTTTTAAATGAGGACAATCAGCTAGGAAGTTACTGTATTGATCTAATGTATAATTAGAAAAGAATAGAACTACAGATGCTAATTTAAAGCTTGCATATATATTATTTAAAAATTAATAATAACAGTAATAATTGTCTAGAATGTAGACTTAGGGTCTTAATGCCTGTGCCTTGGAGTGCATTGCTCTCATCACCCCACCTTTGTTGTGCCACTGGTGGGGAACTAGTTTTCAGTTCAAGGAATATTGACAAATGCATATATCTATGAAACTACCATCACAACCAAAATATGAAACATTTCTATCATCTCTAATGGTTCTCTGTTCCCCTTCAAATTTCTACTCCTGGCCTTAGCAACAACTGATCTGTTTATATCATTATAAAATTGTTTTTTGTCAAGAATTTCATACAAATGGAATCATACAATATGTATTTTTTTAATGTCTGGCTTCATTTACTCAGCATATTATTCTTAACATTCATACACATTGTTGCATAAGTCAGGACTTTGCTTGTTTTATTGCTGAGTAAGATTCCATTATTTAGAGGTACCATAATTATTTATCTGTTATTGTGCTGATGAACATTTGCATTGTTTTCAGTTTAGGTCTATTATGACCAAAGTTAATTCAACCAAATCTTTCTGTAGACATTATATTTACTTCTTTTGGATAAATACCTGGGCTGCTACAATTGCTATATGATAAGTGTATACTTACTTTTCTGAGAAGTTTTTTGTTTTACAAAGTGATATCATTCTATAGTTCCAGTTACTTCAAATATTTGCAAACATTTAGTATAGTTAGACTTTTTAACTTTATCCATTCTAATGGTTGTAATTGTATCTCAGTATTGACCTTTTCCTTTGCCTGTACATTTTTCATATTAGTGATTTTACAAGATTATTCTTGTTCTTTTCTTTTTTTATTTTTTTTTTTATTTTTTTTGTTAAACTCTTTTATTAGTACATTTTAGTTATACAACACAATTACATTTCTCATTGGGAATTGTACCTTTACATCTTGGTTCTTGTTTTTTCCCCATTCCTAGCCCTCCCTTCACCCCCTCCATCCTTCCCTATTTACAAAGACTTTATTTCCTTTTTTTCCATTTCTCATCATTTGTCCTTTCCCTTCTTTCCTTTCCCCTTCCCCCTCCATTACCCCTACCCTTTTGGAGCTTTTCTTCCTATTTTACATTTTCGATTACTCATTCTAATCATTGGTACATTTTAGGTATACAATATAATGACATTCATCATTGGAAATTCACACCTTTACATAATCTCTCTTGGTTCTTATTTTTCACCCTTGCCCAGCCCTCCCTTCAAACCTTCCATTCCTCCCTATTTACAAAGACTTTGTTCCTATTTTTCCATTTTCTCATATTAATCCCATTCCCTTCTATCCTTTCCCCTAGCCCTCCCACTTCCTTCCCCTTTGCCCCTTTTCCTCCTATTTCACATTACCTATTATAAATTTAGTCCTTATTTACACTTTCAGTTTCTCACACCAGAGAAACTATTCATTATTTACACATCTGTGTCCTATTTATTTCACTTAAGAGTATCGCCTCAATGTGCATCCACTTAGCTCTAAATGTCTCTAAGTTCTCATTTTTTATGGCTGAGTAGTACTCCATTTTATTTTAAAAAAAAAACACATTTTCTTATAAAGTCTCCAGTTGATGGGCATTTGGGCTATTTCCAAGTTTTAGCTATTACAAACTGTGCTCCTATGAACATGGGTGCACATATATCACTGTGGTATGATTCTTTGAATTCTTTGGGGAAGATCCCCAGCAGTGGAATAGCGGGATCAAATGGGACTTCCAGTCCTAGTTTTTGAGGAATCTCCATACTGATTTCCACAGAGGTTGCACCAGTCTACACTCCCACCAGCAGTAGAGCAGGGTTCCTCTTTCCCCACAGCCCTGCCAGTATTTGCTATTGGTTGATTTCATGATAGCAGCCATTTTCTCTGGAGTGAGGTGGAATCTCAGCATTGTTTTCATTTGCATCTCTCGAATGACCAGTGATGTTGAACATTTTTTCATGTATTTATTTGATATTTCTACTTCCTTGTCTGAGAAATGTCTGTTCATTTCAGATGTCCATTTTTGAACTGGGTCTTTAAATTTGGGAGGTCTGATCTTTTTAAGTTCTTTATAGATTTGAGATAGTAGACCTTTGTCTGAGGAAAAGCAGGTGAAGATTTTTTCCCACATTGTAGGTTGTCTCTTCACACTGCTGGTGGTTTCCCTTGCTGTGCAGAAGCGTTTTAATAAGAAGAGATCCCATTTGTTGATTGTTTGTGCTAGTTCATGGGCAACTGAGGTTTTGTTCATAAAATCTTTTCCTACATAGATGTCTTCAAGAGTCCTACCTAACCTCTGTTCCAACTGGTTCAGAGTTTCTATTTTAATATTTAGATCTTTAATCCATTTTGATTTTAGTTTAGTGCATGGTGAGAGATATAGGTCTAGTTTTAATCTTTGGCAAGTTGAAGCCCAATTTTTCCAGCACCATTTATTAAAGAGGCTATCTTTCCTCCAGTGAGGGTGTTTGGCTCCTTTGTCAAAGATGAGATGGCTGAGTGTGTCTGGAGTTGTTTCTGCATCTTCTAATCTGTTCCACTGGTCCTCAGGTCTGTTTCTTTGCCAGTCCCATGGTGTTTTTATCACAGTAGCTTTGTAATAGAGTTGCAGATTGGGGATTGTGATACCCCCTGCCATGTCTCTGTTACCTAGAATTGCTTTTGCTATTCTGGGTCTCTTCTTGTTCCAAATGAATTTTTGCATTGTTTTCTCAATGTCCGTGAAGTATGCTGCTGGGATCTCCATTGGAATTGCATTGAAAATATATAGCAGTTTTAGAAGTATGGCCATTTTAACTATTTTAATCCTTCCTACCCAGGAGCAAGGGATGTCTGTCCATTTTCTGATATCCTCTTCAATCTCTCTTTTCAGAGTGCCATAGTTTTCAGAGAAGAGGTCTTTGATTTCTTTCATTAGGTTGATTCCTAGGTATTTCAGTTTTTTTGGATGCTACTATGAAAGGAATTATTTGCCCTATTTCTCTCTCAGTGACTCTGCCATTCATGTAGAGGAAAGCTATTCATTTTTGTGTGTTGATCTTGTAACTAGCTACTTAACTGAATTTGGTTATTAAGTTGAGAAGACTTTTGGTGGAGTTCTTGGGGTCTTCTATATAGAGTATCATGTCATCTGCAAATAGTGATAATTTGACTTCTTCATTTCCTATCTTTATTCCTTTTATTTCTTTCTCTTGTCTAATTGCCATGGCTAATGTTTCCAGAACTATATTGAACAAGAGTGGTGATAGTGGACATCCTTGTCTTGTTCCTGATTTTAGTGTGAAGGATTTCAGTTTTTGACCATTTAGTATGATATTGGTTGTTGGTTTTTCATCGATGGATTTTATCAGTGTGCGGTAGAGACCATCTATTCCAATTTTTTGTAGAGTTTTTATCATAAATGCATGTTGGATTTTGTCAAATGCTTTTGCTGCGTCTATGGAGATAATCATATGGTTTTTGTCCTTGGCTCTGTTGATACAGTGTATTACATTGATTGATTTGCATATGTTGAACCATCCCTGCATCCCTGGGATGAATCCCACTTGATCAGGGTGTATGATCTTCTTAATGATCTTCTGCATTTTATTTGCCAGTATCTTATTAAGGATTTTTGCATCTATGTTCATTAGTGAGATTGGTCTATAGTTCTCCTTTTCGGTTGGGTCTTTCTCTGCTTTGGGGATCAAGGTGATGCTTGCTTCTAGGAATGAATTTGGGAGTATTGCTTCCCTTTCAATTTCATTGAAGCGTTTAAACAGTAGTGGCAGTAGTTCCTCTCCAAATGTCTTGTACAATTCAGCAGTGAAGCCATCAGGGCCTGGGATTTTCTTAGTTGATAAGTTTTTAATTAGGTTTCCAATTTCATTGGTTAATATTGGGTTGTTCAGAATTTTTAGGTCTTCTTTGTTCAACTTTGGTAATTCATATGTATCTAGGAATCTGTCCATTTCTTCTGTGTTGTCCATCTTATTGGCGTATAGGTTCTGGAAATAGGTATTGATGATTCTCTGGATTTCTGCTGGGTCTGTTGTAATTTCACCCTTTTCATTCCTAATTGCATGGATTTGGGCCTTTTCGTTCCTTCTTCTGAGAAGGTTGGCTAAGGGTTTGTCAATTTTGTTGATTCTTTCGAAGAACCAACTCTTGGCTTCATTGATTTTTTGTATCATTCTCTTAGTCTCCATTGCATTGATTTCTCCTCTAATCTTTATAATTTCCTCCCTTGTATGGGCTTTGGGGTTGTCCTGCTCTTCCTTTTCTAGAAGCTTGAGGCTCAGCATCAGGTTGTTTAATTGGGCTCATTCTGTTTTCCTAATATGAGTATTCACTGCTATGAATTTCCCCCGTAAGACTGCTTTCATTGTGTCCCATAGATTCCGCTATGTTGTATTGCCATTGTCATTTAATTGAAGGAACTGTCTGATTTCTTCTTTAATTTCCTCTGTGACTCATTGGTTATTCAGAAGTGTGTTGTTCAATTTCCACGTGTTTGTGAAATTTTTTGAGTTTCTTTTGCTATGGATCTCCATTTTCATCGCACTAAGGTCTGATAATATACAGGGGATAACTTCAATTCCTTTGCACTTACTTAAACATGTTCGATGTGTGTGTATGTGGCCTATCTTGGAGAATGACCCATGTGCAGCTGAGAAGAATGTGTATTCTGATTTTGTGGGGTGGAAGACTCTGTAAACATCTGTTAAGTTCATTTGTTCAAGAGTTCAATTGAGTTCTAGTATTTCATTACTTATTTTTATCTGGTTGATCTATCTATTTGTGACAATGGAGTTTTGAGGTCCCCCACTACAATTGTATTAGTATTAGTGCATATATGACTTTTCATGTCCATTAGTATTTGTTTTATATAGTTGAGTGCACTAGTGTTTGGTGCATATATATTTATGATTGTCATCTTTTCCTCTTGGATTCTTTCCTTTACAAGGATGTAGTGTCCTTCTTTGTCTCTCTTAATCAGTGTTGGTTTGAAATCTACTTGATCTGAAAAGAGGATAGCTACTCCTCCTTTTTTTCAGGTTCCTGTCACATGGAGTATTGTTTTCTACCCTTTAACTTTCAGTCTATGAGTTTCTGAATTAAGTGTGTTTCTTGTATGCAGCATATTGTTGGATTTTGCTTCTTGATCCATTCTGCCAGTCTATTTCTTCTGATTGGTGAATTGAGACCATTAACATTGATGGTTATAACTGAAATGTATTGACTTGTCATTGCCATGACTTTTTCTTTTTGTTAGGTTCCCTCCTTTACATTTAATTTCTTGTCATGCCAGATAGGTTCATTGTGCTTTGCTTTCTGGGGTTGTGATCCTCAATGTCTTTTCCTAGGCTATTGTGTAAAATTCTTTGGAGTGCTGGTTTGGTATTCACAAAGTTCCTAAGGTGCTCTTTGTCATGAAAGTATCTTATTTCTTCATCCATTTTGAAAGATAGTTTTGTAGGGTACATCAATCTGGGTTGGAGGCTGTTTTCTTTCAGGGCTTGGAATATGTCACTCCAAGCTCTTCTTGCCTTGATGGTTTGTGTTGAGAAGTCTGCTGTGATTCTGATGGGCTTTCCTTTGTATGTGATTTGTTTCTTTTCTCTCACTGCTTGTAGAACTTTGTTCTTCTGTTGAGTTTCTGGAAGCTTAAAAATTATATGCCTATGTGTAGATTTTTTTTGATCAAGGCTATTTGGAGTCCTATATGCCTCACTTATCTGTATGTCAAGTTCTTTTCCTGTACTTGGGAAGTTTTCTGCCATCACTTCTGTGAACAGTTTTTTAATGTCATCTGCACGCTCTCCTGTTTCTTCATTGACTCTGACCAGTCTTATCTTATGCTTCTTTGCATTGTCTAGCAGCTGCTGGATTGATTTCTCATGTTCCCTTATAATTTTGAAGCAATTTTTCTTTTCCTGGTCATTAATTGCAATCTTATCTTCTATATCTGAAATTCTGTCCTCTCATTGGCTCATTCTGCTGTGTAGACTTTCAGTGGAGTTTTTCATGTCCTGGAAATCTATTTGCATCTGTTTTATGGATTCCATTTGTTTCCTATATTGGGATTCCATCATGTTCCTCAGCTCCTCTCTAGATTTATTAATCATGTCTTGCACTAGGAGCACAATTTCTCCTGTTATCTGAGAAATTATTTCTGATTTCATTTTTCCAGATCGACTTTTGTTGCCAGTTCAGTGGGTTCAGGTGGTTGAGTATCTGAGAGTTCAATCTCATTTCCCTTTGGGGTTGCTGTAGGTGATCTGGAAGTCTGATTTTGAAATTTATTTATATGTTTTCTCATTTCAACTGGGGGCTTGTGGGGTGCTGTTGGTGCCCATGTGGCTCACCTCCTCTGAGTTGGGAGAGGTGGGACAGGGGCCAGGAGTGGTGGTAGGTATAGAGGCCCAGAAACCCCTTCCTCTGGGCCAGAAGCAGCAGGACAGAAGGTGGCCCAAAAGCTCTTTCCTCTGGGATGGGAGCAGCAGGAGGGATGATGCCCGGGAAGCCCCTTCCTCTGAACCAGGAGCAGTGGGATGGCAGCTCAGAAGCCCCTACCTCTGGACCGGAAGCAGTGGGATGGATGGCCGCCCAGAAGCCCCTTCCTCTGGACCAGGAGCAGTCTCTAGTTCTTTTCTTAATGTTCTTGATCCCAAATATAGCAAAAGGAGGAATTTCAATTGCGACCACTTAAAAGGATATCACATCACTTCAATTATAATGGTTTCAATAATGATGGAAAACCAAGTACTATATACCACTTTTTGGTCAAGCTTATATTTTTCTAATCATTCAAAAACAGAGGCTATTCCTGGAGTCCTGCAATACCCTTTTCCTGCCTCCTATTACATACCTTATTCAGGGCTGGGGATTTAGCTCAGTGGTTTTGCTGCCTGCTGCACAAGCTCAAGGACCTGAGTTCAATCCCCAGTGCCAAAAAAGAGAGAGAAAAGATAGGTTACATATCTTACTCAAAGCATTGGCTTTTATTAGACTTGTTGCTTTTCCATATTCTAGGTAAGTACATCAGTTAAGTTTGTCTACTGTATTGGTTTGGAAGGCAGCCAGGGGACTGGTGGAGCACATTTCTGGGTGTATCTGTGTGGATCATGGAAGCATGGCCTTGGATACTATGTATGGCGCTGGCCCCTTCCTCTCTGGTTCTGTTCCCCCCCCCCTTTGCTTTCCAGGGGCCATGAGCTAAGCAGCTTTTCTCCTCCATGCCCTCTGCCATGATCTTTCTGCCTTGTACCACCCAGTTATAGACTGAATCCCCTGAAACTGTGAGCCAAATTAAACCTCTCCTTCCTTTAAGTTATAAGTGTCATTTGTATTATGTCCCAAGGACAGGAAAATGACTAATAAGGTAAGTTTTCTTTTTTTTTTCTTTTGAACTTAGTAAGCTCAGGTACATACTTGCAACAACCACAAAAAGTTTCAGAAGAAAATGAAGAGACACACCACATAATTCTTTTAAATTAAGGCAATATTTTCTAAGGAAGAATTAAACTACACTGCTTCAGGTGAAGAAGAAAGCCAAGCTGAAGTTATACACCTATAAAGTATGTTTTTACCTTTCTAACTTGACACTTTAGAATTATTCATGTAATGAAGCTATTGTTGTTGAAGGGTCACTTCTTCAGTTGCAGATGTTGAGTTATATCCAGTGGGAAAATATGCAGGTATGCACACAAATACAAGCTCCAGCACACACTCACCTCATTTACTAACGCTTAGGTATATGTTGTGTAGTCCTTCACTTAAACATCTGGTGAGGAGGGTAAGACTGAAAATTATAATAAGCATAAGCTAATTGAGATATTATTTAATAACAGTATCCATATAAATATCCACTTTATTTTACAGCATGAATCCTGGTAACTCTTTTCTTTCAATTTGTGTATACACCCCTTTCCAATGCCTGAACAAAATGCAAGTAATTTCCAAAAGTTTCCCTGATAGAAAATTGAGGAAATCAGAGTGAAGAGTTTCCTTTTCCTGAAAATTACCTCCTATATAATCTATATAATATCCAACTTTCTAACAGTTAATTTGATAAATTAATTTTTCCTTGCAATCAAACATTACAAGGAAAGTACAGTGTTGCTCTTTATACTCTGGGAGAACTCATGGGCCCTGCTTCCTATATTCAAGAATATAGGGGGTATAAACAGACTAACAAGATATCAGAAGAATTTGGGGAGGAGGATTTTCTATGAATTTATATTTCCTAGACTGGCCTCCATTTACAGTTTTAGATCAGATGACTAATCTTGAATTAAATGATCTTCTCCTATCTCCTATCTGACATTCCACATAGCCCAGATCCCTTCATGACTTGGCTCAAATATCCAGGAAATTTAGCCCAAATTCAAACTTGGCTTGTGAACCTTGGCAAAGCATTCTGTTGGCCTGATCCAAGATCCCTCCAGCCTGCAGCATGCAGTCTCTTCCCCGTGGAGAACCCAAACGGCTGGTTTTACTGTGTTTGTGTTGGTTGGCTTCCCCAAGACCAGGTTGATGTCTCCTTTCCCAAAGTTCCATGTCTACCATTCCCTGATATTCGTCACCACACTCAAAAGGGAAAATAAAAATCTCTCTAGCTTTTTCAGAATGGCTGGTTTAGTCCTGGACTCCCTCCCTTCCCAATCCTCCTGCTCCACATCCCAGTAGCATCCTTGTGCAGAGTTCAGCCATCTTTAACATGTCCTGAACATCATCTTGGCTAATCTTTTTTTTTTCTTTGCCATGTGCCCCACAGAACTTTATGAAAGTCTATAAAAAGTGCATTTTGACTGTGCGGTAGTCTACAAAGTGTATCACTCCTATTTTGGTTATTCTTGCAATTAAGGTAAAATGATTTTCTACAGAGTATCTCTTCATGCATGAAGAATTACAGTCAAAGAAATCTCAATGTGTAATGCTAAATCTCTTCAAAATATAAGCTGCTGTCTCCTCAAGTTAACAGGTACATTTAGGAGAACTGCAATTATATTGTAATTGCATTAAATCTCAAAGTAACTTTCTGAAAGGCATTCCTCTAAAATCCACTGAAATTGAGCAAGTAAAGACACTCAAAATTTGTAGGAGGGTAGGAGAGTGTCATAACACTCTCATGTTTGATAATAAAAGCATGAAAAGGGTATAATAAGTGAAGCATTTTTGTCCTAATATGGTATTCTATAGATGGACCATGAAACTTTCTTTTAAAAAAATACATAAGAATTTAATCAATATTAAGGTTGAAAATTCAAACTGGAGCATTTGCTTTTCTAGAGAAAAACAGTTTTCTATTCACAGCAAGTACTAAAATGCCATGTGGAATATGGAGTTAAATATTTTAAAAAGGGATTTTTTTCTTAACTTATGTTTAGTTTTTCTAAAATCCAACATTTCAAGAAACAAAAGTTAAGGGCCAGGGATTTAGCTCAGCGGTTTCGCTGCCTGCTGCGCAAGTGCAAAGACCCGAGTTTGATCCCCGGTACCAAAAAAAAAAAAAAAAAAGAAAAAGAAAAAGAAACAAAAGTTAAAAAAAAATACTTTTCACCTATTAAATTTACAAATAATAAAGAAATTTGATGTGGGTGATAAAGTAGAGATAAGTAATCCTCATCTATGATTAGTATGAGTTTAAACTGGTGATTTATGAAAAGCAATTGTCATGCATTCTGACATAAATAGACAAATACCAGACACTAGCCCCAAGAAAATAATCAAAAATTATTCAAAGATGTGAGTACAGGGATAGTCACCCCAACAGCATAATTTACAATAAAGATGTGAAAGAAAAGAGGTTGGTTTTGTTAATAAATGGAAATACAGTGGCAAATCAGTGCATAAAGGAAGTGGGTAAAACTCTTGCTCCAAACATCTATTTTTATCCATACATTTTCATAGGAGTGCAAAGGCTGATGGATGTGAGGGCGATTTGACTGTGACATTTGTCACCCCATTGATTGCCAGGGTTGACTCAGCTGATCTGGCTGGCTAGGCAGAAGTCCCCTTCCTCCCTCACCACTCCATGTGAGTCCCTCATCCCTCCCAAAGCTGTGTGCTCAGTGGGAGAGGAGACCACCCCCGAGAGAGGAGCACCATTTCCTTGGTCAGTGGTATATGAGTAGCTGCATTACCCCACTAGAACCTCCAAACAAGAATGCCTGATGTTAGCATAGATAAGGCCAGACCATACAAAAGGACAATAAAAGGTGGAGATTTGAGATCAATGAGAAAAAAATCTCTTTACATTAGCATCATATTGGTTCCAGATATCTGAGACTTGGTGTGCCTGGTTGGCTCCATAGAACTTTTGACCACCTGGAAATTCTGGTTGACAATCACAACAAGGGAAGCATTTCTATCTTCCTACAAAAAGAACTGTGTAACATTGAATTTATGAAAAGCAGGTGACCTCTCATTCCATTCTGCCTTAGGCAGTCCTGCCTGGTTTATTCCTGTAGCCTGGGTGTAAATAGTTAATAGACACTTTCTTTTATTCTCAAAAATGCCCATGCTCTGGAATACTATAAATTATATAGTCACTCTCATGAACTATATATCTTAATTAAATAAATTTCAATTATCTTTATTAAATGGTGTTTTGCCACAATGGAATATACTACAGAGCATTACATGAAATACTTCAGCATAATCCATTATAGCATTTGCTAAAGGTGTTATCCACTATATTATGCTGGTTTTTGTTTCTTTCTCTTTTGTTTTGGAGAACTGATGATAAGCATTTCTCTGATATCTCAGCCACAGTGTGAATGTGTTTCTCTCCCTGAATATCTGTTATATTTTTTGTCTCCTGAACTCCAAATTGCAGATTTTTCCTATTTCCCAGTTTCTATTCAGCTATTGCCAAATTCTTGGAAGCAAATGTATCTTCAGACATCTTCAGACTAAATCAAGGTCTTCAAGTTCTGGGAGATAAATGATTAAGTCCCTAATTTACCATTTGTTTTCTCTAGAGTGTAAGTACTTGCTTTTAATTCCTGGGTTTTAAAATGGAAGAAATATCATCCGAACCCCTGACCACTAAGCAATAGCATGGTTTTGTTCTCCAAAAGATACATTTTAATAGCAAGAACATGATAGGTGCCACCTATAGATCACATCTGTCAGACCACCCCTCAGACACTGCCATGTTTGACCTGTGCTGCTTCAGTGACATCAGTGACACATCCTCAGAGTTCCCACGAGAATGGGACCCCATGCTGTGTTCTGATCATGAGTTCCTGAATTTATCCCTGTAACTTCTACCTCCAGCCTGTTTATGGATTTATACGGGTTCTGTACTATAGATAGCTGTCACTCTAAATGGCACTTGGTGATTAGTCTAAGGATATAAGGTAATGTTTCCTCTAATTATTAAATGATAGTAGAAGCCACTACTTGACAGAGTTCCAGGCCAGCAAAGCAAGGCTGGGATTCACTTTGACCACTTACAACATTGATCAGCAAAAGGTAAGGACAATAAAATCACCAGAAAACAAGATTCTTTAGCAATGATATGTACTGGTATTATTTTTCTTCTTGGTGTCTCCTTGGACTGAGCATCAACATTTTTCTGTTGTAACAATTTATTTTTTAAAAGACATTATCATGTTATCTCTGCAACTTTTCTGTAAATCTGAAACTATTCTGAAATAAATTTAGTTTAAAACAAAAGAGTAGCATCTTTTTAAAAAATGATGCTCTGTATGCTAGTTTACAGGGTTGCTAACCAAATCCATACAGTTCTCCAGACTCCAGGCTCATGGCAAGAACATACTTCCTGGACTCCTATAGTTGGCAGGGTCACGGGACCACCACTGGCCAATGAAGTGGGCTGAAAGTATTTTTTGGCATACCAGTTAGTTTCTCTTATAAAATGCCATTTTTCTTCTGCCATGTTGATACACAATGACCTAAATAGTGAATGTTCTACTTCTATGGTCTTCAGTAATGATAAAGAAGCAAAGGAAAATGCCAGCTAACTACCAAGGAGCATGTATGTCAATAAGATACAAACCTTTATTTTTCAAGCTACTAATATTTAAAGACTGCTCTTTCCCAAAATATAAGCAAGTGATATGCCAAGACTTTGGGGAGAATGGTGAAGTCTAAGTTTATTTATGTGTACTGTGTGTGTGTATGTGTGTGTGTATGTAATTAAATGAGCCCTTATGCATTATTTAGTATGTATTCTCTTTGTCCAAAAATACTGCAGAGTAACACCTATTGGTCTGGAGTAATTAATCAGAGTTCCCTTTCATCAAATGATCCAATTAATGTAGTAAATTATATACTCACACAAGCAGTACTGTACACCTCTAGGAAATGTACTAACTTTATAATATACATTTTGTGCATAAACTTCATTCTAAACCTCCGTTTTATTTTCCTAACTTGATTTTTACCTTCTCTCATGTTTCTAATTTATTTACAAATTTCTCCATTATGCTATAATTTTTTAAAATTTCTCCACTGATTCTGCCACCTGCCTCGCAAGTGCAAGGTCCTGAGTTCAATCTCCAGTACCAAAAAAAAAAAAAAAATTTCTTCACTGAGAAATAAACTAATGCAAGTGTTGAATGCATATAATTCATTTACATACATAGTTATTTAATTTTAAACTGATTTTAAATTAATATAGCAAAATAAAATTATATTTTTTAATGTGTGCAAAGAACAGCTTTTTCTCTTTTAATGATGTTACAGGTCCTCCACCTAATATCATTGCCCTTCATATTGCAGAAAAGCAACCCACTCCGGTGACTGATTAACCCTATGATTTTTTAAAATTAATTTTATTGGTACATTTTAGGTATACAATATAATTACATTCATCATTGGAAATTTGCACCTTTATGTAATCTCTCTTGGTTCTTATTTTTCCCCCTCCCCCTGCCCTCCCTTCAACACCTCCATCCCTGCCAATTTACAAAGACTTTGTTTCCATTTTTTCATTTTCTCACATAAATTCCATTCCCTTCTTTCCATTCTCCTATCCCTCGACTTCCCCTTCCCCTTTGCCCCTATTCTTCCTATTTCACATTACCTATTATACGTTTTAGTTCTTATTTATACTTTCAGTTTCTCACATCAGAGAAACTGTTCGGTACTTACACATGTGTGTCCTATTTATTTCACTTAAGAGTATCACTTCAGTGTGCATCCATTTAGCTTTAAATGTGTCTAATTTCTTATTTTTTATGGCTGAGTAGTACTGCATTTTATAGCACTCTGAAAAGAGACATTGAAGATAATATCAGAAAATGGAAAGAAATCCCTTGCTCCTGTGTAGGAAGAATCAACATAGTGAAAATGGCCATACTTCCAAAACTGCTATACAGATTCAATGCAATCCCAATTGAAATTCCAGCACCATACTTCACGGGCCTTGGGAAAACAATTCAAAAATTCATTTGGAACCAGAACAGACCTAGAATAGCAAAAGCAATTCTAGTCAACAGAGACATGGCAGGGGGTATCACAACCTCCAACTTGAAACTGTACTACAAAGCTACTGTGATAAAAACAGCATGGTAATGACAAAGAAACAGACCTGAGGACCAGTGGAACAGATTAGAAGATGCAGAAAGAACTCCAGACACACTCAGCCACCTCATCTTAGACAAAGGAGCCAAACATCCTCACTGGAGGAAAGATAGCCTCTTTAATAAATGGTGCTGGAAAAACTGGGACTTGCCAAAGATTAAAACAAGACCTATATCTCTCACCATGCACTAAACCAAAACTGAAATGGATGAAAGATCGAAATTTTAAAACAGAAACACTCAACCAGCTGAAACAGAGGTTAGGTAGAACTCTTGAAGACATTGGTGTAGGAAAAGATTTTATGAACAAAACCTCAGTTGCCCATGAACTAGCACAAACAATCAATAAGTGGGATCTCTTCTTATGAAAAATCTTCTGCACAGCAAGAGAAACCACCAACAGAGTGAAGAGACAACCCACAATGTGGAAAAAATTTTCACCTGCTGTTCTTCAGACAGAGGTCTACTATCTAGAATCTATAAAAAAACTTTTAAAAACCAGACCTCCCAAATTTAAAGACCCAATCTGAAAATGAGCATCTGAAATGAACAGACATTTCTCAGACAAAGAAGTAGAAATAGCAAATAAACATATGAAAAAATGTTCAACATCACTGGTCATTCGAGAGATGCAAATGAAAACAACACTGAGATTCCACCTCACTCCAGAAAGAATGGCTGTTATCATGAAATCAACCAACAACAAATGCTGGTGGGGCTGTGGGGAAAGAGAAACACTGCTCCACTGCTGGTGGTTGTGTCAATTGGTGCAACCACTGTGGAAATCAGTATGGAGAGACCTCAAAGAACTAGGGCTAGAGGTCCCATTAGACCCAGCTATTCCACTGCTGGGGATCTTCCCCAAAGAACTAAAAGAATCATACCACAGTGATATATATGAACCCATGTTCATAGCAGCACAATTTGTGATAGCTAAAAATTGGAAGCAGCCCAGTTGCCCATTGACTGGATAAAGAAATTGTGGGAAAAAAAAAAGAAATTGTGGGGTGTTTTAACCTTATGATCAACTAGATCATATGCTGTAAGTGTTGTGTCAGTCAGAGCCTTTAGTAGCAAGCAACAGCAGAGAATTCTGGCTGAGTTAATAAGAAAAAAGAATTCATTAAGAAGGTTACACACAACTTATAGAAGAGCTTAAAGCTAGGCAGCTATGTAAAAATCCTCATCTAGATCCTTGTCTCATGAGGAAATAGTTTCAACTGATTGGCCTTGAGTCCATAAGAGAAGGTTCTTATCCTCCACTCCTTCTCTACCAGCTCCTGAATCAAATTTGGATGTAAGTGTTCTGACTAATATATTTTGTGCCTGTTCCACTGCAAAGAAGCTTGGAAAAGAAAAACTTCTGCATTTTCAGCTTCTGTACCAAAGGACAGTCTGTTCCACACCAAAACACAGAGGGATAGGGAGCTAAATATTCTCTTGACATTTTACTAAGTGTTTAGATGCTGAACCAGAATGAGCAAAGAGCCAAAATAAATGACAAGTATCTATTTTCAGTGATGCAGTCCAATACATAAATTCAAGAGATCATTACAGTGTGCACTCACATGTGGCTTTTCAATGTACCATGTGACCAAATATCCACAGTTCAGTTACAAACGGCAGATGCATTCATCCACTTTACATTCATTTTCAAGTTCTTTCTTCACTAATGATTGCACAGAAAAGTGACTGTAAGGAAGTGAAATAGCCTCTTTTCATCACACACACACAAAAACCAATCTGGAGTAATATTTACATCCACATATTAGATGAAGTGGCAGTGATCATCATGAGCAGAGTTAGCCCCAGAATTAGTATGAAGTCCTGTTGCCCACTTACGTGAGTGATTTCCATTACAAATCCATCTATCCTGGAATCAAAATGTCAGGAAAAAAAAAAACTAAGTCAGAAACCAGCGTTGTTACTCAGTCTCAATCTGCCCTCAAATATCCATTCATTTAATTTTTATCACCTATGAAATGAGGTATTTTAAAGCAATTAGAAATCCACAAAGTGCTTCCAGATCTCAAATTCTATAATTCAGTAAATCCATATCTAAAACAATTAGACAGGTATTGTCTTGCTAAACAATACCTCCTGACCTCAGTGTGGTATTAGCACATGGCATATATTTAACAAATGTTGACTGAATGAATGATGAATAATAGAAGGATGAATACACAAATGAATGATGAATGAACGAATGCTTGATTCTTCATTGAATGAAATATAACCAGGACAAGGAATAACACTCCCTTGAATTCCCTCCGACTATCTTTTGCTGTTTCCATAGGTTCTCCTCGTTCCCCAGACTAACACTATCACTAAGGACTGCTTAAAGTGCTCTAATCATTGAATTTTTTCATCTACCTTTTAAAAAATTCTTTTATTGGTAAATTTTAGGTATTCAGTACATTTACATTTATCATTGGGTGTTTGTACCTGTACATGATGTACCTTGGTTCTTATTTTTTCCCCATTACCTGTGCACCCTTCACCCCTTCCACCCTTCCCTATTTACATAGATTTTGTTTCCATTTTTTTCTTTTATCATAATTTTTTCTTTCCCTTCTTTCCTTTCCCCTTCCCCTCCCTCAACCCATACACTGTTGGACCTTTTCCTATTTCAAATGATCAATTATTTGTTTTAATCATCTTAATCCTTATTTGCATTTTGAGTTTCTCACATTAGAGAAACTATCCAGTATTTACACGTGTCCTATTTATTTCATTTAAAAGTATGGCCTTAATATGCATCCATTTAGCTACAAATGTCTCTAGTTTCTCATTCTTTATGGCGCAATAGTACTCCATTTTATTTAAAAACAAAAAAAAACCGCACATCTTCTTTATCCAGTTTCCAGTTGATGGGCACTTGGGCTGTTTCCAAGCTTTAGCTATTACAAACTGTGCCGCTACAAACATAGGTGCACATATATCGCTGTGGTATGATTCTTTTAATTCTTTGGGGAAGATACCCAGTAGGGGAATAGCTGGCTCAAATGGGACCTCTAGCCCTAATTCTTTGAGGTATCTCCATACTGATTTCCACAGTGGTTCCACCAGTCTGCACTCCCACCAACAATGGAGAAGGTTTCCTTTCTCCCCACACTTCCACCAGCATTTGTTACTGGTTGATTTCTTGATAACAGCCATTCTTTCTGGGGTGAGGTGGAATCTCAGTGTTGTCTTCATCTGCATCTCTCAAATGAACAGTGATGTTGAACATTTTTTCATATATTTATTTGCTGTTTTTACTTCTTTGAGAAATGTCTGTTCATTTCAGATGCCCATTTTTGAATTGGGTCTTTGAATTTGGGGGGTCTAATTTTTTAAATTCTTCATAGATTCTAGATAGTAGCCCTTTGTCTGAGGTACAGCTGCTAAATTTTTTTTCCCATATTGTAGGTTGTCTCTGAGCTCTGTTGGTGGTTTCTCTTGCAGTGCAGAAGCTTTTTCATAAGATGAGATCCCAGTTGTTGAATCTTTGTGCTAGCTCCCGTGCTACTGAGGTTTCGTTCATGAAGTCTTTTCCTATGCCAATATCTTCAAGAGTTCTACCTAAGTTATCTTCCAACAAGTTTAGTGTTTCTGTATTAATATTTAGTCTTTCATCCACTTTGATCTTAGTTTAGTGCACAGTGATAGGTATGGGTCTAGTTTTAATCTTTGACAGGTTGAAATCTAGTTTTTCCAACACCATTTATTAAATAGGCTATCTTTCCTCCAATGAGGGTGGTTGGCTCATTTGTCAAAGATGAGGTGGCTGAGTATCTGAAGTTGTTTCTGTATCTTCTAATCTAGTCCACTATCCTCTGTTTCTTTGCCAGTACCATGCTGTTTTTATCACAGTAGCTTTGTAGTATAGTTTCAAGTTGGGGGTTGTGATACCCCCAGCCATGTCTCTGTTGCCTAGAATTGCTTTTGCTATTCTAGGCCTCTTCTGGTTCCAAAAGAATTTTTGCATTGTTTTCTCTAGTTCTGTAAAGTATATTGCTGGAATTTCAATTGGCATTGCATTAAATCTATATAGTAGTTTGGGATGTATGGCCATTTTCACTATATTGGTTCTTTCTACCCAGGAAGAAGGGATGTCTTTCCATTTTCTTATATCCTCTTCGATCTCCTTTTCCAGAGTGCTGTAATTTTCAGTGCAGAGGTCTTTTGCTTCCTTTGTTAGATTGATTCCTAGATATTTCTTTTTTTTGGATGCTATTGTAAAAGGAATTGTTTCCCTAATTTCTCTCTCCATGAGTCTACTATTTGTGTACAAGAAGGCTATTGTTCTTTGAATGTTGACCTTATATCCAGCTACTTTACTAAATCTGTCAATTAGTTCTAAAAGTCTTTTGGCCGAGTTTTTTGGGTCTTCTATGTAAAGTATCATATCATCAGCAAATAATGACAGTTTCACTTTTTCCCTTTCCTATCTTTATTCCTTTTATTTCTTTCTCTTTTCTAATTGCTGTGGCTAATGTTTCTAGAACGATATTGAATAGGAGTGGTGATAGTGGACATCTTTGTCTTGTTCCTGATTTTAGCATGAAAGTTTTCAGTTTTTGACCATTTATTATGATGTTGGCTGTTGGTTTTTCATAGATAGCCTTAATCAGATTGAGTTAAAGACCTTCTATTCCAATTTTCTGTAGGGTTTTTATCATGAATGGGTGTTGGATTTTGTCAAATGCCTTTTATGCATCTATTGAGATGATCATATGGTTTTTGTCCTTGACTCTGTTAATATAGTGTATTAAATTTGTTGATTTATGAATGTTGAACCATCTTTTCACCCCTGGGATAAATCTGACTTGGTCAGGGAGTATGATCATCTTGATTTTTCATCTACTTTTTAAAAAACCTTATTGAGATACATATCAGAAGCCATAGCATTCACCCATTTAAAGTGTACAATTCAATGATTTTTAGAATATTCACAGATAGAAAATATTGTCATAATCTGATTTTAGAACATTTTTATTACTCTTATCCCCCAAATTATTAATTATCACTCCCCATTCTACTCCTAACTCCCATCCCTAACCAATCACTAATTTCCTTTCAGTATCAATAAATTTGCCTCTTCTGGACATTTCATATGAATTGAATCACAACATATATGCTCTTTTACCTGTTGTTTTTTTCACTTTGTGTAATTTTTTAAGGGTTATCTGTGTCAATCCTTTCTATGGCCAAATAATATATCATTGTAAAAATATACAGCGTTTAATTTATTCATTCATCAGATGAGCATTTTTCACTTTTTTTGTTGTTATTTTCTTAGTAGTTTCTCTAGGAACTTCAGATCATACTAACTTAATGTATAGAAATGTTGTTCTTATATACCCCTATTCCTGTTGTCTCTTTTTTTGTGTTATTATTATTACACATTTTAGATCTAGGCATGATCTTCCCCACACTCTTTCAATTGAAGTCTGTTCTTTGGGTACAACTTGGAGCTCTTTGTTCCTGTGGTCTTTTCTCTTGCTAGACAATACCTCTGTACCACTACTGTAAAATGGGGGTTCTGGGACTATAACTTACTTCTTACGATATGCCTGATTCATAGCCTTGGTACTAAGCTAGGTAACAGGCTCTGGTCTTCTCAGCTTACCTTTCCCAGCATGTAACCTTTACCTTACAAGCAAGATTGGCAAAGGACAAGCAGGGCCCCAGTATTCTTGGGCTGCCATACTTGAAAGCACGTTGGACATATGCATAAGGGATGACTAGGAGAAGTAAAACTTAGACTCCTTTTTCTGGGAATATAGCCTCCAACGTGGAGCTGGGAGAAGAAATAAGCAATTCCAGTGGCCTACTTCTCCCAGCCAGATCCATAGTCCTCAACAGGAAGCTGGGGACAGAGGAAGCCCTGTGTTTACGGCTGCACCCACATAGAGTGGAGATCCCATCATGCTGAGCTGAGAGCAGTTTGTGGCTGAAATACCATAGATTCTTGCTGTTCTTACTGATGTAGAGTAGATTTTCTTAGATAAAGTTTGCTTCATTTATACTACAAGTATAAATGTACTTTGTCCAACTACATTTCCAAAGATTTTAATTTTCCTTTTTTAGTAATTTCTACCAGTTATGAATGCTTTATTGAGAAGAATGTCTACAAAGCTATCTCATCACTCCAACATTTCAGAATTCATCTCTCATTCATCTTGAATAGTTTTTTGAAATTAAAAAAGTTTGCATTAGCAAGCCATAAAATTTATCTCACCAAACCTTCTTAAAGTTAAGCTATGCTGTTATCCTTCCTGCTTCATTCTCATCCTGTTTACTCTACCAAAGAAGCAAGTTGAAAAAAACCAGAAAAATCAGTTGATTTTTACACAACATCCTAGGAATCACTGCCCTGCTAACCTGTATGAATAACTTTAAGGATGCACACAGCCCATCTTGCTTCATTCAAAGCCAAAAATTCAGCTGCAGTTTTCTTCCAATTGTTTGTCTTATGTTTAATTTTAAATATGCATTCACTGCCATACAGCATTCTAAGTTTCTCTCTTAGTAAGCATTGGATGCACAACATATACTCCACACATATACCCAAAGAGGCAATGTCACTGTAATGCCCCACTAATGTGACATCAGTCCTAACACAATGAGCCACATCCATTGTGAAGCAGCCTTCAAGTCTTATTTGATAATGCAATGGACTTACTGAATACTTGGCAAAATGCAATGTTGCCAACAGTTTAAACATATGTGCATTGATGCTTTTATTAGCCCCTACATTTTGCTTGTATTAAAACAGAAGAACAAACATGTTTCTATTTTAATACAGTTACATAACATCCTACCTAACTCACTCATCTGCAAATTTATTCAGTAGACTCTATCCAATCTCATTTAGTCGTGACTAAAATTGTAATAGTGTGCCAAACAAGAATTGACTCCAATAGAATTACAATTGATCTCCTCTGCTCTTTCATTGCTGGAGAAACCATTGATAAATCAAACCAAGTAATATTTTAATTAGTTATATACTCTGCTGGCAGCTGCTTGATCTAAAATTGATTTTCAGAACTTCTGCTTGAATACAGTTATTGACCTTACTGAAAATTTGGGGATTCCAATCTGTAGCTGGTCCAAGGACAGCTTTTTAAAATATTTTAATCTAGACATGTCTTTGTGTTTAGAAATTGCTCAGAATGTTGTTTTCTCTTTATGGCGCTCTGCTCCCATCCATAGGCCCAGATGGGAAGGAGATAGTAATCAATTTAATCTACAGAAGAAAAGGTAGAATCCATCTTGAATGACTCAGGTAGGTTATAGATAATATACAGACTTACTTTTGAGCTAACCCAACAGATTATTATTAATATACTAGAATACTATGCTGAGTAAGATCATGTAGTTGTATATGGATGGAGTCAGTGGGAAAAAATGTTGCACCATCAAAAGGGTCCATCAGGTACTTAAGGGACAAGAGAGGCAGAACCCAGGTCATCTATGTGCAACAGAGTATGACCTGTCCAGATCCAGTACTCCGATGATGCTTTCAGGTATATGGCTCTGTGTTTAATGACACTGCCATTATCTGTGTCACAATTCTCCACAGGATGGCAGCCCTCCTAAAACCACATTCCTTCAAAAGTAGGAAGTGAGGGCCGGGGATTTAGTTCAGTGGCACCGCGCCTGCCTCACAAGTGCAAGGTCCTGAGTTCGATCCCCGGTACCTCAAAAAAAAAAAGTATGAAGTATTTGATACCAGTGTGCCACAGTCATCCCACTGCTCGTAAGTTCTCTTACCAGAATCATATTTAATTCAACAATTTTCTTAATACCGAATGTTGTCAGAAAATTGTTCTTTTATGTTCTACAACAAATGTTTTGAACATTAAAAGTGCCCATAAGAAAAAGAAGCATTTTTCACTGAACTGACTTCAGTTTATCTAGGTAACATATAAGGAATTTATATGACTCATTACCAAAAACCAAAACTTAATTTAAATACAGATAAACATGTCTTGGGAAATGGCCAAAGATTCACAAATGGCCAAGAGGTTTACGAAATGGAGTTTAGCATAACTAATCATCAGGGAAATGCAAACCAAGCCACAATAAGATGTCACCTTACACCTATTAGGATGAGGAGTGTTAGAAAAATAAAGGTAGCAAGTGTTGGCCACGAGATGGATTAAAGGGAACCCAGGTACACTGTTGGTAAGAATGTAAATCAACACAGCCATTATGAAAAATAGTATGGAGGTGCCTCAAAAAATTGAGATACCATATGACCCAGCTATATCACTTTTGGGTTTCTATCCAAAGGAACTGATAATAGCATCTCTAAGAAATACTTGTGCTCCTATTTTCTTTGCAGCATTAGTCTCATTAAAACAAACTAAATGTCCATCAAGAACATGTGGGTTTACAAACAACACAATATTATTCTGTCTTAAAAGTGAAGGAAATCCTGCTGCTAATGATGATAGAGATGGGTCTGGGCAAGAGTTTGCTAAATAAATTATGCCCGACACAGGAAGACAATTGTCTGTATGATCTCGCTTACATATAGAATCTAAAATAATCAAATTCAAGGAAGCAGAGAGTAGAACTGAGGTTACTAGGGACCAAAGGGAGGAAGTGGAGAGATATTGGTCAAGAGGTACGAAGGCTCAGTTACACAAAATGAGTAAGTTTTGGAGATCTAATATAGAACATGGTGAATATAGGTAGGAATATTGTGTTATGTATTTGAAGGATGCTAAGGTTGTGGTTCCTAAGTGTTCTCTCACCTAGAAAAACAAAAAAAGGCAACTACATGAAGTGATGGGTATGTTAATTATCTTGATTACAGCAATTATTCACAAGGTACACACATGTCAAATCATCAAACTGCATACCTTATATATACACAGTTTTTTAAAAAGTGAAAAAAATTAAGCAATAGCTGGAGACAGGGAGAGTGACCCACACCATATTAGCACAAAGTGGTCAATTTAAGGCAGAATTTTTATTCATTTAGAAGGATCTGAAAATGAGTGTCATTTTCTAGACTCCCAAAGCACACAAACACCCATGCCTTCTGGCAATATTTTTAGTTCCCTTCCGTTATCTCATATAAAACCACTTCTGACTTTTCTTGGAGTTCAAGTGTTTCAGTGACAAAAAAGATTTTGAGACCAAAATATCAATGTCTCTAGCTATTCTCATTAAAAGCAGCTTACAATATATAAATTGTTACTTTCTTGGATCCTAGAATACGTTGATGCTTTTAATCTCAGCAGCTTTCCAGTTTAATTGCAGTTGAAAATCAGCACTACTCAAATTGTGGTCTGTGGTCCAGAGCCGGGCCATTTATTGTTAGTGAGCTGTGAAAGTATTAAAATGGAGAATAAGTGCTTATAAACATTTCTTGCAATTTGACAAAGTAACCTTATGACTACTGAATCCAATAACAACAAATTTAGAATAATTTTTATTTTTATTTTTCACTTCATTTTATTCTGATTCATTTTAATGTACTTGGTAGTAATACCAGTCCATGATAGATTGAAAATAAACAAAATCAGTATTTCACCTCAGAAAATTCAGAAAAATTGAGCACTAGTCCATGCCCCCTTCTGCCTTTCCACCTATTCTTATGTGAAGAATAATGAGTAATAAATGTAAATTTTCCAATTTACATTTCCTATGAAATACAATTGTATCTTTGTGTTAACTTTTCTGTGTAATAAATTACCACAAGATCATCATTTCAAAACACTACCCATTTATTAGCTCATCAGTGTACAGGTCACAAGTCTAGTATGGCGTGGCCAGGTTCTTTGTGCAGGGTATCATATGGGCAACATCAAAGTTTTAGCTGATCTCAGTAGTGTGCACCCAAGTTCTTTCTTTTTGTTAGTGAAATTTAGTTCCTTGCAGTGGTAAGAACTCCCCATTTCCTTGCTGTCAACCAGAATCAACCGTCAGGTTCAAGACACTGCCACAATTTTGTCTGCCCCTTGACCCTTGGACTTCAAGCCAATGAAAGTGTGTGGACTGCTTCTCCTCCTTCAGACCTCTGATCTCTTTTGTGACCAGCAAGAGACAAGGGCCTTTGTGGTGAGGTCCAACCCATATAGCTAATCTCCCTACCCTAAAGTCAACTGTGGGAGCAAATAGGACAAAACCCATTCACAGAGTGAGCCCCACCACGTTTACTGTCCCCTGAGTCACAAATATACACCATGGCGAGTCAGGCAGAGGGAATCCTGTAGGCCATCTTGGAAATCTGCCTACCATGCATTCCACTGAACTTCATCTGATTTTGGCAATTGTTTTCTTTGAGTTCTGGCCAATAAAGACTTTTGGCTATTGAATAAATCTATCCTTTTCATAAATCTATCCTTTATTTGGAGGGAGCCTCTATTTGTGTAAAATAGGTTAAGACTTTAATAATTTCAATGATCAAAATGATATTCCCTAAATACCTCCTGTTGAAAAAATAGCATTAGTGTTCTCTGTATTATGGATGTGCAATTTCAATGTCTCAAATTTCACAAGGAGTAAATAAAATAAAATTACTTTCTTTGAAAATTAATTGTTGTACATTTTAAATATTCATTTTTTGAAGTTTCCCATTAAGAATTATTTGAAAGGAATGTCTGTGGTTACTGCTAACTTATTATAGATTTATCCTTTTGTAATGTAAACTAGTGAAAGTGTATGGACTTTATAACCTAACTGATAAAAAATTCCAGTTAGAGATATAAATAGATGTATTATAGATATCTTAAGTAATGTTTTTCTTTCCTGCAAATACAATTTATGTCGCTAAAATGCTGGAATTAAAGGAAGTTTATTTTTGGAGATAGAGTTGGGAGATGTACTAAGTAATAGCAACACTATTTAAATCAAATACCATTCATGGTCTCTGTTAGCATTTTAGGGTTCAGGATGAAACAAGATGGAAAAAGTGTATGATCCCTTGATAAGTATAATTTGCAACAAATTGGCAAACTGGTAGGAATTTAAAGCCAAAAATAGCAGTTTTGCTGTGTAATTTTTTTTGCAATGCCTTTATAGCTCCACATCCCAGCTTGCATTACTCATTTTATAAAATGAAGAGCAAAATATATTTTTTAAAAACTGATTTTAAGTAAATTACTCCAGAAAATGGACTAATTTAAAGAAAATATTCCATGGGCTGATGGTACTTTGCAGTTCTTTATGGGAAAAAGAAAAGCAAGTATCTTTGACACTGAGAATAACAAAGCCAAATATAAAGCAATACTTGCAGTCATTGAACTAGTCTTTGCTTAGTAACATGGTTGTTTTAATTAAGCTGACAGTACTTAAAGTAGCATCTTGTTTCTGAATTCTAATTTAATTCTACCAATATTTTCATTGTTTTTCATGTTGACATTTCTATATCAAATTTATCTTAAGCAGTGAAACTAAGAGGCCTTAAGAACTGTTGATTTCAGACATAAAATAAGCAGCCAACTTCAGAATACTGTGAGCCTTAAAGGCTCTGCTTTAATGTGAGAAAATACAGGTGTTTGAAGGCAGAGTAAGACAGACTCAGCTGTTTGCTTTAGATAAGCTCAAAGTCTTGATCCCTGCCTACTGCCTGAACTATGAGGTTGCTCCAAACTTCAGAAGATTGGAAGGTGAGTGCTGTGGCTATTGATTCCTTATTCTGACTGTATATCAGCTCTCCAGCTGTCTCCAGAAACCTGAATAGGCCTTTGTCCAGATGCCCAGAAATTGTGAGTGTGTTCATATTCTGATAATCTCCTCTTCACCCTACTGATGGAGAGGCGATTCCCCACTCTGAGTAGTAGGAGATTGCAGAACACCCAACCCTTGACATTAGACAAGTGAAACTGACAGCAGTTCAGGAGTCACATATACTCCCAGCTTGGGAGAGGAGGATGCTACACGTCACACAGGGCCACGCTGGGTGGGGGTGGGGTGAGGGCTGCCCTCAGGGATAAACTAAACAGCCAGGGGTGGTAAGAGGAAGGCTTTGTAGTATCAAGAGGGTGAAGTGCTCCCCAGTGGTCACTGATTTGTTTGAATTTCACAGGGTGGCAAGGCAGTGAAGCCCTTTGGGTTGAGAACTAGGCTGAGTGCTCTGGCTTAGATAATGAGGGAATTTGCAAAGTGGGCACCTTTTCCAATTACTGTGGATCACAGCTGGTCAGAGCAGGAGAATTCACAGTTACATCTTTGGTGTCACATGAGGTTCAAAGATGTCAAAGTAACACTTGAAACTTTTGGACTTAACACGGTTGAAACAAACCAAGACTTCGCACCAGCTCTATTAGGACAAGGAGCAAACCCTTACTGCTAGCCACTGCAAAATTTCTCTGCAAATATCAGTAATAACCACAATAATAATAGCAACAGCAAGTCCAGTACCTTCTCTGAAAGGTCTAGGGGGAGGGAAATTCTTAACGCTGCCCTTCCTGACAACTATTGATCATGATTCTTATAATGATATCTTATCCACATATTTGTCTTGTTCACTTCTTGCCTGAATGATTCCCCCACTCCACCCCCAGGACAAGACTAGACTACACCAGGAGGTGACCTGGTGCATGTTCATACTGCTCTCTGCTTACTTCTCTCCTGGCACCGAGACTGTCGTTTCTATGATGGGCTGTGTCTGTTTTTCTCCAGAAAAGTGCTATTGAACTTTTATTTACATGAAGTGATTCATTTCCACCTTTTTGTCTCCCTCCCAGGTAGCTTAGAAAATGCCAAAAAACTCAAAGTACCTCATGCTGATGCTGAATCATCTTTAGATGTTCTTGGAGTACGACCCTGATTCATCCAACGGCCTGTCACAGGAGGAGCCTGTGGGACACCCTAAGTACAGCTGCTTTCCCCACACCAGGGGAAAATGTAGTGTGTGTGAGAGAGAAGGAGTTGGGGAAAGTGACAGAGAGACAGAGAGGGAGAAATAAAGAGAGAAATGTTCAAGGTTCAAGTAGATTCCAGGAAGCAGTGCCATCAATAACATGTGTCACTCCTGATGACATTAGGAGCCAAATTCTGGACCTCACGGCCAGCCACCAGGGGAAGTTTTTGCTGGTACAGTCACTACATAAACTCTCATTTGGTCTTTTTGGTACCCCCTGCCCTGTAGGCATCCTGTAAATTTTCTTGACTTTATTTCACAAGATTTCTGAAACTGCACGTCCTCCCTGTGCGGCAAGTGCCAGAAGGATTGAGGTCACAGCAACACTCACTGCTGGGGTTTTGAGGAAGGTGATGGGAAGCAGCTGTTCTGCCTTAGTTACTGAAAATCACCTGCTGCCTTAGTGAGGCAAAACATCAAGCACTTCAGAATAGTTCAGGCATCTGCTTCTATGCTACCCTTGTCCATTTGTTCATTTGTCCAAAAACTATTTCCAGAACAGGGACTATTTCCAGGCATCCCTACCACCGCTGCTTTGGTCCTACCTGGATCTGCTCAGGGAAAGAGAAGGTGTTGCTGGAAGCACAGGTGCACTAAAACCATCCCAAACCCTCTTATGTCAGCTCAAGTGCTGGATAAAACAGAACATAAACTTTACAATATCCACACATCTGATGTAGAAATAATACACTGGTGTCCATTGCTTTGGACTGAGCCCTTGCACTCGGCCCAACATATATTGGGGTCACTCATGCTGAAGTTTCATAACACCACCCCAGAACTAATTTTTATCACAGAGAGAGAGAGAAAGAGAGAGAGAGAGAGAAAGAGAAAGAGAAAGAGAGAGAGAGGCCAATTGTAGCCATCAGGATAAAAGGAGTACCCTCTACTTTATAAACTTTACAAGGAAAGTAACTTTGAAACCACAAATTTCTGCTTTTTTATTCTCTTTTTATTTTATTCAACCATTTTTTGTCTATAAAACTACCTACTCTGCTCAGCTAATTGGCACACTTATTTTATTTTATGGAGTGAGGTATTGGCAGATTTTAGAGTCACAAATAAAAGCCAATTCCATCTTTAAATGGCTGTTGTTGTAACTTTGTCTTTTGACATATTGAACCCTGTGACTGTTATCTTTAAATACCCATGAGATCTGCTTTGGCCCTATTCTTCAAGTATACTGATCCTAGATTGACATTAATTTTCAAGGCACATGGATCAGATTTTGTTTCTAGTAAATGTATCATTTTAAAAATCACACTTATATAGGCAGACTATTGGATTCCTCAAGTGAAGCTGGGGGAAATTTTTTTTTCTAAAATGCTAAGAAATAGATGCTGATTGTAATCCCATATTTTTAAAAAAGCAGTGCCTTCACTAGTGTGAAAGAAAATTAATAGTTTTATTCTTCTAACACTTAGTGTTATAAATGTTTGGTCACATATATTTATTATTGTTGTAAGTACTTGTCACATATATGTATTGTTATAAATGTTTATTCAGCCTGGTAAAAATCCTAATTTTCAAGTGTTAACCTCAGAAATAAAAATTAGAATTTCTAAACTCATGAATTCTTCTAGAAAACAGTGGAGAGTAAAAAACCGTGTCATATCTATCTATCGATAGATTCAAAGGAGTAAAGATTTGTTTCTAATAATTTTCATAAACTAAATTAAAAAAGATTTCTCCAAAACCAGCTAGAAAGTTTATTGTTGAAGTGATCATGTGTTAAATATACTAAATATCCCAGATGGCCCTGAGATCAATGAGAAAAGGCATCTCAATTTTCAATGGGGTGAGGTCATGAAGTTGGAAGAATTTGATTTAAACAAAAACACACGTTGCACACACAGAGGATTATTTTTTTTAAGAGTGTAAAAGATTCTATGTGTTTACCTTTTTAATAAACAGGGTAGGTTTTTATGTTAAGTAAGGAGACTATAAACCATTTTTCTCACATAGGAAACAGGTAGAAAGGTTGTGTACTTTGTTACTGTCAGTGCTGTGGTGGAGAAAAGTGCAGAAAAAGTGGAAATCATCCCTATCATTTGGAGACAGTCTTTTTCTCTAGCTGGTAACCTAAAGAAATAAGAAAAATGATAGCCGATTTCCTCGACTTCTAGATAAGACTTCTGGCCGGCCAACACCTTGTCAGCTTTACAAGACCTGGAACACAGAAGCCAGCTGCACTGCCTGGATTTCTGAACTCTAGAAATGTGAGGTGATAAATAAATGGGTTTTATTTGAAGCTGCTAAATTTGTAGTAATTTGTTGCACAACAATAGAAAACTGTTAAGTGAAGGGGGTGATCCAACACTAATTCTCTGCTTTTAACTGAAATTTTAAAAGGATCAACCTGGGTCATTCTTCCTCCTTGGCCTATGTCACTTGCAATATTTCTAGTCCCAGCTTTACCTCTTTTTCCCTTCATCCTGTTTGCCACAACTAATGTTGTTTTCCGATTATGGCTGGGCACCATCCATTGGCTTATTATATTTTTATCCTTGCACCCACCTCACGTGAAACCTTGCCTGGTACAATGCCTGACTTTATACCCTCAAAATTCCTATTCTCTTTCTCCTCTCCATCCACCTCCCTCCCTCTGTCTCTAGGTCCTCTTTCATCATTTACATTATTATTGTCACTATTTTTCATTCATGTTTATGACATATAATGATTACATTTATTGTAGGTACCTCTAACAGAGTAGGAAAGCCTGAGTCTAAAGCCATAAATTACCATTTAAGAAGAAACCTTACACGATTTGAGTACTAAATGGTATCATGGACAAATTATTATTTGTGAGGCAAGTGATAATGGTTTCATGGCTATAATTTTTTAAGAGTCCTCTTTTGTTTGTGATATATACTAAAATAATTGTATGAGATTATACAATATCTGGACTTTAATTTAAGATACCCCCAAAAAGAGAGTAAAGAACAAGGAATTGAGAATTTCAGGGGGGGATGTATGACTAGCAAGGAGAGGTGATAGATGCAGGGAGATTTGTTGGAAAATTTCCTCTAGTTTTGAGTTTGAAAGTAACCATGATTAAAGGTTAAAAGAAGGAAATCAAGAATGAATTGATAGTTGCAACTACTCGTCAATTACTTTTTGTCTGCATTCTTCATTGCACTGTTAGAGTCTACTGCAAATCCAGTTTTCTAGACTGTGGAATTGCATCTGTTTCTGTCTTCAGCATTTTCATCCTTCTATTCATCAAATGTGGCTACACGGTGACCCCATGTGAAGCACGATGTCAGGGTTGGGTTGACATGAATAAGAGATAACCATGTTACATTAAAAAAAAACAAGATGAGATCCTACCTTTGCCATAAAATATAATTAGTTTGCAATTCCACATGGGATCAGACTCATTAAATAGCTGTAAAATTCGTGGACACAGCGCTCCCTTCTAACATCCTACAAACACCACTATTACCCTGTTGTGTCATAATTTAAAGCAGGGCATCAGATCAGTCTGACTCCATCAGAGAAAAGTGGGTTTGGAAAGAGAGACCACCTGCTTCAGAGGTGGAGTTGGGAGGGGGCACTGCCCACCCAGCCAGAGGAGGCCCCAGTCAGCCCCAAGCAGCCCCTTGACCTAGTCCTTTCACAACAACCCCAACAGAGAAGTTAATCTCCTTAATGGAAAACAGATATGTTTCTTACTTACACCTATTACAGTTCTGGTCTTAAATATTTCCTGCCTCCTAAGTGCTCGGCTCAGCTCAGAGGAAGTGAAAGCTTGGGCATCCGTGATTTCTCCTAGTACAGTCAGGGTGAAGTGTAAGAGACAAGATTGCCTGGAAAGTACTTTTCTCTTCTCATCTTTTCTTACTAATACTCATGGAGTTCAAGGGAAAGGAAGAGGCTTGGGGAACAAATTGAATAAATATGGTGATCAGGGCAAGAGAACCTAATTCTTTGTTTTTGACTGGTTTTGTTACTCTGGTGACACTGGACTATAACCTAAGAAGGATGAGTTCTGCTGGGTTCATTAAATATCAGTATCGTGTTTATTGTGTTGTACACATATCTGAAATGCATTTCAGATATGTGTACAACCCCTCCCCCACCCCGGCATAATGAAAAGGGAAACTAGCACCACATTAAGGACAGGATTTCAGAAAAATGATCTGGAATAGGCTCATTAGTAAACATCTGGCCCTAATATCTTGGGACTAAATCACAATGTTGTAGATAGAGTTGGGGATTAGAGGAAATAAAGATCCAAGATTTCCAATGACTAGTGTGAAAATCACTTAACTTCCTTGAGCTTCAAAATGGGGTAATACTTCAGCCCAGGGTGGTTGTGCTCCTTACATTTGACATTCATATGCATGGGTACAGTGTTATTTATTGCACTGAATGAATCAGATATGAATTTTTCAAGCCAAAACACAAATGTGTGAAAACTTAAGTTTGTCTTTTTCTGTGATTGAATTTAGACTATTCCTTAAACTGCCGTTTCTTCCAGTGAGGGAAATTAAAACTAGTCAGTTTCAGGTAGAATCAGGTTGCTTCAAGACATTCTAGGTCAGCAGTGTTGGACACTGTCCTTTTTGACTGTGTCAGTGTGAACCATCTTTCTTTGAGTGGCATGAGACATGAGAAATGCCATAACAAATAGGAGCAGAGTCCATCCCATCAGCATCAAAGCCAAAGATGAGCCCACTCCCTGCTCCCACTCAGCTGCAGCATGGTAGTTGACTGACATTGGCCAACAAAATAGTCCTACCCAGATCATTGAATCAGTAGTGAGGAGGAAGTGAAGGGCCCTGAAAAATTTTATTCTGGCAGCAAAAGCAGCAGTAGCATCCAAAGCACTATTCAGGGAGTGGTGAAGGTTGACTGCAGTGATGTTCTGTGTCCATTTCTTTCTGTGGTCTTGCCAATAGTAGTGTCATCTTCATCTGACTAGATGCTTCCTTGGCTGTGGTTTTGGATGAAGATGGTCTCACTTTTTTTCAGAGCCCATTAATTCTAAGGATGGCCTAGTATCCTTCCCACAAGTCCTTTTCTGATGATGTTAACCAAAATTGGTTTCTTTGTTTGTAACTAGAAATTCTGACAAGATCAGTTAGTATTTCCTCCATAATTCTCTCTCCAACGATGGTAGGGAGAAGCTTGCAAAATCCTGGGGACTTTACATAGCAGCATCTCATCAGGGACATCTCCTGACCTGAGTGATAACTTGTTCCGCCCAGGCATCTCCTGAATGTATACTGTTCTATCCATTCTTTAGTCATCATTCCTTCACTATGCTGGGCACTTAGAGATGACCTATTCTCATCTGCCCTCTGGTTCTATGGGTCACACCACACAGCTAATATGGCATCTCCATCCTCCAAGACTTTCAGCCTCAGTCTCAGGTCTGGACAAAGTCAATCACATGTAAAGAATTTTCCACCTTTCCACCCCACTGAAGCAAGCAGGGGATCTGTGGGTTTGCCTTAGGTCTGTTTGCCTTGGCACTCTTTGAAACTGCTGCTCTCATATACCTTACTCAGAGGGGCACAAGGAACTCCAGGGACCTGCTGTCTTGCAAATTCCCAAACAAGAAGCAGGACATATGACTCCTTCATGTTTATATCCCCAAATCAGTCTGGGGATGCTATGGCCATTCCTTGCAATTTAGGCCAGGTTAGGAGTGGGGCAAGCTACAAAGCATGTGTTGGATAACATTCTTGTGTTCTCCATTTCTCACCTACTCTCAGTTTGGAGGATCTTATACTTCTTTGAAAGAAAAGGAAAAATGTGGCCTGAACATATGTATTTTTCCATATTTGTATTTATTTTTAGACTAGGATATTTTTACACATATATAATTATATAATTTTAAAGCTTTATTCTCAGAACTACTTTTAAAAATCAAATTGATTTTTTAAAATAACCATATTAAAAGATATGTAAAGAAAACAGTAGCTTCTGTCTCATCTCACCATCCTCCCTAGCAACACCTTTTAAATATTTTAGCTATTTCTCTATAATAAGATATTATTATCTGTTGATTATTAATATAGTAGCTTCCTCTTATGAAAGGCATATATTTAGATCTATTATATTTCTTTCCTCATTTGTCTACTCTTCTACTAAAAACCTCATTAATGTAGCTTAACTGAGAATTATAGTTGATACAATCAGAGCATAAATATTTTTTAAAGATCATTAAGAGAGAATATAAATAAAATTTACATATTCATAAAATTACACAAACTGAGGAAGGACAATGGAAGATGTGAGGTAAGTGTAGGAGGAAAAGCATGTCAACATATTTTCCGTAGAGAATAATCAAAATCCATATATACTTGAGTTTGTTTACCAGAAAAAATAGTGTACCATAAAAATGCTTTGAATAATTCAAGGCCAACTATCAGTTATATTAAAAGAGGATTAATGTTCTCTAAATTATTAGAGCTGAGAGAAACATTTTTAAAGCTACATTCCATATAGAAAAAAAATACAGAAAATAAGGAAGGGTAGTTAACATAAATATATAAAAATAACATAAGAAGGTTACAAAAGAGCAAGCACAACAATTTTAACAATAAGCATAATTGGTTAAAAATTCCTTATTGAAATTCAAAGATTCATAATTGGTTTTAAAAATACAATCACATTCTATGTCATTTATATCTTCTTTGTAATCAAATAGGGCTATTTTTAAGGCCAGGCTCTGGCACATACTGGCTAGGTAATTAAGGCACTTGTCTGAAACACCTGTGCAACTCTGTCTCCTCATCTACATGATGAAAATGAAACGCCCACTTCATACAGTTATTGAAGGATTAAATAAGATCAAGTAAATCTTAGTGCTTCCTATTGCACAATGTCAATGCATTTTCACATTGAAAGAAGCCCAGTCTAAGATTCAAAAGCAATTGATTCTTCCTTTGTAACTCTCAAAGAACAAAGAGAAATTTCAATTCATAACTTAAAAAACAACTTTTTAAAATTCCTGTGTTTTCATAGTCCATAGTGTTTCAAGAGTCTCCACCCAAGTTCTTTACATACTTTTGCCAAACTGTCCTTAATATTGTGCCCTCTTGTTTGCTTATTCCTTCCCCACTATCCTCCTAAACCATACAGTCTTGACTTTCTTTATCCATTTTTCCTGATTCTGGATTTATAAACCATAAGGACCTGTCCAATAATTCAGGTCTTTTCTTGTAGGGAAGATCAAGAGAGAAGTTACACTGACCAAGGCAGAGAAAAAGGAAGAATGATGTAAAATATGAATTATGCTTTAAAAAATTTTGTCGCCATCTCATATGTAAAATGCCTTACACATAATACTTAATGAACATTATTTCCTTTCTCAGTGATTCCCAGCACTTCACAAATGCTTAGTTTTGTATTTGATGTATCTTCCATTAATAAAAATACTTATTTAATTCTCAGACACTAAATTTCTCAGCACTCTCTTCCCAGCTCTGCCAAATTAGCAATCTAAAACTGGGCACTGATTCACGGGGAAGGGGCTGCTCTTTTAAAGCAATCTTATAACTCAGATAAAATTGAAAACCCATGGTTTAATATGAATAATCACCTCCTAGAGTCTCTATCCAATGCTGGAATTTTTTTGTTGCCTGCTCTTAAAGCAAGGCACACCTGCATCCTTCCCATCCCTAGGGTACCAACGTGAAACTAGACACCACAAAAGACCCCCTTGGTTGCTTCAACCTTTCTAAAAGTAAGACTTTTTCCTCTTGACATTTTAGAAGTGTTATTAAAACTCACTGGATTCTTGGGATTTGCAGAGGGAAGAAAAGAAACAACTGAAACCTTGATTTTCCTCCTCTGGATATCATGTTTGTTTTGACATGTGGGTGTGGTGTGCTTTTCTGGCAATGACTGTGCAAATTCAGCCCTGGGTGTCTACAGAACACAGCACAGCCATGTCTAGGTTGCTTGGACAAGGAGTATTGCTTTTCTTGCTGCAGGTCATTCACACACAGCTGCTAGATTCAGGTGTCATAGCACCAAGTTGCTTTGCTCTTTCATTAAGATCTTAAACTACATATTCATGTGTCTGACAACAAAAACAGAGACAAATACTAGTTAAAATTTCTTTTTCCCCCCTCTCATTCTGCAGTCCTTTTGGCCTTATATGTTAGTGGAAGCTCTTCTTAGATAATTTTGAAAGTTTGAGGTTGCATCTGTCTCTATGGCACTTCGTATAGATGAGTGACATGTATTATTTTAAATATTTCTTCTGTCGAAATGAGTTTTAATCTTTTCTCTCCCTCATTCAACATGACCTGTCATGGATTTTTCTGGTTCACCCATATACAAAAGGTGATTGAAAAATACAGTGAACATTTAAATTTTATTACAGTGAAAGACACATTGTCATTAACCTCCCTCAAAACGCCCACACTCACTTCAAACAAACTTATCCCAGCATTCTTACCACTTTCTGAAACCGTTCTGGAAGTCCTCTTTTGTGAGCATCTTTATGATTTATGATTTTTAAAAAATGTGGTGAATATTGCTGCTGGGTGCCATCCAAGGGAAAGGTAGGATTGTAATAACATTACGGCATATCCTCATCCACCTTACTTACCGGATCCGGCACCATGCAACTTCTGGCTTTTCTCCAAAGTCAAAATAACCATGAAAGTTAAACATTTTTGAATTGATTCAGGACATCAAGACATCCACAATGGCATAATTAAGACACTCAGGAAAGAGGACTTCCAGAACTGTTTCAGAAAATGGCAAGAACAATGGGGTAAGTATGTTGGAAGCAAGGAGAACTATTTTGATGGAGATTAATGGCAATAATCTTTTACTCTAAGAAATTTTTATTTAAATACACGCCATCATTTTAGAAAACACTTCATATGGTGAACCACTTGTATTTCGTGCACTGATCAGGTTCTGATCTGGGTCTTTTCTCTTCCCTCTACGTCAAATTCCTTTATCTCATTTCATTTAGCCACTGCCTGCTTGTGCCTCAAAACCCAACCTAAATATCATCTCTTCCCAGAGACCACTCTTTCATTGTATTTCCAATGCAGCCTTTTCACAGTACTATCATTTTCAAATCAACATTTGCTGAATGTAATTCCCTTAATCCTCATGATCTTATGTTGTAAGAACCATCATTTGTAAGTACTTTATAGACAAGAAAGAGAAGAATAGAAACATTAAGGAACTTGTCTTAGGCCATGCTGCCCATGGGTAGTGAGGTCCAAATTTAAGCCTGGTCTGATGTCAAAACTTGTCCTCTTCAGTGCTAGATTATTCCACCTTTTCTAATAGTGAAAGTGTATTTGCTGGTATACATTAATTATTGGTACACATAAGTTTGAAAGTTCCTTGAGCTCAGAGCTAATATCTTACCCATATTTATAACTTCCGTGCATGCTAGCAAAGTGCCTGGCACTGATCAAGTGTTCAAGAAAATGATATTGAATAAATAAGAGTGAGAGTCTCTGTTCTGTTAGTTTCCATGTTCAGTTGACATCAGAATACCTCTTTGCTCAGTAAAATTAAGCTCAGCTTCACCAGTTCAGACCATACCATAAGCTAATGAGGAAAAGCAGAAGAAATCTGAGATAATTGGTATATTGGCATCTCTGAGTAGGGTAACTATGAAAAACAATATGTAAGGGCACAGGGATGCCAGGCTCCAGGCATGAAGTAGTTTGTGCAGCTGGGAGTCAGTGGCAGCCAACCCACTAATTTCACATGGGAAGCAATCATCAATAGAGCAATACAGACCAACAGCAGGAGAAAGATAGACTGTGAAACCAAACCTATGAAGGAAATCCAAGTCCAAATAAAGAACAAAATGGCATAGATAAGTTGAAAGGTAGTATGTTCTTCAATACTGGAGTTCCAGGACTGTAGGATGTGCCCAAGCCTCAATATGGATTAATTAAAACCACCTATGTTTAGGACTTAGTAGTGACTCCCAGAGAAACACAGAAAACTTGTTTATAGAAATTGTGTCCCTGAAACAAAGGAACTACACTCATAGAAGAAGGATGTAGAGGTGCACCTAACAATTTTGGGCACTGTGTGACAGTTTTCTATTGCTATAATAAAATACTTGAGACTGGGTAACTTACAGATAATTTAGGTTTACTTAGATCATGATTCTACAAGCTGGGAAGCCCAAGGGTTATCAATAGTAGCATCTCAGCTTTGGGTGAATGTCCTCTTGCTGCATTGTAACATGGCAAGACAGACCAAGTATGCCAGAGAGATAAGAGTAAGGGTCTCTGTTCTGAAAGTTTCTATGTCTAGTGTATATCAGAATGCCTCTTTGCTCAGTGAAATTAATATTATAAATTATGTCACCATTAGAATAAAGCCACTCCATCAATAACCCATTAATGCATGAGTGGATTCACCCATTTATAATGGCAGAGTCCTCATCACCCAACCACCTCTAAATGGTCCCACCTTGTGCTACCTCTCAATATCTCATAATGGAAATTCATTTCAACATGAGTTTTGGTGGAAACATTCAAATCATAGCACTCACTTAAAGCATGAAGGACGCAGTTAATAAATGTAACTGTGTGGCATAATTAAACCAACAGGGTAAGATATTGGCAGTCCTACTGAGCTGACAGACGGGGAATTTGCATGAGAAAAATATGATTGTGAGTGAAATCTATGATAATGGGAGGAGAGGACTAAACATTCTGAATGTAGGGATAAAACGGGAGTCCTCTGTGTAGCTGGAGAAATCATAGGAATTTCACACATAGAGAAGAGGAGCTACTTAGTAGGTCAGACTAAAACACAACAGCTATAAACATGAGATGCAGCATGAAAACAGTGGAGAAAATTAGAAGCCTACTCCTTTTGGGATATCAAAACCCCAGAGATAAAAATCCTGACTTGAAAAGAATCGATTTCAACAAGAGAAAAGTTAAGACAGTAGAAGAATTTCAAGAAAGTTAATGAAAGGGAAAAACATGAAGACAATAAAAATGATAGCTCTTTGTTGGAAACTCAAATTTCAAATCTATGGAAAGAGCAGTGACACTGAACCTGAGATAGAAAAAGACCAAAAAGAAGGGAGTGCTGCAGGAGGAGGGAGAGTTAAAAAAAAAAATGTGAACGTTGTGAATGTGGACAGAGTGCATCTTCGTCTACATGGGATTTGAGTAGTGTGAAATTCAGGACCCTAGAAGTGGAGCACTGGGAGAAAAGTCAACAATTCAAGTGAAGAAAAAGTAAAAAATTAAAGATACTGATTCAGGGGTTTGTGGTAGTCAGCTTTCTGTTACTGTAACACATATCTAAAATAGATCAACTTATAAAAGAGGTGGTTTATTCTGACTCATAGCTGTGAAGGTTCTTGTGCATAGTAATGTGGTAGAACAGGACTACACGGCAGAGGAGGCCTGTTCATCTTGTAACCAGGATTAAAGAGCAGAGGGGAAGGAGTCTGGTCCATTATCCCCTTCTGGGGCAGCCCCTGGTGACCTCTGTGCCTCCAAGTAGGCTTCACCTATTATAGTTTCCACCATCTTCCAATAGTGTCCTGGGCTTGCAACCCAGTCTTTAATGCATAAGTTTTTGGGTGACATTCTATATTTATTATGGCTTAGGTTTAGGATGTTCCCCCAAAGTCTCATGTGTTCAGAAGTGGAGTTTCCAGAAGATGATAGGATCACAAGGCCACAATAGTCATCGGCGGATTGATCCATTGATGAGTTCATAGCTAACTGTAAGAAGAGGTATGTCACTAGGGGAGTGCCTTTGGAAGGTGTATCTCCCTCCCTGGCTCCTCTCTTTGGTCTCTGCTTCCTGGTTGCCATGGGTTGTGCATCTTTCCTCTGCCAAGCCCTTCTTCCATGTTGTTTTTGCCTTAGAGCTGGCTTATGAACTGTAACCATAAGCCAAAATAAACCCTTCCTCCTTAAGTAGTGGGTATCAGGTATTTTGTCCCAGCAATGGGAAAGCTGACTAATCTATCTAGGAGTATCGATATTTGGGATTTAATATATGTAATGAAAGTTTGAAAATTATGTCACCTTTGGTAAAAGATATGTAACTGTAGTTTTTAACTGTATGAAGAGAGCTAGTATAAAAAATAAGATTGTCCTCCAAAGGGGTGAATGAAAAAATTATGAAAGAAAATAACACTTGTCCCATAGACCAGTAATTCTTCCTCTTGCCTCAGGCTAAAATTTTATAGAAGTGTCTTTACTCATGCCAGCATCTCAGCTCCAGATGCAGATATTATGAATTTTAGGGTGAGTCCCAGCATGCATATTTTTAAAAAGTCTTTCCAGGGGGAACCCAATATGTCACTAGAGTTCAAACTATTGCCATGTCCCCATGTGTCACTTGGTGGTCAGAAGGAATTTCATCTATATTTGCTAGGAAAGGTGAAAAGTGGCAGTCCAAAATAAAAAATTTAGGTTCAATCTACAGAAAAATTTAATTGCAGAGGGTTTACTTGTATAAACCCATATACAATGTAGAATAGCATTAGAATACCCCCTTTATTAAAAAAGAATCAAAAAATAGGAGCGAAATTTGAAGTTTAAAATTATCTAAAATTTTTAAAACTGAGAAATTATGTGGGGCTATATGAAAAAACAACAAATATTGTCAGAATATGAAGAAATCTTGAGTAAAGTGAGAGGAATACATTCAGAAAAGAAAATCTATGATTTCCTAACACAGTCTTTGTCACCTTGGTTGCCTGGCAGGAAAGCAGAATCCAAAAAAGTGTGCTCAATAAGGGACATCTAAGTCAGTATAAGTAAGAGATGGGAAATCAGGCAGGCTGTATGACAGAAATTAAAGAACTGGGAATTAGTGCTGAGCTCCACCTACCGAGTGTCACCACATGACTAGACAAATCAGTACATCTCCATAGCTCTTTGCCAGACCACCTGGACTCTAAGGTCATCTGACTTTCAAAGTTATGACCATATAATAGCTTTAAAGGATAAATAAGCCCTCAGGTGTAAAGGAGAAGCCAAAAGCCTCCAATAACAGCACGCAGTGTACCGGGTACTCCTAATGGAATTCACAGACAGACAGAAGGTGCAGAAACAAGAGCTAAAACACCAAAAGTAGGTCCAGATAAATGCACAGGCACACTAAAATGGAAGCTCTCTGAGAGCAGCAAGTTTGTTCATATTGTTCTCTTCCACTTCCACAACACCCAGAACAGCTCCTGACTCATAACGAGTGCTGACTTGATTGGGAAAATGGGAAATGGCCATATTTCTAGATAGATCTAAACCAGGCACTGATCTAGAAGGTGTTGTGAAGATAATCAAAAGTAAAACATGTCCAACAAGTGCAAAGTATTCACAAGTCACCAGCATGGTGTATGTATATGACAGATGTCTTATAAGAAGATTTTCATCAATTTATTTTGGTCACACCATGTGTACTTAAGTACACTAGGGGATAGTTCACATAAAATATTAGCTTGAAGCTGAGTGTGGTAACATGGAATTAATTCATATACTCAAAAAATTTTAAAGCTTTATAATACCTGCCAAGTTACTTTTTTTTCCTTCTTGGCCACAGGCATGTGCTTTCCCGCAGAAAGCCAAGAGCCTTTGATCCTAAATCCATATTGGTAGTATGAGACCATTCTCAGGGAGCAACTTGATTGTAGTCAAAACTGTCCCCAAATCTCTCTGAGTCCCAGCTCAAATATTTTTCTCAACCAGCAAACGCCATTCCCTTTAAGTTATAACTTCAGCTTTCCAAAGAGTAATAATTCAAACACAGGTCTGAATTTGCCTGTCTTGCTTTTGAAAGCTGTGGCTTTAATTAAGTTGCCTCGTCCCCCTGCATCATGTTCAAATCAAAGGTTTGCATAAAGAATGGAACAAAAATTAGAGACCCGCATGTCTTGCCAAGAAGTTGGGCCAAGGTTTCTGGGGATTGCTATGGCATTCCTTCCATCCACCATCCAATATACTTGTACTGAACACCTGTATTGGGCACCGTGCTAGTGCTGGAGGATAGAAAGGTTAGTAAGTCAAGGTGTTCCTCTAGAGCACTTCCTGGTCTAGTGGGAGACACAGACAGGCCCATGTCCAAGCAGCAAGGGAAAAGACGGAAAACTGACATTTCTTAAATATTTGCTGGAGGCCAGGCTGTGTGCTGTACACATAATCTGTTCTCCTTTATATAACCTCATAATGTCTCTCACAGATAAGAAAACTGAGCCCCAGAGGCTTAAACCTGAAGACAGCACAGAGGGCCGGGGATTTAGCTCAGTGGTTCTGCTCCCTGCTTTGCAAGCACAAGGACCCGAGTTCAATCCCTGGCACCAAAAAAAAAAAAAAAGATAGCACAGAAACAAGTTGAGCACTCAGATTTGTCCTCCTTGGAAATTTGCTCCCTTACCCCTCTACCATGCTCAAACACTGCATCCAAAAGGGTAAATGGTAGGGGTGATCAGTGCTTTCTTATTAGCTTGAACAAAGGGCTATGGAGGCACAGAGGGCTCAGTGAAGCTGATGAGGAGAGGCAGGGGTCAGGGAAGGCATCACCAAGGATGTGACATTTGAGCTGGGCCATGTTAAATAGCTGGAGTCAGTCCTGCTGGATTACTAATGTGTTGATTTTTTGACTACACCTCTTGGGCACTTACCAGAGCCACAAAGTGAAGGAAGCAATAATTCCTCTCTGGCCACCAAAACTGCTGAGATGGAGTCACCTGCTATTTCTACACCCTCTGGTTTCACACAGAGCATTTCTCAAATAAAGTTGCAATGTAGAGGATGTTAGCTTAGGAAGCAGCAGGTGTGGAGAGTGGAGAAAGTTGTGGGCTGTGGAAGATGGGAGGAAGGAATGCTGTAGGTCTTTGAGACCCCTCTCGCTTGCATGCTGGGACTAGAGGTACTCCGATTAGAGACCTGAAAGTAAACAGCTTAAAAGAGAACGTGCAAAAGCACATGGAACAATTTTTGTCTGAGAGTTGTTTAAAAAAGAAAGATCTCAAGCATAGTTTTTTTTTTTTAAAGGAGAGTTTCTGTTTACTGATTGATGTAAATCAGCAGGGTTGCATGGCAGCCAAACAGGTCTCTGAATGTGCTGCTTCATTTTTCCCATTAGAATCACAGAGATTCCCAGAAATGGAAAAAATAAGTTCCATGAAGCAAAGTTTGGAAAATTTGTGTGTGTGATCCACTGAACAAAAGACAGTGGGACATGAATGGAAAGTGTCTTAGAGTAAATGATGGAAATTTCTGTGACTAGGTACTCTGAAAATGAAAGAAAATAATGGAGTGCTTGCATAAAGTACAAGGAGTCACCAACTGGGGAGGCCAAGGGAAAAAGGAGGAAAAATTAAAGCAATAGGGTGATTCTCTATAAGATGACTGGAAGCCAAATGGGTGAAGCAGGAGCGAATAAGTCCCCTGACTGATTTCCTGGCTTGTAGCTTTGCTCTTATAAACCATTCCCCTTCCTGTGACCAGGTGTCAGAGGCTGACAAACTATACATTTAATATCTGCTACTCTAGTGGGTATAAAACTATCTCTTCTACCACTTTTAATTTGCATTTACTTCATCATGGAAAATGAACACTGTGTTTGTTGGCCACTCATGTCTCCTTTCTGTGAGATGCCTATTTATGACTTTTGCTCCTTTTTCTCATTAATTCCTAGGAGTCATCTGTATATAATAAATAGTAAATCTTTGTCATTGTATGTGTCTTATTGCAAATACTTCCCCTGCGTGTTGGCTTCTTTTTTCTTTCTCTTTTTTGAGGTATTTCAAGGAACAGAAATTTTTAATTTTAACATGGCTAAATTTAACATTTTATGATTTATATTTTTGAGTAATAAAAAGGCCTTTTGAATTTCATCTTTCATCCAACTGTACTTGAATTACACATATAGTGTGAGGTAGGGATCCAACAGTATTTCTCCTGTGGAATCCTCTTAGTTGTTCCAGAACGAGTAATCTGCAAGGCCAACTGTGTAAGATTTAAGACTGCAAACAAGCTTGAGTCTGCATCTCTTCCACTGGTCTAATAATTCTCTATGACTCTACCAAAAACATACTATTACAATTAACTGTTAGGTCTGCAATAAGCCCTGACACCTAGACTAAGACTTCCCTAGTTCTTCAGGACTAAAAGAGATGAAGGATTTTCTTACCTAGGACTTATTAATATCTTTCAATACATTGTCATAATTTCCTTTCTAAAGGGTCTGCACATCTCTTACTATATTATTGCTAATACCTTATTTTCGTTGTCATTACAAACAGCATCTTTCAAATATATGTATTTTCTAATATTTGATCCTGATTACAAATATACAATTGACTTACATATTGACCTATATCCGGCACCCTTACTAAACTCTCTTATTAATTAAAAAATTGTCATTTTATTTTCTGTGTTGCTGATTCTATCGTGTGCAGTAATGGCAGTTTTATATCTTTCTTTCCAAATTGTTTATATTTTATTTATTTTTCTTCTTTTATTGTGTTGGTTGGGTTGGCAGTAAGCTTTTGAACAGAAATGTTGACATGTTATTGTTTTGTTTCTTATTTTAAAGGGTCTGTTTTGATATTTCATAAGTTAATATCTTCTGTAGTTCTTTGGTAGATGTCATTATCAAATCAAGGATTTTTTTAATTCTTGGTTTACTAATCTATTATGATTAGTAATAATGGGCCTAGTTATTGCTTTTATTTTGCACCTGTTAAGACGATTGTTAAGACGATTTCATCTTTAATCTGTTAATACGGTGATTTTCTAATATTGAACAAATTTCCAAACTAGGAAATTCAGCTTACTAATAATCTGTATTCCATTGGGTTTAATTTGCCTATCATTTCCTTCAGAGTTTTGCATTAATAAGTGCCATTGACCTATTATTGTCCTTTCTCCTACCAACATTGTCTGGTTTTAATCTTGGGTTCAATAACCTCATAAAATAAATTGGGAAATGTTTTCTCTTTTCTTATTTACTGGAAAAAATTGTAGAATCATCTGCTATTTAAATATTTGAAGGTATTCGGAAGAGCTTCCTTATAAAATTATCTGGCCCTAGCATTCTCTTCATGAGATTTTAAAACACTGATTCAGTCTATTTTATGATAATGGAACTACACTTTTTCTTTCCTCTTGAGTTTGTTTACATAATTATATGTTTTCCAGGGACTTTTACATTTCATCCAAGCTTTTACTTTATTGGTGGAAGTTATATGTAATATCTCTTATCTCTTTAATTTCTTCTGCATTTAAAGTTATGTTTTCTTATTTATTCCTAAGAACTTTTGCCTTCTATCTCATAATTTTTAAATAAATCTTACCAGAGCTTGGACAACTTTTTTATGTCTTCATAAAAATCTAACTTTGACTATGTTAATTCTGTTTTGTATTTTGTTTCATTAACTTTTGCTTTTGTCTTTATTATTTTCTTCTTTTTACTTCCTTTGAGTTTATTCTATTTCTTATTTTGATCTTCAATCATTCATTTCTAATATAAATATTTAAGTACTGTTTATCTGCAGTCCACAGATTTTTATATGTAATGTAATTGTCTTTATTCCAAGTATTTTCTTAATTCATTTGGAGTTTTATTCACCCATAAGTTAGTCTTTAAATTTTTAAATCTATTGTTGAAATTCCACAATCTTTTTATAATATAATTCTAACTTAATTGCATTGTGATTAGAAAATAGAGCCTCCATGAAAACAATTCTAAAAATTTTAATGAAATTTAAATTCTAGTAACCAGTCAGTTTTTATAAATGTTCTATGGATACTTAAAAAGGATAATTTTTATCCAATTATTTGGTGAAGGAGTCAATGTATCAAATTTATTGATTGTGTTAGGTACACATTCTTTATCCTAATTAGTTATTTTTTCTATTTGATTCATCAGTTGCAGAGTATTGCTTTAACATCATTTATAATGATGATAAATTTTTGATTTTATTCACATAGCTTTTAGTATATTTTGAAGTTATATTATATGCATGCATGTTTTCAATTGTATTTCAGAGGAATTCAACCTGTATGAATATATGGTATTTCTTTTTGTTTCTGGCAGTGATTCTTGTCTAATATTACCATAACCACAACAATTTACCTTTCTATTTTCCTAGTATATTTTCTTCCAGCCTTTTATTTTTAGTTTTTATGTCTTTGTATTTATATTTTATGTAATTCCAGGTTTAATTTTATTTTCTTTTAGACTTTGAAGGTAGTATAACACTATATTATTTCATTTTTATTTTCTATCTAATTTAAACTTTTTTTCTCTAACTGTTCTTCAGATGCTTAAAAAATTTTTTTTATTCTGTACCTTAACTACAATGTAACCAGGCATAGATGTGTTTGTATTTATCCTACTTGGAATTTAGTGTGATTCCTACATCTTAGGATTTGTGTCTTTCATCAGTTTGGGGAAATGTTTCACTATTATTTCTTAGAATATTACCTTTTCTCACCCTTTGCCCCTTCTTCTACTGTAGTCCTGATTGTATCTATGTTGGACTTTCTCCTTGTATGATCTATGACGTGCAATTTCTTTTTCATAATTATATACCTTTGACCTTAGTCTGTCAGCTGTTTAAGTTCACTTTCTGATTTAGTTCTTTCCCTTGAGCTATGCCTAATCTGGTTTAAAACTGAGTTTTAAAAATTTTGATTATATGTTTTAGGTCTATGATTCCTTGTTCAAATATGACTTATCATAACAGAGGATCTCTGAACCTTTTCATATTTTCCACAGCCTTTTATATCCCTTTAAGCTTAAAAAATATTTTATTTTCTAGTTAATATCTGATAATAATATAATAATAAATTTCACTCTTTAGAATTTTGACTTTTTTCTTATTATGACTAATACTATAGTAAGTATCTTTGTTACGAGAATTTTCTGAGTTGTGTGTTATTCTTTAGAATGGATGAATAAAAGTGGAATTGCCCTTTTGGAATATTAAAGTTTTTAAGAATTACCTATCAACAAATTACGCTGTCACTTGTTAACTTGGTATTTGGAACATCTCTCAATTTCCTAATTTGGAATTTCAATACCTTCATAGAAAACACATTTGATGCTTTAGCTGTGAGCTACATCACATCTATAATTTGCTCTCATTTTTATATTATCCGTTCTTGATTTAATTAGATCTCAGATACTCACATATTTTCTATAGAGACCAGAACACTCTCATCTAATTCCACTTGGAACATTATTCAGAAGTCTTACAAAAGTCAAATTACAAAATCCTATCAAAGTTAATTCCTCAAAAAGGTATTCCTCAAAAAGGCCAATTCCTACCAAATGCCTAAAATTTAGTTCCAGGCAAGTGTTCAGATTCCATTTCATTTCCATTAGTGGAAAAATCAATTTGTTCCTCTCTTCCAAGTTCTTTATCTGATCAGAAATGGCAAAAATAACTCCAACATTTTTCTCTCATTAGACTATTGTAATGATGATGATGATGATGATGATGATGATGATGATGATGATGATGATAAAGCTACCTTTGTTGCCTGCCTAATCTTTGCCAACACCTGTAGCAGATACTTTATGTCTATCTAGCTCCCACAGTAAACTTGCACGGTGTCATCATGACAGTTTTATAGTTGAGAATAATTGAGGCCCAGAGAGGTTAAAGTTTCACATAGAAATAAACCCAAAATAATCAAAGTTGAAATGAATTGTACTAAGTCTGCCTTTACAGAAATATACACGGGCATAGGCAGGCAAAGATACAGCTCAGAAATAAAAAGTCTCTTTTATGTAACATACCAGGCATCTCAGGGCAAGGAAAAGATGTGGGTCACATTAGCTCTTCCTCTTGTCGCAGAGAGCTTAAAGGCTGCAATAGGGAAACCTAGCTACCAGCCTTGTGAAACCACTGCAGAGATGCAAACAAACAGAAAAAGCTGAAAAAATGAATGCATGGCCAAAAGATGATTTTCCCCAGGCTCTGGTTTAATCAGTGAGTAACACCCGAGAGCAGGATAGGTTAGCTCACTCTTTCATTCAATGCCATGTTCAAGTGATGTTGTTTCACAGCTTTAATAGTCCTGCCAACATTCATCAGGAAATCAGTGCAGCCCTCCAGAATCCTGCCATAAAAACATCCTGGCTTTTTAATTAGTGCTGTGCAACCTCAGCACACCCCAACTCTGTGTGGAATTGATGTGCCTCATTCTCACTGTACGCTCACCAAGAGTCAGATGAATCCAAAGGAAGCAGAGAAAGTTCAATGTAGGCCCAGCTGGACAAATGTGTTGTGGTAGGTTTCATAGTAAGCTTTTAATTTTTGATGCCATAGTAGTTTAAAAAATTAACTAATAATGGTAGGAAAATCTAATTCTCATCAACATGAAAACTGTAGGTGGCACATATACTGGACATATATTCTGTGAAATATGGAAAAGTATATGTAAATTCAAGATTTTTGTGACATCAAGGTTGCTATACATGTATATACCTGCACAAAGAATTGTGCTTCAGGCAGATAATTGGGAGGCAAATGTAATGTGTTGGTAGTAAACCCATCACAAATGGTATTGTTTAACAAAAATAACATTTACATTATGTTTTTGAAAAATATAATGAGTCTTCCATAATTATCTTTGTAGACAGCACTCTTAACAAAGAACAGGGAGATTCCACAGTAACACAGAGGTACTTTCTGCTTTTCCAGAAAACCTGAGGACTACAGGTTCCAAATCTTTTGCTGTTGAGACCACAATACAATATGGTAATGGTTCTGTCTGGGTTTGAAGCTCCCATTCCCCTTATTAAAATAGAGAAAGATTATTCTTTTCAATTTTGTAAAGAATATAATGTTTTATTTAAAAATAAATAGATCTGAGGAGTATAGATTGTATGCTTAACATGCAGGAGGCCCTGAGTTCAACCCCCAGCATAAACAAACAAACAAACGGCTCTGACAACGTCAAGAATGAAAAGAGTATAAATTTTGAATCTCCACTTACTGCTGATCTTTTTGCTCAGCCACTGGTTTCTGTAAGATCCAAAAATAGAAGTTAAAGATGACTTGGTCTTAGGACCAGGGATGTAGCTCAGTGGTGCCACACCTGCCTCACTTGCAAGTGCAAGGTCCTGAGTTTGATCCCGGGGGGGGGGACTTGGTCTTTTTAAAAAGCACTTTATAATCTAAATATGAAAACAGAAAAGCTGAACCGGCTGGAACAGAGGTTAGGTAGAACTCTTGAAGACATCGGTGTAGGAAAAGATTTATGAACAAAACCTCAGTTGCCCGTGAACTAGCACAAACAATCAACAAGTGGGATCTCTTTATTAAAAAGCTTCTGCACAGCAAGGGAAACCACCAGCAGCGTGAAGAGACAATCCACAATGTGGGAAAAAATTTTCACCAGCAGTCCCTCAGACAAAGGTCTACTATCTCGAATCTATAAAAATCAGACCTCCCAAATTTAAAGACCCAATCTGAAAATGGGCATCTGAAATGAACAGACATTTCTCACACAAAGAAGTAGACATGGCAAATAAACATATGAAAAATTATTCAACATCACTGGTCATTCGAGAGATGCAAATGAAAACAACACTGAGATTCCACCTCACTCCAGAAAGAATGGCTGCTATCATGAAATAAACCAACAACAACTGCTGGCGGGGTTGTGGGGAAAGAGGAACCCTGCTCCACTGCTGGTGGGAGTGTAGACTGGTGCAACCACTGTGGAAATCAGTATGGAGATACCTCAAAGAACTAGGACTGGAAGTCCCATTTGACCTAGCTATTCCCCTGCTGGATATCTTCCCCAAAGAATTAAAAGAATCATAGCACAGTGATATATGTGCACCCATGTTCATAGCAGCACAGTTGGTAATAGCTAAATCTTGGAAACAGCCCAAATGCCCATCAACTGAAGACTGGATCAAGAAAATGTGGGTTTTTTTATAAATTGGAGTACTCCTCAGCCATCAAAAATGAGAAATTAGAGACATTTATTGCTAAATGGATGCACATTGAGGCCATACTCTTAAGTGAAATAAACAGGACATACATATGTAAATGCCAAATAGTTTCTCTGGTGTGAGAAACTGAAAGTGTAAATAAGGGCTAAAATGTATAATAGATAATGTGAAATAGGAAGAAAAGGGGCAAAGGGGAGGGGGAAGTGGGAGGGTTAGGGTAAAGGATAGAAGGTAATGGAATTAATATGAGAAAATGAAAAAAGGGAAACAAAGTCTTTGTAAATAAGGAGGGCAGGGGAAGGGGGAAAAAATAAGAACCAAGAGAGTTTGTAAATGTGCATATCTCCAATAATGAATGTCATTATATTGTACACCTAAAATGTACCAATAAAAGGATATATAAAAAATAAAAATAAAAAAATAAAAAAGCACTTTATATTTACTATAAATCAATTATCTTCAATTTGATCTCAAATTTAAACTTCTCTCAAATTAACATATATACCACCAAGTGATACAGATATAAAAACAATTCTCTCAAATACTCCACCAGAGTATATATTCATGCCAATCATTAAATTTAAAATTTTTCCATAAAAAACTTTTAATGAAATATTAGTCCCCTAAAATTCATGTACAAATTATGACTTCACATTTGTAATTTGTCTTGGCAAAATTTCTGGAATAAATTAATAAAATGCAATCTTCTGTAGGAAACATACTTCCTTCCAAAAAACAACTTCCTGCACTCAAGTGAAGTTAGTTGAATGACAAGCAAGCTTTGTACTTTACAATGTAAATTTTATTTGCCAAAATATTTATTTTCACTGATTATAGGAGACTGATTATATTAGACACATGAAATAATTAACCTCCTGTCATGTCCCAAATGTTGAGCTATGAGAGCCTAGATATTCTATATAGACCTACCTATCTAGAATAGATGGGTTAGAAATAGAAGAGCCAATTTTGGGTCATATTTTCACTCAGGGTAATAATCTAAGACTACTGGTACATTTTGACAAATTAGGTTCAAGGGCAAAGTAGAATAAAACAGGTAAGGAAATTAAATTTGTTAAATTTCTTATAATCGTTGTAATAGGAAGTGACATCTCATAAACTTGTCCAAGAAGAAAATCGTGGCCTCCTATAATAAAATCAATATGTGCAGAGAAACAGTACAGGGCCAAACTCAGGGTTGCTCTCCCCTCCCTAGAAGACATACCAGGGCACCTTTGGTCAGGTCAACTTCATAAGTGGGCCTGGGTGAGAGACGCCCACATTGGCTGTCCTGAGCATGCTAGTGATGCAGCAGGCCTACTAGTGACACCTGAATTTCCACCTCTAGGAGTTTATTCCCAACCTTTCATGTACCATGCTAACGTAAATGCCAAAAAGAGGAATAATACACAGAGCTTTTCATTCATTTCTATCTTAAGATGATGAATTTTTTAAGTTGGTACTGAATGATATATGTGTTCATGGGATGCAGTGTGATATTCAACACATGTATACAATGTGCAGTGATCAAATTATGCTAATTAGCATATTCGTCCCTTCAAGCATTAATTTTTTGTGTTGAGAACTTTCAAAATCCTCCTTTCTAGGCTGCTGCTGTAGCTCATATAGCTGCTATAGTGGTACAGCACTAGAGCACATGCCCAAGACCCTGGGTTTGATCCCAATACTGCAAGAAGAAACAAAACCTTTTCTTCTAGCTATTTTAAAAGCTACAATAATTAATGCTTGACTCAACTCTACTATGGAATGCTAGAAGTTAACCCTCCTATATAAATGTATTTTTATACCTGTTAACAAACTTTCTCTATCCTTCTTCCTCTTCTAGCTTCTGGTCCTACTCATCTTTAATTCTATGAAGTCAATTATTTTAGTTTCCACATATGAATGCAATACACACTGGAGAAAGTGCCTTCTGTCTATTGTGATGGAAAATTGGATCTCTATATGTAGAAGAATGGAGCTAGATACCTCTCACTGAACATAAAAATTAATTCAACATAGATCAAAGAATTAAATGCTGAATGTGGGCAAAGATTTTTTTTTTTTTAATGAGACCACAAAAATCACAGACAATAAAAGCAGAAATAGACAAATGGTGCTATGGCCAACTAAAAAGCTTCTGTACAGTAACAGAAATAATCAGCAGAGTGAGATACAACTTGTAGGATTGGGGAAACTATTTGCAAGCTGTCTGTCAAGGGATGAATATGTTGATCAGTTTTTAGTAGAAGAGAAAGGGAAGAAAGTTTCCCTTTTAGGACTGGGAAAAGGAGTGCTAGCCCCAGGGCAAGGCCCTTGAAGATGCACATAGAAGGCAACTGTTGTGCAGCCGATGGGAAGCTTCACAATTTCTATTTAACGGAGCTTTCATGATCTTGAGTCACAGCTGTATAGGAGGAAATGATAGTTGCCCCAATTGCTACGTAAAAGAGCTCGGCAAATACATTTGTTAAAGGGTGAGTAAAATATTCTCCAACAGAAAATTCAGTGTAAGTAGCTAAGAAAACAAAGCACATCTTGATTGAGAATATGACACCCAAAGAGTCATTATCTACATGTCCTTCTAATGACAACATTTCTTTTTCTGTTTTCATAGTACGGTTGGAGAAAGGAAACCCAAGAGCAATCCTTCCAGAGGAGGTTTCAAGGGAAAGAACGTAAGTATTTCTCCAAAGGTGTGCCATGCAATGCTTGAAAGGCTAAAGGTGAGTGATGGGGAATGGGGAGGGGGAGACCTGTGGGTAAGTGAGTTTGAGAAAGCTTTATACTATATATGTCTCTTATGGAATTAAAACCTTTATGTGGCAGACACTATGATGCAATCGTTCAAATCCATTGCCGTGTCCTCCTGTGCATCCATTCCAATTACAGGTTGAAGCACTCATTGCAGTTAGGTGGAGACATTGATTGAGTTCTGGCCAATTGGATGTGATCACTGAATAGAAATCATGTGGAGACTCTGGGCTGGCTCGTAAAACCCTTTCAGTGCCATCTTCCCTGCTTTTTGTCCCTTCCAAACATCTGAAATAAAACCTAAGGTGACTTTGGAAACTACATGCGGAGGATGATGAAATTGCAATGGATGGAGCCAGGTTTTATGAATTACCTCTTAGTGGCTGCCTCCCAAATGAGAATCCTAGCATTGGCTACGTCATGAGCCAGAAATACATCTTATTATGTTAGTCCACTGACAGCTCAGTGTTGTTTTCTTTTACAGCAATGTTTATTACAACTAATAAGATGTTCCACATTTTAAGTGTCTGAAAGGTATTGCATTTTAAAATTATAATTACTTTCTTAAACCTAATTTTTTTTCCAAACTGCTTTAACCACAAAAACTTTACGGTTTAGTTTGGTTTTTAGCTTAAAAACTACTAATTAATAGAACTAGTTTTCTAGTTTGGGGAATACTATACTGCCTTTCTTTGCTCCTCTGCCTTTCTGGAAGTTATTCTAGCTGAGAGAGGGAAGAGCTAAGGCATAACATAGAACCAGGACTACAAGGAGGCTACAGCACCAGAGATTTTAGTTACAAGCTCAGCCACAGAACTATGTTCCAGATAAACATTGGTATTTCAACACAGAATTAAATAGCTGAACTTGAACCACAGCATGCTCCTGGAAGCTGAAATGAAAGAAGGGAAAACCCAAGAATTTTGTGCATTGCAGCTAGGACTAGTGACAAGAAGCCGGTGTGGTGACAGGATCTAAATTTTTGAATTATGCATATTTTTATGTTCATATGACATCATCTTACAAGAATAGTAACAACTAATAATGGACTTGTTCATCTATTTTAATAAGGATAAGTATTTTGACCTTGTGTGAATTAAGACTCTATAAGACAGATGAGCTTGAAATGGCTTAAAGAATAAAGGGGATTTATTGGTATCAGAGATAGGCAAGTCCCAGTTCTGGTTTGGCCCAGTAACCCTATAATGCCTCCAAAGACTGGTTTCTCTATTCTTTCTTCTGGGAAATCCGCAACATCTTCAGTTTTGTGGTTTGGATCTGGAATTTCCCCCAAAAGCCCATGTGTTGAAAACCTATTCCCCAGAGTGGTCCCTGGGAGATGGTGGAACATTGAGATGGGGCACAGTGGGGGTTCTTCCATCATTAGGTTTGTGCCCTTGAAGGGAATTGTGGGACCCTACCTCTACCTGTCTTTATCTCTCACCTTCCAACCATGAGACAAACAGGATTGTTCTGCCATATGCTTATGGCATTGCCATCCAGAACCCCTTTTAGCCTTTAAGTCTGTTTTGAACATATTTATCATACAGTTCTAATGCATACAGGGACTTCACTTGTATTTGTGGGTGATCGTGCCCACACCACATGGTTGAAATACAAAAGAAGTTGAATTTCTATTGGGAGAATAATCACAGACCAACTTTCGAATAAATTATATCATAATGAGCTAACACTTATATACGGTTACTATAAACTGGCACTGTGCTATGTGTTTAAATATATAAACTAGTTAAATTCTCACACCTCTTTGAAATAGGCATTATAATTAGCCTCATTTTATAAATAAGGAAGCTGAGGCACAGATAAGTTATTTAACTTTCCCGGAATCATCAAAACTATTAGGTAGCAGAGCTGAGCTTTGATTCCAGGCAGCCAAGATTCAATCTGCTCTTTCCCCACCATGTTAAAATGTTTATAAAGACAACATGTGCAGTACATATGTAAATATCCACAAATATACATGAACATGTTTATACACATAAGCCATATACACACACTCCCGCACTGGCTGAGAAGTCCAGTTCTCCAGATCTTATGATCATAGCAAAGGTGCCATCTGGTGTTAGAACCCTCTAATTGCAAAAAAAGCACCCAAGTGAGAACAAAGATTCACAAACCATAGACACTTAACTTGCAAAGTAGTCTAAAATCCTAACAACATTAACACCAGATCAAAAAACTGCCTGGCCTTCCTCTTTGAAGCATACTTATCATACCTGAAAATACATTTAACTGATTTCAAAATGCTGCCTCCAGCTAGCCCTGCACACTTATGCTCTACAAAACCTGAGCACAGCACTCCTCTATAGGAATATTCCATTCTCATGTCAGAGGAAAGCATAACAGATTTTTCCCATCTGGGACCAATGAATTTTCCTATAATAACATTACACATCAAATCCTCTCATCTTTAGCTCCCACTCCAATCCTGACCCAAGTGGCTGAGCTTAGAGGAAACATAATACACATACATTTCTTTCTCTCCTTACCTGTGTTGCTGCAAGCCTTGATATGACATGAGTACCTTATGATATACTCCCTGTTTAATTTCTCTAGCTGCTTTGTAAAATTTGGGCCTTGACTCTCATTTTCCATGACAAGATAACTCACCAGGGATAATACTTTGGAGATGAACCCAAGCCTGAATTTGTTCTTCCTTTTCAGAAAAATTAATTCTAGATGTTTGAAACAGCCCTCACAATTAATCTTGAAACGAAACAAGGTCACCAGGAGCAATACTCTCTAGCCTAGACCTTCTTAACAACCCTTTTACTCCTCCATAACTTACCTAGCCAGAATTTCCTCCAGTTGATGGTTTGACAAGCCTACTAGTAAACCCAAAGAGCAGCTTAACTTGCTTACTCTGCCTGCTGTCCTAAATGGCTCTGTATAAATCTAAGTGATCAGCACACTCTCAGGTGAGCACTACCTTAGAGACAAATGATGAATTACTGAACAGAGAGAGAGAGAAGATTCCAACACTCTAGGCTTAACCTTTGGGCAGCTAAACATGAAGCTTCTCATAGTGCATGAAGTATTAATAGTGTGGTATTATTTCATTGCATTTAAGCTAGGTAAGAATTTTTGGCAAAATAGAACATCCTCTTAGTTCACATTCAAGTAACAAGGGTTATGTGAATGGAAACTACACAGTTTCACAGATTCATAACTTGACCTCTTTCTCTTCTTCTTCCATTTCTTCCATGAAGAAAAACAGCATGATTTCTGAAGGGGAAGGCTAGAACAGAAATGGAAGGTGAAATGCAGGCACCTAGGCATTTTCCATGGTGAGAGGGAGGATGAGCCAGGAAGAGGGCACGCCCAGGTTGTAGGACTGAATACACTCACCTGGATGCACTGGATGCATTTTTTGTAGAGAATGTCCAAATAGGAATAAAACTGACTAAAAAGTCAATCTGCTTTTTATTACCACCATGTGCTGGCAATTCTAAACAATGTCAGTAAGATGCTACCGTTTTTCCCCAAAAAATCCTTAGTTGGTCTAAGATCTAAACAAATATAATAGTTTATGTTATGTTTTAATTTCATATGCAAGCTTCTAGTTAGCACATTTTTGTTATTCTTTATTCAATATTGTATTATGCATGAAGGTTAATTCAGAAAATTCCTAACTAAAGAGTCAGTCTTAGGCACATGCAGACTCAAAAGCACACATTTGTTTTGAGAGTAAGTTGATAATAGTTAAGAATCTTTCAAGCTCATTTGGGAGATAACTCAACTCTTTCACTCTGCGGTTGTACATGTCCTAGTGTTTATGCAGTAGGTTCAAAGTAAGCAATGATTTCACAGTGAGTATAAATGCAAGGAAATAGAATTTGACAATCTGGGTGTTCACCTGAAGTTTTTACTTCTGTGGAAATTTGGGGGGGAAATTCATTCATTTCAGTATCACGTCCTCGTGGAAAAATGCTATAAAACATAGGCATTACAGTGGCTTTTATTTGGGGAGGGGGAGGGAAAGAGAAAGAGAGAACAGCAAGGGCACATAGTCACTCCCCCCCACAAGCCTCCTTCACTACAGAGTGATGTATGCCGACTCTACAGGATCAGCGATCAAGGAAAACCAGTCATGTCCGCTGGTCACGTGATCAGGGGCAAATTTTTACTCTCAATTTTCTCATCTAGAAAATGAGGGGCTAGGCCTAGATGGTCTCTAAGACCCTTTCCAACCATAACACGCAGTGGCTATGACTCATTGGCCTTGGCAGCATAAACTATGGATGGCCCTAGACTTGAGCCAAATTTACATTGCATCAAAGTGAAGAGACAAACAGCCCCTGAGCCAGAGACTATGAGTTCATCATCAAGGCACATTTGGATAAATGAGAATATGTCAAGTTCCCATTTCAGGGACCAGGTGTTTTACATAGTGTGTGTTGTTCTTCCACAAATGCTGGCTTCTTAGGTCATGTCTCTGTTCGTGAGAACTTCTAAAAACCTGTGTCACTGTCAGCTGAGACTAACACCAATGTGTTCTCTTTCTTTGCTACCTGGAAATCCTTTCACCTCATTGGGCAAACGTTGGCTATAAGTAATTCTAAAACTACTGCATATGAATCTAGTTTACACCACAAACATTTCCACATGGGCAGAAGCCAGTTTTCTGGTATTTGAAGCACAGGCCAGATTTTGGAGTGATCCTTTAAATAAAAAACCAAATGTGGAATGATCTCATTCACTGGAACGTCATTAAGGAGAATTCATTTCACTTCCTTGGCATAAATTAATCTGTAGTGAGCTAGTGAAAGATTCTGCCACCTTTCACTGAGATAGTAAATTGAGTCCTGCCGTGGAGGTCAGCGAGAGATGTATGCCCTCTGGAGAATGTGGGAGATTGATACAGATGGTGGGGTATGTAGGTTTCCTGGCTGGAAGCCAGAGATAGAGAGAGGCAAAGAAGTGGCTACCATGAGAATGCAGGCCTGAAACCTTCAGTGGAAGAACTGGGTGGATGCCTGGACTTTACTGAGGCTTTGTGAGGGAAAGGAGAATAGGGAGAGAACTAACTGCAGGAAGTGGAGGTGCGATCTCCATCACAGCCCTCTCCTCACACTGAGGCCCCACCCCAGGACAAGGAGAAGGCCACTGAGTGCCTTCTGTCACTGGTGAGTGCCAGCTGGTTCTGGGGCCTCAAGCCAAGAAAGAGCCTGTGTTATAAGTTCCAGTTCTCCATGAGCTTTTGAACTGCGAGTGTCCCTGGGCTTCCTCAGACTTCCTCAGACACCCACTCCCTCAGAGGAGTTTCATTCACTGCCATGTTTACAGTTGGTCACCATCAGTGTAATGCCCAACCCTCTCACCTGTTCCTCAGTCCAGATCATTCTTCTGTGAGTGGAGCCCAAGATTTGACAGCTTATTGACTCTCTCCACCTGGAGAGGCTGCAGACACCCCAAACTCCTATCTGAATCCAAACTGAACACCCCCAGTATCACACACGCCCCCATCTCTCCTCAGTAAATGCCACATACCCACTCCTACCTACCTGCAAGTCAAGTTCACTTTCCCTTGCAACCTCCCAAATAATCAGAGTATCATATAGATTGCTTTTCCTTATATTCTCAATCTGTTTTTCCTTCTTTCTCGCTTCCACTGACTTAATCCAGGCCCTCACTGCCCATTTTCTGGAGTAGAAAAATCTACAAACTTGCAATACTTTCCCTGTCATAAGTCTTATTCTGTTTGATCAGTCTTTCAAATACTAGAAGAATAAACTCTTGAGAATGCAACACAGGTTGGTTCTTCCTTTTCTTAGAGCAATTTGGTGACAATGAAAACAAGGTCAAAAAGCAAATAATAAGATCAGAGGAAATATATACACCATTTACAACAAAGAGTTAATATGCCTCATATATCCAGTCTCCACAAATTGGTTAAGAAGATAAATAATGAAAAAGAAAAATAGGCAAAGGCAACTTACCCATTAGGAAATCTAAAGATCAATAAACCTATAAAAAGATTCTAGTCATCAAGTAAATGCAAATCAAAAGAAAAAATGAGATTTTTTTTTTCACTTATAAGACTGGCAAAAATTAAGATGATTGAAAACAACTAGGACTGAGTAGGTATGAGGACTTACCACTCTTATACATTGTCACACTGTTATAAAGAGTAGTCTTTCAATATTTAAATTCAATTAAAATTTTAAAAGGAATGAATTTTCAGGGCCAGCTGTCCCACTTGGGACCCTGATCAACCAAAAGAAAAGAACCAATTTGTAAAGGTATTGGTATAAAAATAGTTTTTAGCATCTTTAGTAATAGCAGAAAAACTAGAACAACTTGAATGATGTGCAACAGAGGAAGAGTTAAATAAAATGCATTCATATAGTGGAATAATATCATGTAACAATTTAAAAGAGTGAATCAGACCTAATATATTACCAGGGAAAGGTATCCACAATGTAAGTTATTTTGTTAGTGCGTGTTTGTGGCACATTATGAGTACATTCATTGTGAGTACTTGATGCATGCACATGACACATCTTGTTTCTTTTCACATTCCCTTCCCCTCTCCCCATTCATCTCTTGGTCCCCTTCCCATTTGCCAAAGACTTATCTTCCTGTTTCCTATTGTGTATCTTCTATTTTGCTCTTTGATTTATTTATTCTTTGGGTTTCTCATATGAGAGAAACCATACAATTTTTAAGCTTGTGTGTCTGATTTATTTCACTTAACATAATGGATTCAAGATACATTAATTTTCCTACAAAATGACTCAAATTATCCTTCTTTATAGAAGAGTAGCACTCCATTATGTACGTACACTTGCATTACCCATTCATCTGTTTATGGACATGTAAGACATGTCTACAACTTAGCTATTATGAATTAGCTATTATGAGTTGTGCTGCTATAAACATGGGCATGCATGTATCATTAAAATATAAATAAGTATTTTTAAAAAATCACAAAGCAATGTCTACAGCAAAAGCCTGTACTTGCAAGAAAAAAGTATACACTTGCATACATTTATTTTAGACTAAAGAGGCAAGAGGATATGGACACAGAGCTGAGCTGAATGTGGGAATAGAAGATAATTTTTCTGTATATCCACCTAACTGTTTAACATTCATGTCTCCTTATCTTGAGACCCTGTTTATTTTCTTTGTGGTATCCCATCACTACAATCCGTAACAATTTTTATGTTTATATTTAACATGTGTATTGTCCCTGTCTTCCCAACTAGAATATAAATTTCATGAGGACAGAAACCATGCCCATTTTGTTTACCACTGTCCCCAGAGCCATGGCTTTGCACTTAAAAGTATTTATTGAATTGGTGTAGTAATAACTCAATGGCTTCTGTAGAAAAAATTCAATAGTAGAACTCCTAAAATGGTTTCTGGAGTAAGAATTGGGGACATGTCTATTTATGCCTTCCCCTGAGCTTGTCCCCTAGCTCCTCAGATCATGGCCCCACCCACATTCTCCAGAGTTCTCCTCTTCAGAGCTGAAGTCCCTTGAGGGCAGGGACCATATCTGATTGGGCATTGGGTCCCCAAGCCTTATACAGTGCCCAATGTGTTGTGGTTCCATAGGGAATGTTTGTTAAACAAGTGCCTCAATTGTAGATGGGGGAAAAAAATAATGAAAGGCTTGACCCAAAATAGAACATCTTTTGAGAGTAGCAACCACTAGAGTTGCCTTGTGTTATAAGCTTTTCGGGAAAAGCATGCATAAAATGTATGTAGCCACATTAACAGCCTCATTAAAGGATTATTAGAAAGATAAGATGAGAAAACAGGTGTGAATGCATGGCATAAACTTTAAGAAATATACAAGTATTAATTGTTACTTTTTCTATATTTTATTATAATGATAGATTTAATGTCTCATTTCTTTATTTTTTCTAAATCTAATTTAAGCCATACCATATACCACTGAATTGGCAAGAAATTCAATTTTAGTTATTGCTATTGTCCCCTTCCACTGCTCTCAGGGTCACTCAAAGATGATGAGGGGACCTCATCAGTCCCAACATTTGAAGAGGACACTTTCACCATTGCTCCATGGTGCTCATTGCAAATACATATTCATAAAGAGCAAAGCCATGAGGGCCTATGAAGATGGGAGGCTCTGCCTGCCACACCAAGCTAGGACATGGACTTTTGCCCTAGCTGGGAGCTCTGGCATCTAGGACCATGACGCTTTCCCTGCTGGGGCTCCAGCAGTGCTGTGAGGAACCAAGATACCATTCGCTGTCAGTTTTACCAGTAGGTTTGTACTGGCTCCTGCTCTGGGAATATATCCCCCTGTCCCAGATTGCCCACATCTATCTTACCCTACTTCCTTTTCTCTTTGAAGAAACCTGGAATGATCCCTTCACACAAAATCTTTGCAAGTTCTGATGCCCCTGAGACAAAAGAATAAAAAGGAGCCAAGATACAAATAAAGCACAAATCAACACCCCTAGCAATGAGTCAGGTATCTTATTATTAAAACCATAACCAAAGTGGAGGATTAACAGGAAAACTGCTCCAATGCACTCAACTACAATTCCTTTAAAAAGCTTTCAGTTAAATGACTTCCAAAACTACAGCTTAGTAATATAAAAAGGACCTTCACAAGGGTTTATCTAGTTCAAAACGTCAGGGACCACCTTCCAATAGCACTGCTAAAGATATCACCTGGGAAAAAAATCCCATAAACAATTCTGCCTAAGTGATTCTATTCTTAAAATAGGATTTAAACTGAAGAAATGCATTGTTTTCAGTGTTCCAAAGGAGGAACTTTTGCTTGAGAAGTCTCCAGAGAATGTATGTGTCTTCCTGTCTCCCTCACATCTTGTGGTGTTCTTCTCTAAGGGATTCTGTGAGAGTCTCTACCATCTGTGAGCAGTGCTGTCTTCATCAGCACCCCAGGAATCCAGAGTCAAGGCACTGGCATGGTCGACAACAGAGCGTACCATGTGAGGAATGAGCTGGGCGTGTCCTGGCTTACTGTGGGGCCTCACGTGAAGCCGTGTCATTTCTTTTATACCCAGCACTTGTCTCACCCTGATATTTCACCACTTGTCTGATAACTGAGGTGACTGTTGTTTGACTCTAAGTTCAAGGCTTCATTTCCTGCCATATTTACCCCTTGGATTCAGGGAGGAAGTTGTGAAGATGTCCTAGGACAGGACCTTAACAGATTTGGAGTGAAATCTGAGAGCAACTCACTGTTCACTATGAATACTCCTACCACCGCCTCCCAGCCATGTGCCTGGGGCTGGGGCCCGGATGGGCTCCAACACCTAATCTGCAAAGTGGGAGACTTCATGGTCAGGCAACTCAACAAGAGGCCGTGGGACCAAGCACATTACTCAGCCCATACAATAGACAGCACTTTCACAGAAACAACCTGCTCACAGTCCTCCTAGCTCTAGTCTCTAATCTGTTATACACTGGGGGTTTTAGAGGGGCTTGAGGGTTTGTTTAATTTTTCTAAGATTTTTTAAATTTTTAGTGTCAGTTTCCTCTTGGATAAAGAAATGATGATCTAAGTGAATCATAAGGTTATTCTAAGGAGGATCAAATAAAATGAACTATGCATGAGAAGGGCAGGGGGAAGAGGGAGTGAAATGATCAAGATGCAATATGCAAATATATTGATTCCCCAAGATGGATATAATTATTCTGTATTGAAAACATATACTGATAATTAAAAATGAGCTATGAAAGCATGTTGAAAAACATAAAATTTTGTCCAATGTGAGATAATATTTTTAAAGACTAGTGATCTGCTTTTAGGACTGGTAAACAGAGAGACTAACCATAATTATTTTCATACAAGTGAACTTCAGTCTGTTTGCCTTATTTCCTGTTATCTCTTAGTCAGAAAACTGTTATCCTGAATTATCAGTCAAGAGAGTTCAATCACTTTTGACAGCTCCATTACCGTACAATCTTGGTCAAAGCTGGAGATGGAAGAAATGTGCTTAACTATTCCATTCTTTCCCTAGACTATAGGATGGACTAATTTTAAGATTTTTATCTTGGTAAGGAAATACTTATAATCTAGATCTTTTGCATCAGTGTATACACTCCCTCATAATTACTTCCTCTACCCTGAAATTTGGGTGAAAAATCAGGTGACATTCAAATCTGGAATATATTAAATACCTTTGGGTTTGATTGAGTCAGATTTGTAAACAAATGATTTTCCTAAAAACATGAAGTCACATAAAATCTTTTACTATTAATGCCTTGTTCTCTTCTGACATCATAAATAAATCTCATTTCCCCTCAAGAATTAGTGAGAAAAGCCCATTTGAAAAATCCCTTTCTGCAAAGATATTAGATAATTGCTATCCGCTTCCTTATATTTGCTTCCCTTTAGCTACTAATGAAGAAAGTAAACAGTGTTTCAAGTCAAGCCTTTCTTGGAGCTCTGCATTTTAAGCAGACTTCTACTATCTTGGCATGTGGACAAGGTCTGCTACATGATTTACAGTGGAACTAGAAGTGACAAGCAGCTGAATCTCTACCTATGCCAGGTAAAATCAACCTTGCAATATTTTGACATTGCTGCTGCTTCTGACCCACTCTCAGGCTTTCTTCTATCACTTTTATTCGACTACTCTTATATCATCCATGACACCAGCCTGGTCGTTCTAATTCCTTGACTTATCTCCAGCCTTCCTTCCAATGCACATGTGTAAGACTCTGTTGCGGGCAGTTTCTGTGGCAAGATCTTGAAGGATCAGGACAAAAATCCCCTCAAGTAATCTACAGTACCATAGGGTGGAGTCCTTAGAAAATTCTCCTACAAGTACAAAAGAAACAACTGTGAGGTATGTCCAAAGAATGAAGAATCTGTTGAAGAGAGACATCTGTACTCACAAGTTTATTGCAGCATTATTCACAACAGTCAAGAAATGGAAACAGCCAAACTGTTCATCAGCTGATAGACAAAGAAAGCCTGGTACATACACACAATGGAATGCTATTCATCCATTAAAAGAATGAAATCCTGGGGCTGGGGATTTAGCTTAGTGGTTCTGCCACCTGCTTGACAAGCGCAAGGACCTGAGTTCAATTCCTGATACAAAAAAAAAAAAAAATGAAATCTTGTAATTTGAAACAACAGGAATAGGACTATTGTTAGTGTTCTATGTTAAGTGAAATAAGTCAGGTAGAGAAAGACAAGTAGTTGCTTCCCTTTAGCTCCTAATGATTATATTAATCAGCTTTCCTGTCCCTGAGACACAATATCTGATACCCACACCATAAAGAGGACAGGTTTAATTTGGCTCATGATTTCAAAGATTCAGTTCATGGCTGGCTGGCTCCAAGCAAGAAACATCATGGTAGAGGTGCATGGTGGAGCAGAGATGGTTAATTAGTGGCATCCAGGAAACAGCACAGGGAAATGGTGCCAGAGAGGAACAGAAGGGACAATATAAAATACCTAAGGTCATGCTTCCATGACCCACCAAGACACATAAACAGGACAATGCTTTACTCATCTGCTAGGCATTTCTTTTATTTTTTTTAATTAAATTCTTTTACTGGTACATTGTAGGTGTACAACACAATTACTTTTCTCATTGGGAATTGTACCTTTACATGATGTATCTTGGTTCTTATTTTTTCCCCATTCCTAGCCCTCCCTTCACCCCCTCCACCCTTCCCTATTTACAAAGACTTTATTTCCATTTTTTCCATTTCTCAGCATTTTTCCTTTCCCTTCTTTCCTTTCCCCTGCCCCTCCCACTACCCCTACCCCTTTGGACCTTTTCTTCCTATTTTGCATTATCGATTATTCATTCTAATCAATGGTACATTTTAGGTATACAATATAATGACATTCATCATTGGAAATTTGCACCTTTACATAGTGTCTCTTGGTTCTTATTTTTCACCCTTGCCCAGCCCGCCCTTCAACCCCTCCAGTCCTCCCTATTTACAAAGATTTTGTTCCTATTTTTCCATTTTCTCCTATTAATCCCATTCCCTTCTATCCTTTCCCCTAGCCCTCCCACTTCCTTCCCCTTTGCCCCCTTTATTCCTATTTCACATTAGCCATTATACATTTAGTCCTTATTTACACTTTCAGCCTCTCACACCAGAGAAACTATTCGGTATTTACACATGTGTGTCCTATTTATTTCACTTAAGAGTATTGCCTCAATGTGCATCCACTTAGCTATAAATGTCTCTAATTTCTCATTTTTTATGGCTGAGTAGTACTCCATTTTATTTAAAAAAACCACATTTTCTTTATCCAGTCTCCAGTTGATGGCCATTTGGGCTGTTTCCAAGTTTTACCTTTCACAAACTGTGCTGCTATGAACATGGGTGCACATATATCACTGTGGCATGATTCTTTTAATTCTTTGGGGAAGATCCCCAGCAGTGGAATAGCAGGGTCAAATGGGACTTCCAGTCCTAGTTCTTTGAGGTATCTCCATACTGATTTCCACAGTGGTTGCACCAGTCTACACTCCCACCAGCAGTAGAGCACGGTTCCTCTTTCCGCACAGCCCAGCCAGCATTTGTTATTGGTGGATTTCATGATAGCAGCCATTCTTTCTGGAGTGAAGTGGAATCTCAGCATTGTTTTCATTTGCATCTCTCAAATGACCAGTGATGTTGAACATTTTTTCATGTATTTATTTGCTATTTCTACTTCTTTGTCTGAGAAATGTCTTTTCATTTCAGATGCCCATTTTTCGATTGGGTCTTTGAATTTGGGAGGTCTGATCTTTTTAAATTCTTTATAGATTCGAGATAGTAGACCTTTGTCTGAGGAAGAGCAGGTGAAGATTTTTTCCCACATTGTGGGTTGTCTCCTCACACTGCTGGTGGTTTCTCTTGCTGTGCAGAAGCCTTTTAATAAGAAAAGATCCCACTTGTTGATTGTTTGTGCTAGTTCATGGGCAACTGAGGTTTTGTTCATAAAATCTTTTCCTACACTGATGTCTTCAAGGGTTCTACCTAACCTCTGTTCCAACTGGTTCAGAGTTTCTATTTTAATATTTAGATCTTTAATCCATTTTGATTTTAGTTTAGTGCATGGTGAGAGATATAGGTCTAGTTTTAATCTTTGGCAAGTTGAAGCCCAATTTTTCCAGCACCATCTATTAAAGAGGCTATCTTTCCTCCAGTGAGGGTGTTTGGCTCCTTTGTCGAAGATGAGATGGCTGAGTGTGTCTGGCGTTGTTTCTGCATCTTCTAATCTGTTCCACTGGTCCTCAGGTCTGTTTCTTTGCCAGTACCATGCTGTTTTTATCATAGTAGCTTTGTAGTAGAGTTGCAGGTTGGGGATTGTGATGCCCCCTGCCATGTCTCTGTTACCTAGAATTGCTTTTGCTATTCTGGGTCTCTTCTTGTTCCAAATGAATTTTTGGATTGTTTTCTCAAGGTCCATGAAGTATGCTGCTGGATCTTAATTGGAATTGCATTAAATCTATATAGCAGTTTTGGAAGTATGGCCATTTTCACTATATTAATCCTTCCTACCCAGGAGCAGGGGATGTCTGTCTATTTTCTGATATCATCTTCAATCTCTCTTTTCAGAGTGCCATAGTTTTCAGAGAAGAGGTCTTTGATTTCTTTCATTAGGTTGATTCCTAGGTATTTGAGGTTTTTGGATGCTGTTGTGAAAGGAATTCTTTGCCCTATTTCTCTCTCAGTGAGTCTGTCATTGGTGTAGAGGAAAGCTATTGCTTTTTGTGTGTTGAGCTTGTAACCAGCTACTTGACTGAATTTGGTTATTAAGTCAAGAAGAGTTTTGGTGGAGTTCTTGGGGTCTTCCATATAGAGTATCATGTCATCTGCAAATAATGACAATTTGACTTCTTCATTTACTATCTTTATTCCTTTTATTTCTTTCTCTTGTCTAATTGCCATGGCTAATGTTTCCAGAACTATATTGAACAAGAGTGGTGATAGTGGACATCCTTGTCTTGTTCCTGATTTGAGTGTGAAGGATTTCAGTTTTTGACCATTTAGTATGATATTGGCTGTTGGTTTTTCATAGATGACTTCTATCAGTTTGAGGTAGAGACCATCTATTCCAATTTTTTGTAGGGATTTTATCATAAATCCATGGATTTATGATAAATGGATTGTTACTATAAATGGATTTTGTCGAATGCTTTTTCTGCATCTATGGAAATAATCATATGGTTTTTGTCCTTGGCTCTATTGATATAGTGTATTACATTGATTGATTTTCATATATTGAATCATCCCTGCATCCCTGGGATAAATCCCACTTGATCAGGGTGTATGATCTTCTTGATGATCTTCTGAATTCTGTTTGCCATTATCTTATTAAGGATTTTTGCATCTATGTTCATTAGTGAGATTGGCCTATAGTTCTTCTGTTCGGTATGGTCTTTCTCTGCTTTGGAGATCAAGGTGATGCTTGCTTCCAGGAATGAATTTGGGAGTATTGCTTCCCTTTCAATTTCATTGAAGAGTTTAAACAGTAGTGGCAGCAGTTCCTCTCTAAATGTCTTGTTAAATTCAGCAGTGAAGCCATCAGGGCCTGGGCTTTTCTTAGTTGTTAAGTTTTTAATTACGTTTTCAAGTTCATTGATTAATATTGGGTTGTTTAGAATTTTGAGGTCTTCTTCGTTCAACTTTGGTAATTCATATGTATCTAGGAATCTGTCCATTTCTTCTGTGTTGTCCATCTTATTGGCGTATAGGTTCTGGAAGTAGGTATTGATGATCCTCTGGATTTCTGCTGGGTCTGTTGTCATTTCACCCTTTTCATTCCTAATTGCATTGATTTGGGCCTTTTCTTTCCTTTTTCTGACAAGGTTGGCTAAGTATTTGTAGATTTTGTTGATTCTTTCAAAGAAACAACTCTTGGCTTCATTGATTTTTTTGTATCATTCTCTTAGTCTCCATTGCATTGATTTCTCCTCTGATCTTTATAATTTCCTTCCTTGTATGAGCTCTGGGGTTGTCCTGTTCTTCTTTTTCTAGAAGCTTGAGGTGCAGCATGAGGTTGTTGAATTGGGCTCCTTCTGTTTTCCTAATATGTGTATTCGCTGCTATGAATTTCCCTCATAAGACTGCTTTCATTGTGTCCCATAGATTCTGATATGTTGCATTATCATTGTCATTTAATTGAAAGAACTGTCTGATTTCTTCTTTAATTTCCTCTGTGTCCCATTGGTTATCCAGAAGTGTGTTGTTCAATTTCCACATGTTTATGAAATTTTTCCAGTTTCTTTTGCTATGGATCTCCATTTTCATCGCACTATGATCTGATAATATACAGAGGATAACTTCAATTCCTTTTCATTTACTTAAACATGTTCTGTGTGTGAGTATGTGGTCTATTTTTGAGAATGACCCATGTGCAGCTGAGAAGAATGTGTATTCTGATTTTGTGGGGTGGAAGACTCTGTAAACATCTGTTAAGTTCATTTGTTCAAGAGTTCAATTGAGTTCTAGTATTTCATTACTTATTTTTTGTCTAGTTAATCTATCTATTTGTGACAGTGGGGTGTTGAGGTCCCCCACTACAATTGTGCATATATGACTTTTCATGTCCAGTAGTATTTGTTTTATATAGTTGGGCACAGTAGTGTTTGGTGCATAGATATTTATGATTGTCATCCCTTCCTCTTGGATTGTTCCCTTTACAAGGATGTAGTGTCCTTCTTTGACTCTCTTAATCAGTGTTGGTTTGAAATCTACTTGATCTGCCAAGAGGATAGCTACTCTTGCTTTTTTTAGGGTTCCCATCACATGGATTATTGTTTTCCACCCTTTACCTTTCCGTCTATGAGTTTCCTTTTGAATTAAGTGTGTTTCTTGTATGCAGCATATTGTTGGATTTTGCTTCTTGACCCATTCTGCCAGTCTATTTCTTTTGATTGGTAAATTGAGACCATTAACATTGATGGTTATACCTGAAACGTATTGACTTGTCATTGCCATGACTTTTTCTTTTTGTTGGGTTCTCCCCCTTTACATTTAATTTCTTGTCATGCCAGATGGGTTCATTCTGCTTTGCTTTCTGGGCTTGTGATCCTCAATGTCTGTTCCTAGGATATTGTGTAAAATTCTTTGGAGTGCTGGTTTGGTATTCACCAAGTTCCTAAGGTGCTCTTTGTCATGAAAGTATCTTATTTCTCCATCCATTTTGAAAGATAGTTTTGCAGGGTACCTCAATCTGGGTTGGAGGCTGTTTTCTTTTAGGGCTTGGAATATGTCACTCCAAGCTCTTCTTGTCTTGATGGTTTGTGTTGAGAAGTCTGCTGTGATTCTGATGGGCTTTCCTTTGAATGTGATTTGTTTCTTTTCTCTCACTGCTTGTAGAACTTTGTTCTTCTGTTGTGTTTCTGGAATCTTAACAATTATATGCCTATGTGTAGATTTTTTTTGATCAAGGCTATTTGGAGTCCTATATGCCTCACTTATCTGTATGTCAAGCTCTTTTCCCCTGCTTGGGAAGTTTTCTGTCATTATTTCTGTGAAGAGATTTTTTTATGTCATCTGCACTCTCTCCTGTTTCTTCATTGAGCCCAATCAGTCTTATGTTATTCTTCTTTGCATCGTCTAGCAGCTGCTGGATTGATTTCTCATGTTCCCTTCTAATTTTGAAGCAATTTTTCTTTTCCTGGTCATTAATTGCAATCTTATCTTCTGTATCTGAAATTCTGTTCTCACATTGGCTCATTGTGCTGTGTAGACTTTCAATGGAGTTTTTCATGTCCTGGAAATCTATTTGCATCTGTTTTATGGATTCCATTTGTTTCCTATGTTGGGATTCCATCATGTTCCTGAGCTCCTCTCTAGATTTATTAATCATGTCTTGCACTAGGGGCACAATTTCTCCTGTTATCTGAGAAATTATCTCTGATTTCATTTTTTCCAGATCCCCTTTTGTTGTCAGTTCAGTGGGTCCAGGTGGTTGAGTATCAGAGTGTTCCATCTCATTTCCCTTTGGGGTTGCTGTAGGTGATCTGGAAGTGTGGTTTTGAGACTTATTTACATGTTTCCTCATTTCAACTGGGGTGGGGGGCTGTTAGCACCTGCATGGATTACCTCCTCTGAGCTGGCAGAGGTGGGACAGGGACCGGGAGCAGTGGTAGGGATGGTGGCTCAGAAGCCCCTACCTCTGCACCAGGAGCAGTGGGAGGGATGGTGGCCCAGAAGGCCCTTCCTCTGGGCCAGGAGCAGCGGGACAGAAGGTGGCCCAAAAGCCCTTTCCTCTGGTCTGGGAGCAGCGGGAGGGATGGTGGCCAGGAAGCCCCTTCCTCTGGTCCAGGAGCAGTGGGACAGCAGCTCAGAAGCCCCTACCTCTGGGCCGGGAGAGGCGGGACTTAGTACCATGGTCTGGTGGTCCAGTGTCCTCTGCGTCTTTGTAGTGTGGAACCAGGTGGCTGTACAGAGGAGCGAGGGTGGGGGATCCAGTGGATTGTTGCCGGGGCGTGGGCTGATTCTATGTGTTCTGCTTGACTCGGGACCTGCTAGGCATTTCTTAATCGAATAAAGTTGACCTATTAACTTCAACAGTTACACTCTTGATCTCACTTACATGGAAGATAAAAAAGTTGATCCCTTCATAGTTGAAGGTAGATGGTTGTTACCAGGAGCTAGGGAGAGTTGTGGAGGGGAGAGTTTGGAGAAGTTGATCAATGGGCACTAAGTTACAGTTAGATGGGAATAAAAAGGTCTGGCATGCTGGTGTACAGTAAAGTAATTACAAATAACAAGTATGTTCTGTGTATTTCAAAAGCTAAAAGAAAGGATTTTGAATGTTTTCACCATACAGAAGAGATAAAAGTTGGAGGAAATAGATACATTTACCCTGGTTTAAATATTACACAATCAATGTATACATGTATCAAAACATCACATGGCATCCCATGAATATGAACAATTTTTATGTTTCTATGCATCAGCTAAACTTTAAAAAATTAAAATTTGGAAAAGAGTATTTGCATCATAAAAGTCTGCTTGAAAAAGGTGTCCTTTAGATTGAAAGATTCATAGGCTTTGAATGCAGAGGATGGAAGAGGGAATACCAAAGACAATTGTGTAGGACAAATCAGTGAGGCGAGAAATCACCCAAACATGTGCACAGCCTATAGCAGATCAAGCCAGCTAAATCAGTAGACACCTGGAGGGAAGTTACAGTAAGTTTAGACTTTTTATGGCTGAGTAATACTCCATTATATAGAAAAACCACTGTGTATTTGTGGTTAATACTGTGATCATGCTGTTACTAATCAACATCAAAAGGTGTTCTCTCCCTATTAAATGCTGGGTTTCAACTCTATGCTAGGCGGATGGTAAAATGGAGGGGACAGGGGAATGTAAAGAATAAACAGGTCATGGTCCATGCTGTTAAGGAATTTAACAGAGGAGAGACACTCAGAGATCCCTGTAGCATGCCATGTTGCTGTAAACAGGGCTCCATTCTCCACTATGAGTCTCTGAACTATGAGAACACAATGTCTCCCAATGCTAAAACCCTCTCAACTCTGACAGTGAATTCATCTGCCTCCAGTAGAGAACCACCATATAATGTTTCTGCTGTATATTTTGGTAGCAAGATCACATTCTCTTTTTCTTGTTGTTGTTCTTTATTTCTTCCTTCCTCCCTCCCTTCCTTTCTCATTCTTTCTCCCTCTCCTTTACTTCTTTCTCCTTCTATGCTTGTGGGTGTCAAACCAGTAGGTGCAAAACAACTAAAAACAGTGGCAACTCTGGTGAATTGAAGACCCAGGCTAAAGGGTTGTTTTTAATTATTTCCTTTTGAGATAACTGTAGATTCTCATGTAGTTGTAAGAAATGATACAAGATATTTATATCCCTTTACCCAGATTCCCACAAAGGTAGCACCACGCAAAACTATATCGACTAACATATTGACTTTGCTGGAGTCAGGACATAAAACATTTGCACCATTAAACAGGATTCCCTAACATCACTGTTTTATAGGCACACCCGCTGCCTTACTCTGCCTTCTTCTTAATCTCTGGCAATGCCACTACAATTGTTCTCTGCTTTTATAATTTTGTGATTTCACAAATATTATAGAAGTATAGTTGCAATATATGAGGTTTTAGAATTGTTTCACTACACAACATTATCTGGAGATTCATCCACTTTGCTGCATTTATTAATATTTTGTTCATTTCTATACTGAGTCATATTCTATTGTACATATGTGTCACAATTATTTTCTCTTTCCCCCATTTAAAGACTTATGTATGTTTTCAAAATTTTGGCTATCATGAATAAAGCAGCTACAAACATTCAGATACCTTTTTTGTGTTTTTTGTGTTTTTAAGTTTTCATTTATCTGAAATAAATGCCTTGGAACGCAATTTCTGAGTAAGATTTTTTTTTAAACTGCCATGTTCTCCAAATAGCTGTAAAATGTATCATTTTATATTCTACCAGCACTGAATGCATGGTCTGGTTTCTCTGTATTCTTGCCAGTATTTGATGTTGTCACTATTTTTTATTTTAGCTATTCTGATAGGTATGTAGCAAAATCTCATTATAGTATTAATCCACATTTCCATAATGGCTAATGATGTTAAATATTATTCTATGTACTCCTTTATCCTCTGCATATATTTTAGGATAAAGTTCTCTTCACGTTTTATGTTCATTTTGTCATGGGATTGCTTGGGATTTTGTTTCATTTTGTTTCATTTTTATTGCTGCTGTTTGAGATTTCTTTATATATGCTAGATACTTTTTTGTGTGTGTGTGTGTGTGCCGGGGATCGAACTCGAGACCTTGCGCTTGTGAGGCAGGCGCCGGAACCACTGAGCTAAATCCCCGGGCAACATATTCTAGATACTACTTCTTTATCAGAAATGCATTTTGCAGGCTGGGGATTTAGCTCAGTGGCACCTGCCTGCCTCACAAGCCCAAGGTCCTGAGTTTGATCCCTGGTACCAAAAAAAAAATGCAGTTTGCAAATATTATCATCCATTTTTCAGTCTACCTTTTCATATTCCTAACAGAGTCTTTTACAGAGCATAACTTTTTAATTATGATGAAGTCCAGTTTATCCATTTTACTTTTTATGTACCACACTTTTGGTGTCAAGTCTTAAAACTTTTTGGTTAGCTCTAGTTCCTGGAGATTTTGCCCATGTTCCCTAAAAGCTTTATAGGCTTATATTTTAAGCCTTTGTCAATAATTAGTAGGAAACATTTATGTGGGTCTGTTTCTGGGTTCTCTATTTTATTCCAATGATCCATCATATATCCCCTCTGTTAATCTCGCATTGTCTTGATTACTGTAACTATACATCTTGGTATTGAGTAAACCAATTCCTCCCATTGTTTTCTTGTCATAATTGTTTCAGTGTTTTAGTCAATTTCCTTTCCATATCCACTTGAGGATAATCTTTTCTACATCTACAAAAATATCTAGCTGGAAAAATATCTATCTGAGAAATTGCATTAAGCCTATGTTTTGCTTTCAGGAGAATTGATCTATTTCCTATGTTAGGTCATTTAACCCATGAACAAAATATGTCACTCCATTTATTTAGATTTTGAATTTCTTTTACCAGTATTTGCACTTTTCAGTCTATAAGCCTATTCATATTTTGGTATTTTTTAGCAATAGTAAAAGGCATTATACTCTTACAGTCCATATGCTAATTGCTACTATCTCATTTTGGCTCATGGTTCCAATCCATATTCAGCTAGCTCACAGGAACATCATGGCAGAAAAAGTGTGGTAGAGCAGACCTGTTGAGCTCATGGTGGCTGAGGAGCACAGCAAGGGAACAACACTAGAGAGGACCATGTATAGTACCTGTGGCACTCTTCATGACCCACCCAGACAAACCCAAGAGTATCGTCTAATAATCTGCCAGGCCTTTCTTAATCCAATACAGTTGACATAGCAGGATTAATGGTCACACTTGATAGACTCCATTCTAGTAGCTTCTTTTTTGGTAGATTCCTTTGGATTTTACATAAACAATTATGTCATCTTTAAATAGAGACAGAGTTATTTTTTTCCTTTCTAATATGTGTGTCTTTTGTTTCCTTTTCTTGCCTTATTGCAATAGCCAAAACCTGTAGTACTCTGTTGACTACTGGTGGTAAGAGTGAACTTCCTTGCTTTTTTCTTGCTCTAAAAGAGAAGGTATTCAGTCTTTCACTATTAAGTATAATGTTTGGCAGCCTGATTTTTTTTTAGTTCTTTATTCTAGGTGTTGGTCCTTTGAGGAACAACTGGTAAAAATTTTTTTCCCATTCTTTGGGTCATCTCTTCACTCTGTTGGTAGTTTCCTTTGCTATGCAAATGCTTTTTAATAAGATGAGGTCCCACTTGTTGATTCTTTGTAATATTTCCTGTGTGCTCAGGCTTTTGTTCATAAATTCTTTGCCTATACCTATGTTTTCAAGAGTTTTACCTATTCTATCTTCCAGTAGATTTAGTTTTTCTGTTTTAATATTTAGATTTTTGATCCATTTCAATTTTAGTGCATGGTGAGAGATATGGGTCTAGATTTAATCTTTGGCATGTATGAAGCCAGTTTTCCCAGCACCATTTATTAAAGAGATTATCTTTCTTCCAATGTTTTTGACCCCTTTGTCAAAGATAAGGTGGCTGAATTGTTAGGCACCTTTTCTGTATCTTCTATTCTGTTACATTGATCTCAGATATGGTTTGGGGGTTTTTTGTTTGTTTGTTTTAGGGGCTTTTTTGCCAGTACCATGCAGTCTTTATCACGGTAGCTTTGTAGTATAATTTCAAATTGGAGATTGTGATGCCACCTGCCTTGCCTACCCACAGTTGCTTTTGCTATTCTAGATCTCTTCTGGTTCCAAATGAAGTTTAAAATCATTTTCTCTACTTCTGTTAGATATGCTACTGGTATTTTGATTAGGAATTGCATCAAATCTGTATAACAGTCTTAGAAGTATGGCCATTTTCACCATATTGGTTTTGCCTACCCAAGAACAAGAGATATCTTTCCATTTTCTGATATCCTCTTTGACGTCCTTTTTCAGAGTACTGTAGTTTTCAATGTAAAGGTCTTTTACTTCCTTTGTTAGATTGATTTCTAACTATTTCATTTTTCTTGAAGCTATTGTGAAAGGTGTTGTTTTCCTAATTTCTCTCTCAGTGAGTTTATTATATGTGTACAGGAATGCTGTCAATTTTTGACTGTTGACTTTGTATCCAGCTATGCTACTGAATTTGATTATTAATTCTAGGAGTCTTTTGGTGGAGTTTTGGGGGTCTTCTATGTAGAGTACCATGTCATCCACAAATAATGATAATTTAACTTCTTCCTTCCCTATCTTTATACTTTTTATTTCTTTTTCTTATCTAATTGCTCTGGCTAATGTTTCCAGAACTATACTGAATAGGAATGGTGATGGTGGGCATCTTTGTCTTGTTCCTGATTCTAGAGGAAAAGCTCTCAGTTTTTGACTATTTAGTATGATGTTAGCTGTTGGTTTGTCATAGATGGCTTTCATTAGATTGAGATAAAGACAATCCATTCCAATTTTCTGTAGGGTTTTTATCATGAATAGATATTGGACTTTGTCAAATGCTTTCATTATGTATATCAAAAGTGTACCAATAAAATTAATGAAAATGGAAAAAAGTATGTTAGCTATAGGACTGTGTAGATATTTTTTTCTCAAGTGGAAGAAGCTTCCTCCTATTTCTGTTTTTCTGAAGGTTTTTTGTCATGAATGAGTGTTTTTATGTTTTAAACTGGTGCATGCCAAATAAAACTCATCGGTAGATGTTGTCAATCTTCATGAGAGCAGCTAACAACTCCTATAATAAGTTTGCTCAAATCTTTTTTTTTTTTCCTCAACCATGTCAAAGCAGGAGTGAATAAAGCTGTAACTGCAACTGCAAGAACACTCATTATTTTCTAAATCACCATGTAGTTTTGTCCTCCATGTTTGTTGATAGCTCTACCAGGCTGAGAGTACCATCTGTGGTGAACCAGAAATTCCTTCCCTTCTAAGAAAATAAAACTTTGCTAATCTCACGACCAAAAGCTCTTCTTCCCAGGAGCACCATGCTGTTTGACTCTCTTTGTATAAGTGGTTTTATGGGAAAGAATACAAGTTTTAATTCTTCTCCCACATAGTAGTTCTCCCCTTCCCTGACTTTCTATTTTCAAAAGACTTAGACCTTAGCAGAGACTTCATTAAGGCTGTTAGTTGCCACTCTTCACAAGACTTCCAAACTGAAATGCCTGAATTCAAATTTAAAAATTGAAAATGTGAAATCTCAGCCAAAAATAGACTCACCTAGGCAAGACTAAAATATGAGGCAAACTAGATGGGAAAGAGAAATAGAGAACTAAGAAAAGAAAATACTGCTTGTGGAATAATTCTGAATAAAATAGAGCTACCTGCACATACCAAAGGGCTATGTCTAAATTGAAACTCTATGAAAACAGAAAATAATGACCAATTTTTAACTTAGCTCATCATTTTAGTTAAATAATTGGGTTTATTCTTAAACATCAATTAATGTTCTATGGAATCCAGCTAAAGAATTGTAGAAGACAAGCATATTTCTTTTAATACCAGCATACTTGAGGGAATTTTCTATCATTCTTGAGAATCATTTTCTCCAAGACTACTTTTCAAGGACACAGATTTGCCCTTTAATAGTTTTATACAAGAAGAGAGAGAGAGAGAGAAAAGAAAGGAAGGAAGAAGACCATCAATCACTTTTCAAAAGGAGGTTTAGCTATCATGACAATGAGTCCTACTACAGAGCCATACGTTTACTCTTTCTCATTACAGCATGTGATTATAATAAAGTTTTTCTGAACTGAATTTTGACCTCCATATTCTGAACCAAGCAATCTTTGTACATTTAACCTAACTTCTTTCCAAAACCTTCGATCTTAAGTGGTGCCAATTGAGTAATTTTTCTGACGTCATAGGGCCAGGGGCCTTGGTAATGCCATGTCTGTTTCTGTTCGATTAACTCTGAATGAAGGAAAGAGTTCTGCTTTGGATACTTGGCAATGTAACCATAAACAGAAGACTAATCTTTCAATAATACAAGTTTAAGAAAACAAGAGGTGACTGGAACTCTGTTGTAATGAAATTGCCCGTGCATGGCAGTTTCAGGAAGTTTTTTTTTTTTTTTTTCCTTTCTCCTATGAGTGTTGAGAGAGCCACATTGCCTCTACCTAGTGAAAGTAATTGAGTGAATGATTTCACTTGTTTCTTCTTTGGACTGAATTAAGTCGTTGCCATCTGCAGAGTGTGCTCAATACCACAGGGGAGGGCGGCTGTTTTCTCATGTCATTTATGTAATGGCTATGTTGTCACTTGCCACCTTTGAGCAAAATCAGTGTGTAGCAGAAGTTGGGCCAGGTTTCCTATAGCTGGAATGAAATAGGGAATTGGGGCAATTGTTCAGTTAACTTGAGCACATTTTTAAAGAGCAACACTTTCCTTCAAATTACTCAAATGTTTCAGGGAACATTTCCAATGACTCCAGCCTAACTCTGTTTCATCAATTGATGTCTGGCCACCAAGACTTTTTCAGGGGCCATGACCAAGTAAGTGGGTGAGGAGTTTTCAGGGGGACATTTTCTCTTCAAGTAAGAAGTCAGGAATAAGAAGAATTGGGCTGTTCTTCATGAAACTGACAGGTGGAACTACCAAGAATCTGCAAGATCTATCAAGGAAGCAGGTTTAAGCTCAGTTGAAGGAGAAGCTCCAGTTTTCCCAGTGACAATACGAGCTTCCTTGGGAAGTCTGAACAGCCTCTGGTTGCAAGTCTTCAAGAAAAGGATTGGGGCCGGGGATTTAGCTCAGTGGCACCATGCCTGCCTTGCAAACACAAGGTCCTGAGTTCAATCCCCGGTACCAAAACAGAAAGGAAGAAAAGAAAGAAAGAAAAAGGAAGAAAGGAAGAAAGGAAGGAAGGAAGGAAGGAAGGAAGGAAGGATTGGATCACAGTCAGTGTTTCTTCACAGGACTGGAACCAGCATTTTTTAAAAATTGGAATGAAAAATAAAAAAATCAGGAGACATTGTAACATAAACCCATATTGTTTGATGAAAACTTATTAATTTTGTGTGTTCTAAGTCATAAGGTTAAAAAATTTTAAAGTGGCCTACAGCATAAAAAGTTTAAAACACACACATAGCATTAGACATATACTTGAGGGGACTGATTGGACTACATGACTATTGAGACCCAGAGCAAAAGGAAAAATACAAGCATGAGATATGATTGCTTTCGAGTTCTGGGAGTGGGAATACAGAAAAATATCTCCTGAGTTAAATAGTGATGATCACATGGGAATACCACGTCCAAGCAACAATGATTCATTCCTCACAGAAAACACAGGTGACCCATGCAAACAGCAAAATAATCAGTTTGGATAAATTATGCAAAAATAAATAGATAAAAGGGCTCTGGTCAGCATGGAAATAGTATTCTCAAATCAGAAAATTCAGTAAGAAATTTAATCTCCAAACTTATTAAATCTTCCTGTAACAGACAACATTCATCTAAATACACTATGCTGTAGGGAATTCTATTTTAGATTTTTTTTTTTGGTGAAATTTGTTCCATAAAGTTTAAAAGAGACCTAAGGATGCCCCCTAAGAATTACAGAGGCATCCAGTAGAACCCAGGCTAGGGAGTTGGTCTGTTTAGGGCTGGATAGTAAGAATGAAACAATGATTTGATAAGGCATGAGAGCAGTACTAAAAAGTGAATGAAGGAGGAATGTAGAGACAAGGGGAGTCCATGTATGGGAACCTTAAGCTCTACAAGCGTAGAAGTCATAAAACCATATATATGAGCCACTTAGCAATTCATTCAACAGTTACAAAGTCAAGGTTCTCAGAGTGAAAAATACTTATTTTCCCTGAGGACAGGAGAAATCTCAAGTCCTGCTTTCTTGCCTCAAATACTTACTCAGGAAAAAAGGGAGGAAGAGAAGACAAACTTGTGTGTGGATTCCTACAGGAAGAAACCCTGATGCTTTCTCTAACTCATTCATGGGATCTTTAGTTGGTAGAAGGCAAGCGCTGTACTTCCTTAAGGTCATCAGTATGCAACTTCTCCCTTAATCTTTCTACAGGGTAAGAACAAGAAAGCCACTCCAAATGGATTCTTTTTTTAATTCCAAATTTTATCTGCACTTACAAATTGGCTGTCTCGCAGCACCTGGCTTGCAGGGACACCACTTGGAATAATGATGAAGTTCAAAAGGTTAATCAAATTATTAACATTTTAAAAGAAGGGAAATTTTCTTTCCCAGATGGCTTAACAGGTGACTCCTATAAATTACACAGTACATTACAGCGGGTATCCCCTAGCCCAGTTATAGTAAAGAGTCTGTCAACATTTCCATTATAAAGCCCTATTTTCAGAGTTTATAACTGAGCCGTAAAACTCTGCTCCAAGCTGGGCCTTGGCTTTCTAGTTGAATTCTCAGTTCAGCAGCAAACTCCTTTTCTTCCTTTCTCTTTCTCTTTTTCTCTCCTTCTTTCACTCTGTCTTTCTTCCTTCCTTCCTTCTCCTTTTCCCCAGTCTTCCTTTGGTGAAAGTGGTTTTTAAAATTTTTTTCCCTGGTTTAACTAAGTTAAAGAAGACCTCCACACAGGGAAATCTTTCATTCAGTTTACATTCAATTTCATTTTTCTAATGTTTAGGTATTGATATTTTTTCAGAAACAATTAGAAATCAAGGTTGTTATAATTAGGCTTGCGTTGCAGTATTTCAAATCATAATAAAAATCTGTAAGCCACTAGATTGGAAGGGGAACATGTTTCAGAAGCGATTTTATCAGACAAGTATTTCACCTTCTTTCTTGAATTCCAAATGTCTATATTTAATCCCATCCTCTAAACGTAAAGCAACAAGCATATATCCCATTATTTTATGGCAATTTATTTTTTCACCCAGGAGAACATATCATCAGCACAGTAACTTCCAGATGGGGTGTGTGTGTGTGTGTGTGTGTGTGTGTGTGTGTGTTTACAGGTCACCAGTGTAGACAGAAAGACAACACACAAAATATGAAGTGACAAGGAAGGTGCACAAGTGATGAGCGGAGGTCTGCATTTCCAAGTCTGGTTGGTCACAGCCCGGGTAGTTTTTATGGCCTATTCAAGGCTGTGATGCAGACTAAACAAACTTTCCTTTACTTTCACCATGACATCCTCCAAGACCAGGCCAGAGGGTGGGGAAGACAAAGTCCAACAGCCAACTCTGCTCAAACCAGAAACCGCTGCTTCACTCACTGCTGACCTTAGAGCTTCACCCGCAGAGCCCCTCCAAACACCATCTCAGAGAGTTAAGCCACGCAGGGAGCTTCTCTGCCAACGCAGCATAAGACAGTTCCAGGAATGGGGTCAAATCACTCTCACAGTGAATAAGCAAGGACAGAGCAGGGCACAATGGTACTTGGACAATTTTTCTCACAACACTCAGACCAAAACCTGATGCAGAGAGACAGTGATCTTTCTCAGGACACACCATTTGTCATGATGCTAACTCAGTAGCTTCTAAAGTTAGGCATCACCTTGCATCTGTCGAAGAGAAGTCCCAGGGGTAGAGGGTAACCAAGCTCTCTCTTTATTCAGGGAAAGACCTATCGGCCTCCAACCACATCGAGATAGGAGGCTGAAGCCTCTTTTTGTTCAAGGGTCAGGATTTTGGCTTGACCAGTGTTCCCGTGGAAGGTGCTAAGATTTATCTCCTGAGCTCAGTCCAGGCACATCTGTACAGAGAGCCTCACTGACTTATCCCATTCTCCCAGCCCATGGCCTTCTCCTGTTTTTCCTAGCTTTTTGTTAACACTCTTGCTCTTTAGCAAAGGTATTTGGCTTGGAGGGAAACTGTGCCCCTTTACAGCTCATCTTTTCCTCCTCTTGAGTCCTGTAGTCATGCCATAATACTTGAATTGGTGATATACATCACCATCATTTCCATAGCAATAGAAACAGTGAAAACAGAATTTGTGATTGAATGAAAGAAAAAACTGGAAAGAACTTGAGAGAACAGCTGTTCCTGCCTCCTGCCTTAGACAGGTACACAGCTAAGCAGACAGAGGACTGCTTTCTATCATCACACCCTGCTCACACAAATAACATGCGTCTCCTCGGTGTTCGCCAGCTAAAGGCATGACTGTCTCAGCCCAGGACAAACCAGCCAAGGCCTTCAGATGGCAGGGACTGTGTCTTTTCCATCACCTTCCCTCTAGCCTTTTACCCACTGTCTGAGAACAGTGGATTCTTGTACAAGTGTGTTGAATGATGGGAATGATGGAAACACCATAGGTTGAGTGTCAGCTTTAGAGCCAAGATTTGTTCTTAATGTGTCTAAGTAAAATATCTTCTGTTATAATTTAAATCTATTGAAACTTTCAGTTTTCCATGTGAAAAAAATAAAGTGTGAGAGGACATTCATGAAATAATTTTTCATACTGACGCCTAACAAGTTAGTGATTTCACTTTTCTCATGTCCTGCTTGAAAGTCAACACATTCTTCATCTTAATCATTACCTTTTCATTAGAACATTACTGGTGTACTCTATTACTCTGTTGTGTTTTAAATTCAACTTTAAACTCAAAGGACTGAATGAGGATTGTGAAAACTTCTATTTTGGAACTGTTGCAACCAAGACAAGTAGCTGCTCCAAGCCTCAACTTTCCTCTCCATAAAATCCCTACCTCTATCACAATTGTTGTTGTGGAGAGGAAACAATATATGTGAAAGCTTTTGAAATTGTTAATTGTATAGAGTAGCAAGTAAACGAACAGGTTAAGGCTGAAGTAAGGAGCGGATGGAAAATTAAGACATCAAGAGGAAAGGATTCTCGTCAAATTGACCTAACAATGTCCTTGCTGAAGGCAGGCCATGGTGATCAGATACCTAGGGAGGGATATGGGGAATTTAATGAGCTCAAGAGCCAGCAGATATCAAGGTTGGGAAGAATCTTGCCAAAGCTATTTAGCAGGATTCTTGTGTTATGCGGGCCCAGCAATGGCACCTAAGGTCACAGTCTCTTGGGAAGAGAGCTCAGCAGGCATTTTAAGCATTGTAAGTAAGATGAATTTTAAAGGAACCTACTTTCCCTCTCTATGCGCATGTGAATAGATAGGGCTAGTTAATAGGCTGAGAAGTTGACATTTCACAATCTACTTTTTTTTTAACAGAAACCACCTGAAGTTTTTGTATATACCTAAAAATAATATGTTGTTTTCCTGTGAGTTTCCTTTTCTTTTTTGCTATTTTAGAGTCTATTATTATTTCTCTCACTTTCAGTAAGAATGACAATTGACCATCTGATACAAAGTGAAAATTTTATTTTTTAATTGTTGTTTTTATTTATTTCATATTTTGTTTACTTTTCTGTGGTACTGGGGATTGAACCCAGGGTCTTCCCACTTCCAAAAGGCTTCACCAGCCTTTTATTTTTTCACTTTGAGGCAGGGTCTTGGTAAGTTGCTAAGTTGTCCACACTGGGCTCCAATTTGCAGTCCTCCTGCCTCAGCTTCTCGGGGGGGGGGGGCTGGTATTAAAAGTATGCACCAACACATCTGGCTCCCTGTTAAGGTAGAGTCTGAGTTTTCCTTTAGAGCAGGGTCCACAGGTCATCCAAGAATGTGCCCAAGAGCCTTCAAGTCAGCCTTTCATCAGCCTGACAGATGAAGATGTATTTGCATCTCCTTTTGGGCGGAACAGCCACACCTGTTAGTGCTACCAATTCTCCCCTTTCTGACCTGAGATCCCTGTCTACCTCCTCCCTCTCTCTTTCTGCATCAGTTCTCTACTTCCATCAAGGGCTCCAGTCTTCTCCTCTTCCCATGTGTAGCAGTTAGATTACGAAGAACTGGCTTCCTCAGTCTTCCACTTTGACAGATATCCCAAATCATTCTTGTGCCTACTCTAACCAGTGTCTCCTTCATGACATTTCCCTTCATAAATGAACAAATCCTGGCCTCACTTCCGTTTTCATTTCACATGTGACTCTCATGGGTTTTCTGGTTTGTTTTGCTTTGTTTGCAGATCTGAGAGTCTGTATTTTGCTACACTTTCACAAAGTTTGATTGACTTCACATTAGTAATAGTCATAGGACTTTGCTATGGGTGGGTGGATTGATGTATGTTGTTTTTAATCATGACTATTCCATTGAGCAGCATAAATATTATTATCTCCATGTTGCAAAAGAAAGCAATTAAAAATAAAGAATGTGTGCATGAATTGATCAAGATCACATCTACAGGTGGACAGATGTAAGGAATTTGCATCCTGATACCAGCTTGTGTTCTTCCTATCAAGCTAATTTGACTTGCTTCCCCTCTCCTCTTTCTGAGGTCTCATCTCCATTCTTCTTGCCATGTTTCTCTTCTCTCAACATATTATTACTTCTCAATCAACCATTCAATGACTCAAGTCATTCATTTTCCTTTCCTTCATTTTTGTCCTATTATGTTTTGCCACAAGTATCACAAAAGCCAGAAAATCAACATAGTATTATTTGTTAATTAAACAAGTGACATACCTGCATAATGTTTATCCTACTTTTTGGATATTTTGATTGCATCTTCATATTGCAATGTTTTGGGCAGAAATTTTTCCTTTAAAAAGACTAAGCTTTCTTCTAGTATAATTGTTCAAATCTTATTTTTATATTTGTTACTTTAGAAAATTTATTTTAGCTTCATAATTATTATTTCATAATTATCTTGCCAAATGATATTCAATACATTATGATATATAGAAAACATTGCACCACATAGATATATTGTCTATTTATTATACAACTACATTTTGTGCCATACCAATATATAAAGTCTGATGAACTCTATTTCATGCAGTTCTCATAACTTAAAAGAATATTTGATGCATCTACAAATGCATAGGCTTCATTGAGGAATATGATTTTTATCAAGGAAGAGAACTTCCATTTTGCTTCACACTGATAAGAATGAAGTATACCTACTGCTTACAGTTTTTCTCAGGTATAGTTTAGGAGAATTTCCTATGTGAGTTCTACCTTTTGAATTTTGATTCCTCTTCATTCCCTAGGCTTCTTACACCTGACAATGTCTTGTGCTTCTTGTCTTAAAACTTCACGTTACAACACTAGGGTAGTCATGTCAGTGAGAAGATGTTGTATTCCCATGTTCTGCCTACAGGGGAGAGCCAGAAGAACTGTTCATGGAGTAGACTACAAACCATAACTATGTCTTACAAAACCCAGCCTAAGTGAAGCCTAACTCAGCTCCTACTTAGGTAGATCCCCAAATCGTGCACAACACTTCATGGCCATTTGACATGAGGAGAAAAACAGAGGGAAATTCAGAAATTAGTTGTAAACAACTGCAGTTAAAATGTCTTTGCAATTTTTACAAACACTGTGACCATATAATAAATGCACTTATAAGACCCTTCCCAGAGCTTTGAAATGGATCAGTGCAAGCAAGAGGGGCTCTGAAATATAAATTTTATCTCCCTCTGGGTAAACCTGCCTCTGATAATTAGTCATGTAACCACCTTCCCTAAATGATGTTCAAATCATTGTAGAATTAAAGACAGGTCAAACAAAAACAAAAGGAAGGTTATCTAGATAAATCAATGTGTTAATAGAATTGAATCTTGTAGATGAAGTCATTAAATCCAACAGATTTAGAGTTCTGGTTGTAGACCTTGTTTGCTTGCTTGTTTTTCATCTCCAGATAGACCCCTGCATATAGTAACTGCACAAGAGTTTCATGAATGAATGAATGAATACATGAACAAATGAATGCTTGTGAAAGTCAGATTTTCTTTTGCAATTTCTGAAGAAATTAAATAGGAAGCCCATGCGTTAGGCAAATGTGTAGTCACTGTGTATCAAATGTGGGTCAACTAGGTGTCCTGCCTGTCCATGTGTCTTTATAATGGGCTTCGTGCATTGACTTCCAGAGTCAGATAATAATCTTAGGCCCTAAAAAGAAAGGTAATAAAAACATATCATCATTTCCTATAAGCATTTTCAGTAAGGCCTATCTTTTTACATAGCTTTTAAAGTGTAGTTTGATGTAGTTTTAATGTAGTTTAATGTAGTTTTATTTAATGTCTGCAGTACCTTTCAAAGCTTTCCAAATTAAGTAATATATTCCTTTTGTATTTTGAATGTTGGGAAGAAAGCTCTGATTTTAAGCCTAAAAAAGAGCTCTTGTAAATATAGCCTTGATAAGTAAAACAGAGTGTGAGGTAGGTAGAAGAGAGAGCCAAATTCATGATCCCTGAAATTGGAGTGTCTGCCCCACACCCGTCAGAAAAGTTGTGATTCAAACGATGATGTTTTCAAACAGAGATTGTTGTCTAACAGTGAACAACAGTTTCTATCCAAATAAAAATGTTTTTAAATGCTCCTGGACATGAATCCAATATGAAAATGGATTTGAAATAAACATTAAACATTTTTCCATCTGTTGCTCTGCTGAGTCACTGAAGAATAACCTCTCCAAATGTTCATATTTTCAGACTAATTGGTCCATGGCTGCCAGACATGAAGAAGAAAGAAAATCTAAAACTCAGTGATTCCACCAAGTTGTAAAAGATGCACTACAGACACACTGTTATGTGAAGATGAAGTCGGGGATTAACACTGGAGTCAAACCAGGGGAAACATTCCTAAGTTGTCAGAACATTTTATCCAACAATTAATCATAATCAGCACATTCCAATAACTTTGATTAATTTGTGCTTAATTTTTCTAATCTCAAAACTTTTACCAAAACATATTTACTTTATATTTCTAATAGTTAAGAGGACATTGTTTTCCAATGAGCTTCAGAAACTTGAAGAAGAATTTGGAGCAAGAGAATCCAAAGATAAAGGGAATGGGATGAGAGACAACTGGAACACATGATGGATGAGTGAGATTTCCAATATAACAGCAAGAAAGGAAAGAAGACTTTGAAGTAAGCAGAGAGCTCTAGTACTATTTCTCACACTTCAGTCATACTTTTCCTCTGAGGAGTGTAGTACAAGCCAAAGGTGTTGGCCCCAATCTTCTTAAAACTTGGAGGAACAGCACAAAGCCTGCACACTCCTTCCTCACCCTCACTTCTGGTTACTTTCACAGTCACTCTCTGGCACTGACCACCAATCCCAATGGCAGTATCACCTTCAGAAGGTGCCTTTGTGTCATTCTGGGTCATCAGCCCAGGGTGTATGGGGTGGTGTGAATGGGGAGTAGAGAGAGATACAAGGCAGGAATGTCTCTGAGGAGGGCCAAGGAAATTTCTTTAGCTGATAAGAATCTTAGCAATCATAACTAAAATCCTAGTAGAATGATTTAAAAATCAACCAGCTAATTTTAAAAAATTATATGAAAAAGCAAAGGACCTCATACAGCCAAACTAATTTTAAAAAAGAACAAAGTTGGAAGACTCATACAATCTAATTTGAAAACTTGCTATAAAGCTACAGTAGCCTAGACATTGTAGTATTGGTGGAAAGAAGGACATACAGATCAATGGAACAAAGTGGAATTAGACATAGAACTGAGGCAGCAGAGGAGGGCCCAATGCTCCAAATGCCTCATAGCCAGGCCAGCTGCATAAGATGGCACTCCGCAGCCAGGAGACAGGTGCTTTGGCTGCAATAGACTTCAGTCACAGACCTGTCTCAGGTGACTCCACCCACCTTGCAGCCTTTCCAGATGACTGTGCCTCTACAGCCCTCCTCATTTAGGCACACGAGGGCCCTCTTCCTTACCCATGATAAAAAAAAAAAATTGCCTGTACTGTGCATGCATGCGCCTGCCTTCCTTCTTACCCTTAGCAGGTTCAGCCCGTTTACTGTCCCCACTTATGTTACAGCATAAGTCCCAATAAAGCCCCTTCCAATGACACATTCTTGCCTATTCATGATTTTGGTACTGAGTAGAGAATGCTAAACAGGTAACACCAAAGACAGCTGATGCCAAAAGCTGCCCACAGCTGGCACTGGTAACACTGGAGGCAACTGGTGGTGGCAGAGAACAACTGAGAGCAATAAAGAATATTGGCAGCATCTGCAGTGGCCAGAAGAGTTCCCAAGGCCTGCCAGTAGCTGCTGGCTCCAAGAAGCAAGGAGAATCACTAACACAAAGAAGAACTGATAGCCGCTAGTACTAAATTCTACGGTTATTACTCCTAAAAGAGCTACACTTTGCTAATTTATCATTTCTACACAAACTGAGCAAGAACCCTCAGCTGATTATGAAGACAATGGAGCCCTAAAGGAAAGGGCAGACAATGATGACAGTTGCTAACCAGCTCAAGAACCAGCCCATGTTTGATTTCCATTCTATGTCCAGCTAAGAAGTCATGCTACTTGTGACAGAACTATCAGGTTTTTACAAGGCATTTCAGTGGATAAATACTGTAACCTGGTCAAAAGTAGTGCTGAAACAATTGAATATCGCTGTGCAAAAAATCTCTTCAAACTATACTTTGCTCATTATATAAAAGTTGACTCAAAAAGAATTATAGACCTAAGCATACAACATAAAACTATAAAATCTATACAAGATAACATCGGAAAATATTTATGACCATGATCTTAGCAAAGATTTCTCACACAGGGCACAAATAACATGAACCATAAAAGAAAAAGCCTGAAAGTTACCCTCCTTCAAAATTAAAACATCTTCTCTCACTGCAAGAGAAATCACCAACAAAGTTAATAGACAACCTACAATGTTGAAAAAAATTTTACTAGCTGTTCCTCAGACAAAGGGCTATTATCTAGAATTTATAAAGAACTTAAAAAAATAAGAGCCCCCCAAATTTAAAGACCCAATTCAAAATGGGCATCTGAAATGAACAGACATTTCTCAGATAAAGAAGTAAAAGCAGCAAATAAACGTGAAAAAATGTTCAATGTCACTGGTCATTCAAGAGATGCAGATGAAAACAACTCTGAGATTTCACCTCACTCCAGAAAGAATGGCTGCTATAAAGAACTAAACCAATAACCAATGCTGGCGGGGGTGTGGAGAGAAAGTAACCCTTCTCCATTGTTGGTGGGAGTGTAGACTGGTGCAACCACTGTGGAAATCAATATGGAGATACCTCAAAGAACTAAGACTAGAGGTCCCATTTGACTCGACTATTCCTCTGCTGGGTATCTTCCTCAAAGAATCACACCACAGCAATACATGCGCACCCATGTTTATAGTGGCACAGTTTGTAATAGCTAAAGCTTGGAAACAGCCCAAATGCCCATCAACTGGAGACTAGATAAAGAAGATGTGGGGTTTTTTTTTTATAAAATGGAGTACTACTCAGCCATAAAGAATGAGAAACTAGAGACATTTACAGCTAAATGGATGAACCTTGAGGCCATAGTCTTAAGTGAAATAAATAGGACATACATGTGTAAATATGTAATAGTTTCTCTGGTGTGAGAAACTGAAAGTGTAAATAAGGATCAAAATGTATAATAGATAATGTGAAACAGGAAGAAAAGGTCTAAAGGGGAAGAGAAACTGGGAGGAGTAAGGGAAAGGAAAGAAGGGAAAAGAATAAATATGAGAAAAGGAAAAAATGGAAAAGTCTGTGAATGGAGAGGGGTAGAGGGGTTGAAGGGAAGGCAGGGAACTGTGGAAAAAAATAAGAACCAAGATGGATCATGTAAAGGTACAAATTCCCAGTGATGAATGTCATCATAGTATATACCTAAAATATACCAATAAACTTAATGAAAAAAAGAATAAATGTAATATATATATGGTTAAGGAAATGAAAAAACAAAGAACAAACTGGGAGATATTTGCAAAATACATACTTGATAAAGGACTGATGTTGAGAATATATAAGGCTTCTCAGAATTCAACAAGAAGAAAACAACTCATTTTTTTAAAAGAGCTAAAGAAAAAGAAGAAAAAACAACAGAAAAGGATTTGAATAACACACTTTACCAAAGAAGATACATAGAGGAAATAAATACATGAAAAAGAGGCTCAATATCATTAGTCAACAGGAAAATGCATATTTAAGAGACACTACTGCATGCCTATTAGAATGACTTAGAGCAGATTACTGCCAAATACTGCTGGAGAGGATGCAGAGCCAGGAAAATGTTATCACAAGTAAAAGTAGCCAGCTCAAAGGTTGTCATATAAATGGTCTTATTTATGTGACATTCTAGAAATTGTATCGGTGGCCTTCAAGGCCTAGAGTAGAGATTATCTATAAGGGAACATGAAGGAAACTTTTAAAATGATGACAATACACTGTATCTTCATTTGGCAATTTTGTGACTGTTAGTTTTTCAAAATTCATAGAACTGAATGCTTAAAAAGACATAATGTTACTATATGTAAATGACATGTTAATAAACTCCCCAAAAGCATTACAATACATCCCAGATTAATTGCATACAAATCATCTTGTGAAATGTGATTTTTTTTATTCATTACATTTATTGGTACATTTTAGGTATACATTATGATCACACTCGTCATTGAAAATTTGTACTTATAAATGATATATATATGTATTTTGGGGGGGTACTGGGGATTGAACTCAGGACCTTGAGCTTGCAAGGCAAGTGTGGTACCACTGAGCTAAATCCCCAGACAACATGATATATCTTGCTTCTTGGTTTTTCCCCTCTTCCCTTCCTTCCCTTCAACCCCTCCACACCTCCCTATTCACAAAAAAGCCTTGTTTCCTTTTTTCCTTCTTTTCTCATATTTTTTATTTCTCTTCTATTCTTTCCCCTACCTCCTACCACTTCCCCTTCCCTTTTGCATCTTTTCTTCCTATTTCACATGACCTATTATACATTTTGGTATTCATTTATACTTTTAACTTCTCACACCAGAGAAACTATTTCATATTTGTACATTTGTGTCCTATTTACTTCACTTAAGACTATGGCCTCAATGTGCACCTCTTTAGCTATGAATGTCTCGAGTTTATCATTCATTATGGCTGAGTGGTACTCCATTTTATTTTTTTAAAAAAAACACATATTTTAGTTCTGGAAACATTAGCCATGGCAATTAGACAAGAGAAAGAAATAAAAGGAATAAAGATAGGAAAGGAAGAAGTCAACTTGTCATTATTTGCAGATGACATGATACTGTATATAGAAGACCCCAAGAACTCCACCAAAACTCTTCTCGACTTAATAACCAAATTCAGTCAAGTAGCTGGTTACAAGCTCAACACACAAAAATCAATAGATTTCCTCGACACAAATGACAGACTCACTGAGAGAGAAATAGGGCAAAGAATTCCTTTCACAATAGCATCCAAAAAACTGAAATACCTAGGAATCAGCCTAACAAAAGAAATCAAAGACCTCTTCTCTGAAAATTATGGCACTCTGAAAAGAGAGATTGAAGATGATATCAGAAAATGGACAGACATCACCTGCTCCTGGGTAGGAAGGATTAATATAGTGAAAATGGCCATACTTCCAAAACTGCTATATTGATTTAATGCAATTCCAATTGAGATCCCAGCAGCATACTTCATGAACCATGAGATAACAATCCAAAAATTCATTTGGAACAAGAAGAGACCCAGAATAGCAAAAGCAATTCTAGGTAACAGAGATATGGCAGGGGGTATCACAATCCCCAACCTGCAACTCTACTACAAAGCTACTGTGATAAAAACAGCATGGTACTGGCAAAGAAACAGACCTGAGGACCAGTGGAACAGATTAGAAGATGCAGAAACAACGCCAGACACACTCAGCCATCTCATCTTCGACAAAGGAGCCAAACACCCTCACTGGAGGAAAGATAGCCTCTTTAATAAATGGTGCTGGAAAAAATGGGCTTCAACTTGCCAAAGATTAAAACTAGACCTATATCTCTCACCATTCACTAAACTAAAATCAAAATGCATTAAAGATCTAAATATTAAAATAGAAACTCTGAACCAGTTGGAACAGAGGTTAGGTAGAACCCTTGAAGACATCGGTGTAGGAAAAGATTTTGTGAACAAAACCTCAGTTGCCCGTGAACTAGCACAAACTATCAACAGGTGGGATCTCTTCTTATTAAAATGCTTCTGCACAGCAAGAGAAACCACCAGCAGTGTGAAGAGACAACCCACAATGTGGGGGAAAAAAATCTTCACCTGCTCTTCCTCAGACAAAGGTCTACTATCTCAAATCTATAAAGAATTTTAAAAGATCAGACCTCCCAAATTTAAAGACCCAATCCAAAAATGGGCATCTGAAATGAACAGACATTTCTCAGACAAAGAAGTAGAAATAGCAAATAAATACATGAAAAAATGTTCAACATCACTGGTCATTTGAGAGATGCAAATGAAAACAATGCTGAGATTCCACTTCACTCCAGAAAGAATGGGTGCTATCATGAAATCAGCCAATAACAAATGCTGGTGGGGCTGTGGGGAAAGAGGAACCCTGCTCCACTGCTGGTGGGAGTGTAGACTGGTGCAACCACTGTGGAAATCAGTATGGAGATACCTTAAAACTAGGACTGGAAGTCCCATTTGACCTCACTATTCCACTGCTGGGGATCTTCCCCAAAGAATTAAAAGAATCATACCACAGCGATATATGTGCACCCATGTTCATAGCAGCACAGTTTGTGATAGCTAAAACTTGGAAACAGCCCAAATGCCCATCAACTGGAGACTGGATAAAGAAAATGTGGTTTTTTTATAAAATGGGGTACTACTCAGCCATAAAAAATGAGAAATTAGAGACATTTATAGCTAAGTGGATGCATACTGAGGCGATACTCTTAAGTGAAATAAATAGGACACACGTATAAATACCGAATAGTTTCTCTGGTGTGAGAAACTGAAAGTGTAAATAAGGACTAAAATGTATATTAGGTAATGTGAAATAGGAAGAAAAGGGGCAAAGGGGAAGGAAGTGGGAGGGCTAGGGGAAAGGATAGAAGGGAATGGGATTAATAGGAGAAAATGGAAAAATAGGAACAAAATCTTTGTCAATAGGGAGGAATGGAGGGGTTGAAGGGAGGGTTGGGCAAGCGTGAAAAATAAGAACCAAGAGAGACTATGTAAAGGTGCAAATTTCCAATGATGAATGTCATTATATTGTATACCTAAAATGTACCAATGATTAGAATGAATAATCGATAATGTAAAATAGGAAGAAAAGGTTCAAAGGGGTAGGGGTAGTGGGAGGGGCAGGGGAAAGGAAAGAAGGGAAAGGAAAAATGCTGAGAAATGGAAAAAATGGAAATAAAGTCTTTGTAAATAGGGAAGGGTGGAGGGTGTGAAGGGAGGGCTGGGAATGGGGAAAAAATAAGAACCAAGATGCATTATGTAAAGGTACAATTCCCAATGAGAAATGTAATTGTGTTGTATACCTACAATGTACCAATAAAAGAATTTAATTAAAAAAAACACATATTCTTTATCCAGTCACTAGTTGATGGGCATTTGGTCTGTTTCCAGGATTTAGCTATTATAAACTATCCCACTATAAACATGGGTGCACATATATAGCTGTGGCATGATTCTTTTAATTCTTTTGGGAAGATACCCAGCAGGGCAATAGGTAGGTCAAATAGGATGTCTAGTCCTACTTCTTTGAGGTATCTCCATACTGATTTCCACAGTGGTTGCTACAGTCTACACTCCCAACAACAGTGGAGAAAAGTTCGTTTCTCCCCACATCCCTACCAGCATAAATTATTGGTTGATTTCTTCATAGCAGCCATTCATTCTGGAGTGAAGTGAAATCTCAGTATTGTTTTCATTTGCATCTCTCCAATGACCAGTGATATTGAACATTTTTTCATATATTTCTTTGCTATTTCTACTTCTTTGTCTGAGAAATGTCTGTTCACTTCAGATGCCCATTCTTGGATTGGGTCTTTTTTTCCCTTAAATTCTTTTATTGGTACATTTTAGATATACAATACATTTACATTTATCACTGGGTGCTTGTACCTGTACATGACGTATCTTGGTTCTTATTTTTTTACCCATTTCCTGTCCTCTCTTCACCCCTTGCACCCTTCCCTTTTTGAAAGACTTTGTTTCCATTTTTTCCTTTTCTCATATTTTTTCCTTTCCCTTCTTTCCTTTCCCCTTCCCCTCCCACTTCCCCTACCTGTTTAGACCTTTTCTTCCTATTTCACATTATCAATTATTCATTTTACTCCTTATTTACACTTTCAGTTTCTCACACCAGAGAAACTATTCAATATTTACACATGTGTGTCCTATTTATTTCACTTAAGAGCATGGCCTCAATATGCATCCATTTAGCGACAAATATCTTTAGTTTCTCCTTCTTTATACCTGAGTAGTACTACATTTTACTTTAAAAAACCACATCTTCTTTATCCAGTTTCCAGTTGATGGGCATTTGGGCTGTTTCCAAGCTTTAGCTATTACAAACTGTGCCACTATAAACATGGGTGCACATATATCGCTGTGGTATGATTCTTTTAATTCTTTGGGGAAGATAACCAGCAGGGGAATAGCAGGTTCAAATGGGACCTCTAATCCTAGTTTTTGAGGTCTCTCCATACTGATTTCCACAGTGGTTGCCACAGGCTACACTCCCACCAACAGTGGAGAAGGGTTCCTTTCTCCCCACAAACTGGCCAACATTTGGTATTGGTTGATTTCTTGATAGTAGCTATTGGTTCTGGAATGAGGTGGAATCTCAGTGTTGTTTTCATTAGCATCTCTCGAATGACCAGTGATGTTGAACATTTTTTTATGTTTATTTGCTGCTTTTCCTTCTTTGTCTGAGAAATGTATGTTCATTTCAGAGGCCCACTTTTGAATTAGGTCTTTAATTTTGAGGGGGTCTGATATTTTTATATATTTTTATATATTTTTATATATTCTAGATAGTAGTACTTTGTCTGAGATACAGCTGCTAAAAAAATTTTTCCACATTGCAGGTTGTCTCTTAGCTCTGTTGGTGATTTCTCTTGCAGTGCAGAAGCTTTTTAATTAGATGAGATGCCAGTTGTTGATTGTCTGTGCTAGTTTCAATGCTACTGAAGTTTTGTTCATAAAGTCTTTTCCTATGCCAATATCTTCAAGAGTTCTACCTAACTTATCTTCCAGCAAGTTTAGTGTTTCTGTTTTAATATTTAGATCTTTAATCCACTTGGCTCTTAGTGTGGTACATAGTGATAGATATAGGTCTAGTTTTAATCTTTGGTAGGTTGAAATCTAGTTTTTCCAACACCATTTATTAAAGAGGCTATCTTTCCTCCAGTGAGGGTAGTTAGTTCCATTGTCAAAGATGAGGTGGCTGAGTATGTCTGGAGTTGTTTCTGCATCTTTTAATCTATTCCACTGATCCTTGGGTCTGTTTCTTTGCCAGTACCATGCTTTTTTATCACAGTAGCTTTGTAGTATAGTTCCAAGTTGGGGATTGTAATACCCCCAGCCATGTCTCTGTTACCTGGAATTGCTTTGGCTATTCTAGGTCTCTTCTTGTTCCAAATGAATTTTTGTATTGTTTTCTCTAGTTCTGTGAAATATATTGTTGGAATTTGAATTGGCATTGTATTAAATCTATATAGCAGTTTTGGATGTATGGCCATTTTCACTATACTGGTTCTTCCTACCCAGGAAGAAGGGATGTCTTTCCATTTTCTTATATCTTCCTCGATCTCCTTTTTCAGAGTGCTATAATTTTCAGTGTAGAGGTCTTTTGCTTCCTTTGTTAGATTGATTCCTAGATATTTCATTTTTTTGGATGCTATTGTGAAAGGAATTATTTCCCTAACTTCTCCCTCAGTGAGTCTGTTATTTGTGTACAAGAAGGCTATTGTTTTATGAATGTTGACCTTGTATCCAGCTACTCTACTGAATCTGTCAATTGAGTCGAAAAGCCTTTTGGAAGAGTTTTTTGGGTCTTCTATGTAGAGTATCATATCATCAGCAAATAATGACAGTTTAACTTCTTCCTGTCCTATCTTTATTCCTTTTATTTCTTTCTCTTTTCTAATTACTGTGGCTAATGTTTCCAGAACTATATGGAATAGGAGTGGTGATAGTGGACATCCTTGTCTTGTTCCTGATTTTAGCATGAAGGTTTTCAGTTTTTGATGATTGAGTAAGATGTTGGCTGTTGGTTTTTCATGTATAGCCTTAATCAGGTTGACATAAAGACCTTCTATTCCAATTTTCTGTAGGGTATTTATCATGAATGGGTGTTGGATTTTGTCGAATGCTTTTTCTGCATTTATTCAGATGATCATATGGTTTTTGTCCTTGGCTCTGTTAACTTAGTGTTTTACATTTATTGATTTATGTATGTTGAATCATCCTTGCTCCCTGGGATAAATCCAACTTGGTCAGGGTGTATGATCTTCTTGATGACCCTCTGTATTCTGTTTGCCAGTATCTTGTTGAGGATTTTTGCATCCATGTTCATTAGGGAGATTGGCCTGTAGATCTCTTTTTTAGTTGGGTCTTTCCCTGGTTTTGGAATCAAAGTAACACTTGCTTCCAAGAATGAATTCAGAAGTATTGCTTCCCTTTCAATTTCATTGATAATTTGTTTTTTGGTACCAGGGATCGAACTTGGGACCTTGTTCTTGAAAAGCAGGTGGCTGAACTACTGAGTTAAATCCCTGGCCCCTCTCTGATGAATTTAAAGAGTAATGGTGATAGTTCTTCTCTAAATGTCTTGTAGAATTCAGCAGTGAAGCCATCAGGGCCTGAGCTTTTCTTTGTTGGTAAATTTTTAATTACATTTTCAATTACACTGATTGGAATTGGGGTGTTTAGAATTTTTATACCTTCTTCATTTAACTTTCGCAATTCTTATGTATCTAAGAATCTGTCTATTTCTTCTGTGTTTTCCATTTTATTAGAGTACAAGTTCTCGAAGTAGGTATTGATGATCCTTTGGATTTCTGCTGGACCTGTTGTGACTTCACCTTTTTCATTATTAATTGCATGGGTTTGAGCCTTTTCTTTCCTTTTTTTGATAAGTTTGGCTAAAGGTTTATTGATTTTATTTATTCTTTCAAAAAACCAACTCTGATTCATTTTTTTTGGTATCATTCTCTTAGTCTTCATTGCAATGATTTCTGCTCTGATCTTTATAATTTTCTCCCGTACTAGTTTTGGGTTTGTCATGCTCTTCTTTTTCTAGGAGCTTAAAGTTCAGCATTAGGTTGTTTATTTGAGCTTCCTCTATTTTCGTAATATGGGCATTCACTCCTATGAATTTCCCTCATAGAACTGCTTTCCTTGTGTCCCATAGATTCCTGTATATTGTACAGGCATTATAATTTACTTGTAGAAACTGTCTAATTTCTTCTTTAATTTCCTCTGTGACCCATTGGTTGTTCAGGAGAATGTTATTCAACATCCATGTGTTTATGGGGTTTTGCAGTTTCTTATGCTATTGATCTCAAATTTTATTGCATTATGGTCTGATGATATACAGGGGGTAATTTCAGTTCTTTTGCATTTCCTTAAACATGTTCTATGAGCTAGCATTTGGCCTATTTTGAAGAATGACCCATGTGCAGCTGGAAAGAATGTATATTCTGATTTTGTGGGGTGGAACACTCTGCAGACATCTATTAAGTTGATTTTTTCAAAAGCTAGGTTCAGTTCTATTATTTCATTGTTGATTTTTTGTCCAGATGATCTATTTGTGACAGTGGGGTATTCAGGTCCCCCACTACAACTGTATTAGTGCTTATATGGTTTCTCATGTCCATTAATATTTGTTTTGTATAGTTGGGGGCATTCATATTTGGTGCATACATATTTATGACTGTTATCTCTTCCTCTTGGATTGTTCCCTTCACAAGGATGTAGTGACCATCTTTGTCTCTCTTAATTAGTTTTGGTTTGAAATCTACTTTGTCTGCAAATAAGATTGCTACCCCTGCTTTTTTCTGGGTTCCTGTCACATGGAGAACTGATTTCCAACCTTTTACTTTCAGTCTATGAATTTCTTTTTGAATTAGGTGTGTTTCTTATATACAGCATATTGTTGGATTTTGCTTCTTAATCCATTCTGCCAGTCTTTTTCTTTTGATTGGTGAATTAAAGGCATTAACACTGATGGTTATAATTGATAGATATTGACTCATCCTTGTCATGATGTTTTACTGTTGTTGGCTCTTTTATTTTTTATTTTTCCCCCTTTTACTTTAGTTTCTTGCCTTGCCTGATGCCTTTGCTCTTTTGGGCCTCATGGACTTGTGACCTTCATTGTCTTTTCCTAGGATACTGTTTAGAATTGCTTGGAGTGCTGGTTTGGTGTTCATGAAATTTCTCAGGTGTTCTTTGTTGTGGAAGTATCTAATTTCCCCATTGATTTTGAAAGATAATTTTTCAGGATGCAACAGTCTATGTTGGAAGTTATTTTCTTTTAGGGCTTGAAATACTTCAGTCCAGGCTCTCCTTAACTTGAGAGTTTGTGTTGAGAAGTCTGCTATGATTCTGATGGGCTTCCTTTGTATGTGATTTGTTTCTTTTCTCTAACTGCTTGTAGGATTTTGTTCTTCTGTTGCATTTCTGGGATCTTGACTATTATATGTCTAGGTCTAGCTTTTTTTGATCATGGCTAGTTGGAGTTCTATATGCCTCACTTATCTGTATGTCCAATTCTCCACCTCTGTCTGGGAAGTTTTCCACTATTACCTCTGTGAACTCTTTTTTCTTATGTCATTTGTACTTTTTCATCTTGCTTTTTCATGGACTCTTATCAGTCTTATATTATTCTTCTTTGCATCATCTAGCAGCTGCTGGATTGATTTCTTGTGATCCCTTACTATTTTTAACAAATCTCTGTTTTCATGGTCACTAACCACAATCCTGTCTTCTATATCTGATATTCTATCTTCACATTCACTCAATCTACTGTAAATACTTTCAGTGGAGTTTTTAATCTCCTGAATATCTGTTTGAATCTGTTTCATGGATTCCATTTCTTCCCTATGTTGGGCGATCATGGTTTCCATTTCTTTCTTATGCTGGGCATTCATGGCTTCCAGCACGATTCTAAGCTCATCTATTTTTATCTGTTGTATGAGGTTGGTGGTTACTTTTTATAGATGGCTTTTATCAGGTTGAGATAAATACTATCTATTCCAATTTTCTGTAGGGTTTTATCATGAATGTGTTTTGGATTTTATCAAACACTTTTTCTGCATCTATGGAGATGATCATATGGTTTTTGCCCCTTTCTCTGTTAATATAGTGTATTACATTTATTGATTTGCATATGTTGAACCATCCTTGCATGTCTGGGATTTATACTACTTGGTCAGCATGTATGATTTTCTTGATGATCTTCAGCGTTCTGTTTGCCAGTATCTTATTGATGATTTTAGCATCTATGTTCAATAGGTAAATTGACCTATGGTTCTCTTTTTTGGTTGGGTCTTTCTCTGCTTTGGGGATCAAAGTGATGCTTGTTTACAGGAATGAATTTGGGAGTATTGCTACCATTTCAATGTCATTGAATAGTTTAAACAGTAATGGTAATAGCTCTTCTCTAAATGTCCTGTAGAATTCAGCAGTGAAGCCATCAGGTAAGTTGGTAAGTTTTTAATTATGTTTTCAATTTCATTGATTCATATTGTGTTGTTTAGAATTTTTAGATCTTCTTCATTCAACTTTGGTAATACATATATATCTAAAAACCTCTCTATTTCTTCCATGTCTTCCATCTTATTAGAGTACAGGTTCTCAAAGTAGGTATTGATGATCCTCTGAATTTCTGCTGGGTCTGTTGTAATTTCACCTTTTTCATTCCTAATTGCATGGATTTGGGCCTTTTCTTTCCTTTTTTTGATAAGGTTGGCTAAGGGTTTGTCAAGTTTGTTTATTCTTTCAAAGAACCAACTCTGCTTCATTGAGTTTTTGTATCATTCTCTTAGTCTCCATTGCATTGATTTATGCTCTGATCTTTATAATTTCCTCCCTTGTATGAGCTTTAGGTTTGTCTTGCTTTTCTTTTTGTAGAAGCTTGAGGTCCCTCATTAGATTGTTTATTTGAGCCCACTCTGTTTTCCTACTATGGATATTCTTTGCTATGAATTTCCCTTGTAAGACTGCTTTTATTGTGTCCCATAAATTCTGGTATGTTGTATTGGCTTTGTTGTTTAGTTGTAGAAATGGTCTAATTTCTTCTTTAATTTCCTGTGACCCATTTGTTGTTCAGGAGAGTGTTATTCAATTTCCATGTATTTATGAAGTTCTTGTGATTTCTTTTGCTACTGATCTCCAATTTCATTGTTTTATGATCTGATAATATACAGGGGTTAACTTCAATTCTGTTGCATTTAATTAAACATGTTCTATGAGCTTGTATGTGGTCTATTTTAAAGAAACTCCCATGTGCAACTGAAAAGAATGTGTATTCTGATTTTGTGGGGTGAAACACTCTAAACACCTGTTAAGTCCATTTGTTCAAGAGTTTGGTTGAGTTCTAGTATTTTTTTGCTTATTTTTTGTCTAGTTGATCTGTTTATTTGTGACAATGGGGTATTGAGGCCCCCCACTACTATTGTATTAGCGCTTATTTGATTTTTCATGTCCATTGATATTTGTTTTATATAGTTGGGTGCACTAGTATTTGGTGCATATATATTTATGATTGTCATCTCTTCCTCTTGGAGTGTTCCCTTTACAAGGATGTAGTGATCTTCTTTGTCTCTCTTAATTAGTTTTGGTTTTAAATCCACTTAGTCTGCAAAGAAAATAGCTATCTTTGCTTTTGGTGGGGGGGGGGGTTCCTGCCACATGGAGTATTTGACTTTTAGTCTATGAATTTCTTTTTGAATTATGTGTTTCTTATATGCAGCATATTGTTGGATCTTGCTTCTTGATCCATTCTGCCAGTCTATTTCTTTTGATTGGTAAATTGAAACTATTAACATTGATAGTTATAACTGAAATACATTGACTTATCCTTGTCATGATCTTTTCCTGATGTTGGATTCTCCTCTCTTTGCATTTAATTTCTTGCTTTGCCTGAAAGATTCACTCTGTTGTGTTTCATGGAATTGTGACCCTCATTGTCTTTTCCTAGGATATTGTTTAGAATTTTTTGGAGTTCTGGTTTGGTGTTCATGAAGTTCCTAAGTTGGTCTTTGTCATGAAAGTATCTTATTTTTCCATCAATTTTGAAAGATAGTTTTGCAGGGTACATCAATCTGGCTTGGAAGTTGTTTTCTTTTAGGGTTTGAAATACTTCACTACAGGTTCTTCTTGACTTGAGGATTTGTGTTGAGAAGTCTGCTATGATTCTGATGGGCTTTCCTTTGTGTGTGATATCTTTCTTTTCTCTAATTCTTTTGAATAATTTGTTTTTCTGTTGGGTTTCTGGAATCTTGACTATTATATGCCTAGGTGTAAACTTTTTTATCATAGCTATTTGGAGTCATACATTCCTCACTTATCTGTATGTCAAATTCTTTGCTCTTGCTTGGGAAATTTTCTGCCATTACTTCTGTGAATAGTTATTTTATGCTGTTTGCACGATCTCTTCCTTTTTCACTGACTCCAATCAGTCTTATATTATTCTTTGCATCATCTAGCAGCTGCTGGATTAATTTCTTGTAGTCCTTTTCTATTTTTAAGAAATCTTTGTTTTCCTTGTCACTAACTGCAATCCTCTCTTTTATATCTGATATTCTGTTCTCACATTAGCTCATTCTGCTGCATATACATTCAATGGAGTATTTAATCTCCTAGATGTCTGTTTGAATTTGTTTTATGGATTCCATTTCTTTCCTATGCTGGAAGTTCATTGATTCCATAATGTTCCTGAGCGTTACTATTTTTTTTATCTTTGACTGCTCTAGAGTTATTAATCATGTCTTTCATTACAGTCGCCATCTCTGTTTTTATTTCTGATTTCATTTTTTCAAAATCTTCTTTCCTTGCCAGTTCAGGGAATCCAGGAGGTTGAGTTTCAGATTGTTCCATCTCTCCCCCGGGATTTCCCTTTGGTGATCTGGGAGTCTGAGTTTGAGTTTTGTTTAGGTGACTTCTCATTTCTATTTTTTTGTTATTGTTGAAGTTTTTGGTTTAACTCCTGAGTTGCTCCTTATAAATTGCTTATTGAAAATATCTTTATTGCTAGTATTTAGAGCCCTTAGGGAATGGCTACTTCTTGGATTGTCTTCCAGGTATAGTTGGCCTTTGGGTTTTGATTCTGTAATGGCAGTCTTGGTATACAAGGAAGGACAACTGACTAGAGTAATCCCATCATCTTGGCCAAAGTAATGCAATCAACATCAACATAGCATCAAATAGCTTAGAAAATGAGAAATTGTGGTAGCTATTATTCTGATACCTTTAATCACATGAACTAGACTTGTGGTTATATATTGAAATCAAGGACAACCAGAAATATGGGTACAGTAAATAACCCCTTCAATATTGTCTCTTTACCCTCTAAGAAGAAGACTTAGAAGGAATGGGGGGACAGAGATATAGAAGGAGAAGGAGAAGGAAAGGTTAGAAATAGGGCTAGAGAACACAGGACAATCACACAAACTTTGGGAAAAGAGGAGGACAGGAGAAAAAGAGAGAAGGAAGGAACAAAAACAAGAACAGAAGAGGCCAGGGATTTAGCTCAGTGTTTCCACCACCTGTCTTGCAAGCACAAGGTCCTGAGCTCAATCCCTGGTTAAAAAAAACAAGAACAGAAGAAACTAATAGCAGCAGAAAAACTAGAATCTATATTCACACTCCTATAAAAATTAGAACAATCAAGAAAAAAAAACAGAATAGGAGAAAAACAGGAACAAGAAAGGAGAGAAATGAATAAGAAAAGGGAAGTAAGAGAAAAAGAAAAAAAGGAAAGAAGAAAAAATGAAAAAAAAGGAAAGTCCCCTTCAAGGCATGTCTCTGCTATTGCTGTTATAAAACATGGGCAGCAGCATATAGAACCAAGTCAATTAATCTCAGCAAGCCAGCCATAGTCCACTGAGATTCAGGCTGGTTTCTGGCTCTGAGGCTGAAATTGATCTCCCTGACCTCCTACAAGTGAGAACTCTACACATTTCTACTGCAGGTTTGAGCTGCCCTTCCCCTGTAGCAAGTCTAGGTTCAGTAGGAGGTGGTCCTACAGAACGGCTGTACTCACCAACTGTCTAACTCACCAACTGCTGTAGTCTGCTCTGTCTTCGCTCACCCAGTGGTCTTCAATTTTCAACAGCAAGCCTTGGAGAGGCCTTCTCTCTGCTGCTCACCACTGAACCATCTTCCTGTGGTCCTAGGACTGGCCTCTCTGGCCCAGGTGTCTCTGCTGCATGGATCCGAATGCCTGAGCAGCGGCCCAGGATGCCCTTGGGGGAGAGGGGCAACACTTCTCTTGTGGTCTGAAATGCAATTTTTGACATTTATTCACAATGAATTAAAGTGAAAATCAATGTATTACTTGAGTTATTGAAATTTATTTTTGTGATGAACTTTTAAATAAATAAAACACATTTTCCTTCATGTTTACCACAAATAAATGTTGTTCAAAGGTGAGGCTTTATTTAGTATTACTGCTATGAATTGTTTTTCTATAGCAATTGCCTGTGATGAAAGGTATTACATTTGTTTTTCAAACATTTAAGAACCATTTCTTAAATATTATTAGGCTAGAGATCTACATAGGACTCAGTTCTTCCCAACTCTGGGCCAGTACGGTATGCCTCACTATACTTTGATAAATTTTCATAAGTTATGATAAGATGAGATCAATATTAAAAAAATAAATCCAAGCTTAGTTTTAGCTGGTCCACTATGGTAGAGTTGGTAAATGATAGATAATAATATCACACAGCAGGGCTACATGATCAAGACTGTAATTGCTACACTTAAAATGAATGAAACTGATGGGAGACATTTTAAGTGGTCCAGATATTACAACTCTCAGGTACTGAAAAGAAAACTGCTAAAAAGGTAATATAAAAATCTAAGAACATTATTATTTTAATAGTGAGTGGAAGAAAATTATGTACATGAACTTTTTAGTCCTAATCTCTCTGTTGGATGATACCTCAGACTGGGAGCCAGGGGCCCAAGTTTTTACTTCCATCTATGCCCAAACTTCACATTTTCTCTGCTTCTATATCCATATTTGAACTAAACAATCCATCAATGTTAATAGAATATTGCTATGAACTTGAATTTAGCAATGTTTGGAGAGGTCCCAGAAGACAAGCAATCTATAAGGGGCTGGTTTCATGGACATGAGCCTGTGAAGTTCCACATCCATGCTTAGAAGGGCCTGCACTTGATTTAATGTTCCACTGTCATCATCTTGAAATCCTTATTAATTTTGTGTTTACTTGCTTGTTGGTTTGAGACACAGTCTCATTACGTACTTCAGGCTGGCTCTGAACTCACTATGTTGCCCAGGCTGGCCTCGAACTCTTGGCTATTCTTCTGCCCCAGCATCTGGAGTGCTGAGATGATAGGAGTGTGCCATGACACCCAGGTATCCTTAATAATTTTTAATAAGGGCCCCACATTGTTTTTACTCTGGACCCAACAAATTATGTGACTGTCACATCTAGCTCCTCAAATACCAAATCTGATGTGAGGATTCTGAGTTAATCTTTGTATATAGTTAGTCACTTAGGCACATATTTGACTAAAATTTATCTTGAAACACTTTAGTTAAAAAATTACAGGGGCCAAGTGTGGTGGTACACACCTGTAATTCCAGCACTCAGGAGGCTCAGGCAGGAGGATCGCCATGAGTATGAGGCCACCTTGGGCTAAACAGTGAGTTCAAGGTCAGGCTGAACTACATAGCAAGACCTTGTCTCAAAAATATAAGAAATTACAGGAGAAGTTTTCTGATACAAATTCTAGGAACTTCTGTCAAGGCAAATATGTTGCAAAGAGAATTCATTCCTATTCCAGGTAAAATAGATTATAGAAAAAACTCAATAAAGTTTTGTTTCTGTATTATCAGCCATTTTTGTAATAGAACCACATATTTAGATTTGATATTGTTTGAGTTTTCATTTTAATCTTTGTTCAGTTCTTGCTCCTAAAGCTTTTATATATTCATTTAAGTAGTTAATAAGTATATAATGAGTGCCTACTATGTTCCAGGCATTGTGTTAACCCTAGATATAAAATTAAAAAAACAAACAGAAATAAAATAGAAAAATGAAACAACAGAAAAGAAAACACAATTTTCTTCTCTCATGAAAATAAAATTGCTAAAATGGTCAATTTCGATCTTCCCCTTTATAGCCTTTATAATTTTGTTACATTTTCCCCCACAGCATTGATTTTCAATCTATGAACATAGAAGAACACTATGCTATATACTAGCTTTATCACTAACAATATAGGTGATTGTACTTTTTAAATATCAAGTTTTGTTAAGTAATAATGAGAGAAAGTTGGCCTTAAAAAAATGGATGGGACTGTGTGAAAGATATACAGTAAAGGGTTGGCATTACTCGCAGCCCTAACCACGTCACCTTTCCTCCCTGCATATTATACAGCATGTGCTATCATAGTCTGTCTCAGAGCTGGCTTCCATCCCAATCAGTCCCTGAAGCCAGCAGGGGCCAGGGCAGCAGTGCCTTTTATAAGTGGGCTAAAAGCATTTGGCTTGCATCTCAAACACTGAGTCTTTCTGCAAGATGGCAAATACATAACCCAAGTGCTCTGGAGCGGAGCTGATTTTAAAAGCTTTGGAGCAACTGAATCTTCTCTTAATCGTGCTCCAAACGAAAACCAGTTGGCCCCCTGCAGTCTTTCTTCATCCTCAGCAGTGCAACTGGGGCTCCTTGCTTCTGGAAAAGTATCGCTCTCGCACATTCATCATAAAACAAAGCAGCAGATGCCTAATACCTATTTCCATACCAGCTCCCAGGCTGAGAAAATGACAACTGGTTGAAATTAAGCTGAACCTGAAAGCATCCCAGGGTTCATTTTCACTTGAGGTTGCAGAATCAATAAGTGCCATTTTTCTGAGCTTGGCAAAGGGAAGCAATGTAAGGGTATCAAATGGCACTCACATATTTGGACATGAATGAAGGGTTGAGTTGGTCATATCCCCTGACAGCTCAGCAGGAGCAAATTTAGTCCCAGCAAGGCATATGGAGGTTTTTATTCCTCCCAACAGTGAGAATGTGTTATTTTATGTGCTCAGACTATCACCTCCTCCCTTGATTTTTTTTTCTTTAGGAAACATCTCTTTCTGTGGGCACCACCAATGTAGTGTCCCAGAATCCCACCCCAGAGTTGGACACATGACCAGTAGGAGCCAGAATCTTCCTCTGGGCTTTCTCAGGAGATATTTCCTCTCTGGTCACTAGACCATAACAACCTAAGAGCTTAGGTTCTTGGAGTCCGTCAGCTGAAGAAGATGTGGCTAGAAAGCAGAGAGAAGCAGAAACGGGAGACAATAATGGGACCCTTATGTGCCAGTTCCTCAACTTGATTGCTCAGAGGGCAATTCCTCTGCTGCACTTGTCATCTCAAGACATGAGATGAAGCATGTCTCTATTGTGCTGTTCACTGTTTACATTTTTACCAGCTGGAATTCTGACCCTTCCTAGAAGGGTCCTGGCCAATTCACCCCCTATTCTGAAGGCTGCATGGACAGCAGGCAAGTTCAGGTAGAAGTCAAGGCAATGAGAGAGCCAGATCCCTAAACTCAAGGAAGCCCATCTCCGGCCAGTTAATTTCCATAAATTCTGTCAGATTTATGGGAGCAATTGATTAGAACCTAATGTTCTTTTCTGTGCAGAGTGTCTGTGTCAGTCATGGTCTATGTGCTGCCATTTGGGCAGGAGAGGATGAGGGGTGAAGGGAGAGGAAGCAAGGCAGAGCTAAGGGCCTGTCAAAAGCCAGGACTTTACTTGCCATACAGCTAACAAAATGGAAGGATCCTTAGGTCCATGCACTTTTATTTACATCCCTAGTTTTTTCCCTTCTCTCTAAATCAGTAACATCTATCCGAAAGTAGAAACCAAATTAAACCAATGTCATTCTACATTTCCATGGAAGAGAGTTCCCTTGGAAACTTCAACCTACATAAGTTCATAGGCATTTTAATTCAATAAACCAAAGTGAAAGAGATGAAAATAGAAGACTGTTAATCTATGGAAACAAATTGAAGACTGAGTTAAAAAAAATCAAGGGTGGGAGGCTTCTAATAAATCCCAGTAAGAACAGAAGGAAAAGGCAAAGATTAAAACAATAAAACAAAGAATGCCCAGAATAAGAAAAAGATTTTGGTATCCCTTGTGTATACAATCAAACACGTAGAAGAGAAAATCATTCAAAGATTACTAGAAGGAACATTTTCTTACAAATGAAGAAAAGCCTGATTCTGTTAGTTAGAAAATATAAGCCATACTGTGGACATACCAGGTTTGTCTGTCTGATAGCCATTTCCCTTGATCTTCTAATAGCAACAGGTTTTCATTTAGATGTCCACTCTTCTCTACATGATTTCTATGCCTTGGACATGTTTTAGACTATGCCCAGTGCCAAGTGTAGGTCTTCATTGGTTTAAGTCAGGGAGAAGTTGGCTATCAGATCAATTATGCCTCAGAAAAGAATCTGTCTTTTGTATCTATAACTATTATATTCACTGTGGGTGCCCTACAGTTTTACAACGTGTTGAGATATTTATTTCTTTATAATTCGCTAGGACTTGGTATATGCAGCTGTTCACTAGAGTCAGCTCAAATCAACTCACAAGAACCAATCTTGCACACGACTCCCAGTTTCACTTTCAGTTCAAGTCACACTAGCAGCCTGAAATGATCTGTAATGACATTTACTCCACAAAAATTAGCCAACACTGCAAATTAGGACTAATTGGGGGGGGGGGGCTGTTTGTTAAATGTTTACCAGCCTACCACTAAGTACATAGTTCCTTAAATTAAAAGCTAAGTTTTTTAAAGTCAATTTTGGAAAATTCTAAGCCATTATATCTTCAAGAATTGTCCCTTCTCTATTTTCTCTTCTTATCCTGTTTTCTCTTAAACTCTTTTTTTAGTTTTTTATCTCTCTATCTCTCTGAGCATTTTAGGTAATTTCACCTTTGTCATCTAATTCACTAGTTCTTTCTTCAGCTATGTATAATCTGACATTTAACTCATCCAGGAAAGTATCAATGGAATGCCTTTATTTCTAGAAGCTCTATTTGTTCTTCAAACTTATCCCTTCCCAGTGTCCCATTCTTAAGAGTCCCATTATTTTATCATTTTAACCACTTGAAGCATAGTAATTTCATAGTCTTTCCCAGATTGTTCTATCACCTCAAGTTTATAAGAATGTTTCTATTCTGATTTATAGAATCTCCTGACTGTCTCTCGTGATGGATTAGTTCCTCATAGAATTTATAAGTTTTAATTGTCCTCCTCCTTTCTCCCCATACCCTAAGATATCTGCACACCTGGTATAAAAGGCCTACAACAGAATCATTCCACTTTTGTGTTCTTCTGAAATTAGTTTTGAAGTTGGTTTCTCAACTTGGACATTCCAGCCTTAAACCAGTAATGTACATTTCAACATCACATCAACCTTGATAGCCAGGAGTTTTAATTTCTCTTGTGTTTTTCATCCAGAAATCCAAAAAAGTAACAAATTTTCTAGTCACACTATCTGAACCAGTGGGTAGGTTTTTACTAGACTCCTTTTACCAGTGGAGTAGCTTTTTCTTTCAAAAGTCCCAGTTTTAAGTAGAGATCTCTGTTCTAGCTTCCTGCCTTAATAATACTTAGTGCCATACGTCCCATTTTTACAGGAACATTAAATCCTCAGCCTCTAATCCCCTTATGCAGCCTAATGTCCTTCAAAACCTGCTCACCATTTGCTCATAAGTTTACTGCTCAAACAGAAAGCTGCCTTTATCTCTGGGAGGCCATCATGTCAGAAATTACCTTTTTAAAATTAATTTATATATTTAAATTTTATTTTTACTGATTATATTTAGCATGTCTATCTTTTCATAACAGAAGGATTTAAGGTGAATGGAGGTTAGGTTAATTCACTTGACCTGTCACCAGAACCAGAGCACAATGCTATTTTTATAAAAAGTATGTCTCTCTTTTAATCTATTTAGTTATGTGCATAAAGAAAAGTCTAGGCTTAATGGTTTTGATTATATTTCTAGGGACTTTAATGAATGGTTTGTATGTTTGCTTGTGTGTCTGTTTAACTTGCTTATATTGGTGTAAATTGTTTGACTATTTCAATAGTTACCTGTCTCATTTTAACTGATAAAAAAGTAGTTGTAGATAAATATTCGTTTCTTCCTACATCTGTTGGATTAAAAACCCAATCTTCTTAGCATACTAACCAAAGATGCTCATAATTTGACTTAACAAACCTGTCTAGGTCCATTTCTCAATAGTTCCCTGTATTCCTACTCTCTGGGTCACAAGACACCCCAATATTTCCCACACATCCTTCTCATTGCCACATTCTCGTGATTATTAAGGGTCCTCCTTTGGTCCAAATTTTCTCAGCATGTCCTCACCTTCCCAGCAACTCCCAGAATTACTCATTCTCCAAGGCTTCATTCTTAAAAACCTCTTCATAACCCTTTATTTCTTCTTCTCATCTTCCCCAGTCCTTAACATGAAACACTTCCCATATTAGATCACATTTATTTATCTGTCTGTTTCTTTTGAGAAGGGCAAAGACCATGTCTACTATTTTTTATGCCTCATTTGCCCAATAAATGAGCTCATGAATAAATAAATGAGATGAATGTTCACCTCTTGCTGAGTTAAAAGCAGATTTCTCAAGGTTTTCATACAAGACTGTGGGTGGGATGGAGGTTCATTTCAGAGGCCATATAATTATTTGTTTATTCCTGTCCATAGCGGTAAACGGGGTTGTTTTGGTACCCTGGAAAACTATTGAGAATTTCTTAGGAAAAAATGGCCAGCAGTATTATGAAGTGCCTTTTACATAAATTGTCTTTAGTTATCAAAGCACATTTACAATGAGCATTTCACTTGATCCATTGAGGAGATGAGTTAAAGAATCATATGCCTAGGGGGAAACAACCAATGTTTAGTGTTGAAGAATTGCCCAGACTTGTAGGGAAACAACTTTGACCTAGGTCTTCTGTTTCTCTGTCCAGTGATCTGTGCTCTTGACTCTTATACTATCAGACTCAACAACTCTACAAGAACCCTGTTCCCCACTGTGGTAGTAATTATAATGATGTCATGATAGTTTAAGGGAGCAAGGCTCAGACCTACAATGTAACAACACCAGTTTTCCCCTGACTCAATGGATGCCTTCATGTCACCTCTTTGTCATCCATGTGTAGCTTCAGTTTCTTCATCTCCAAAATGAAAAGGCAGTAACTACTAAGTACTTACTCTTGATGTTTCATGAGCCTGCCTTTGTTAAGAATTTGCTGAAGAAACCAAACCCAGTTCAAGTGCTCGACTTCTTTCTTAGCCACCTTGTTTAGACATTCACCAAGGCTCAGCACCAGTGCCTGGAGTCCAGCCATTATAGGAATCTTAAAGCCACATTCACATTGAAGTCTTTTTACCATGATTGTTTCTAACCTTGGACTCTCCTATCTGTTTAGAGGCCAAAGGGGACAGTTGTAAAACTGGGAACATCTAGACTTAACCAAAAATTGCAACAGAAATTTAAGACAGCCTACAAAAAATAAAACTACTTACCCAGCACAGTAGGCAAAATTAACACAGACATGTCTCACCTGTTTTCCATTTCCTTTGTCTCCTTATGCACCAACAATTCTTTTGTTGAAACTTTATTAGTTCATTACTCAGCATTTTTTTAACAAAAGCAAGAAGATCTACTCTAATTATCCAAATGAAATATGGGCAATTTTACTGAGTGTTTTTCTCATCTTGTCTCACTTTCATCACACTTCAACACCTTGTAGTTTACTATAAGGAGTAGAATGTAAGTACAGCATATTTTCTTAAGGAACCACACCAGGGAGTTAATCTTACATGATAGTCAGAAAGCTACCTTCTGAATGAAGTAGAGAAACTAATGTATATTACTTAACATTTCTTGCAATGCTTCCATCAATAGAAAATAAATGCATTCAATCACAATGCAGCTAACATGTAAAAGGCAAAACAAGAAAATACAATCCATAGCATTTATTTGCAATCTTCATGGCGGGGGGGGGGGGGGCGATGACAGAGTTGGAGCTGATTGGCATCAGTTCTGCATAATTATTTTATAATTTTATCTTAGATGGAAAATATAATGTAGCACTTTCTTCTAATAAAGAAAATAAACATGTACCTGCTATCAGAGCATAGAGTGAGAACAGAGCTCAGTGCTGCCGTAGTGAAAGTTCAGAAAGCTAACAAATAAAAAACTCACCAGGACTGACTAGTTGAAGTTGACCTATAAATATGGCACAGAGCCGAAGAAGGAAAGTTGAGTAAAACTGCTGTTTGTTTTACTTTTCTGGTGAAATGACCATTTGTTTCCAAATAGTCCCAAAGCTCATGTCTTTAATGGCCATTACTCCACTGTACTGGCATGCTCCTGAGGGGTTTGCTTATTCCCTAATTATCAAAAAGGCTGCTGGAATTTATTAAGAAATTATATGTAATATCCCAACCACCTTCACAATCAAGTCTGGAAGTATCCTTAACTCTTCCCTTAATGGTAGACCCCTTTGTTTTGCTTTAAAACAGAGCAGAATTTGTCAATACTGGAACCACCTGAGTCGAAGATGAGCCAGTCAGCTATTTTCTAGTAATTGGTGTTCCTGTAATTTATTTTTAAAGTATTTCAAATGGGCACACAAGGTCAAAACAAACCAGTTTAATTAATAAAATATACTAGCTATGCACAGTTTATTTAATAACTAGCATGATGGAAATATAATTCACTTAGATGAGATAGGAAAATTAGACCCTCGATTTTTAATTATTATGGAAAGTGGTGTACATAAGAAGTAAGTGAAGTCATTTAATATTCAGAGGTTCTCAGTTTTTTTCACTGTTATTTTAACTACTTACTAACCAAAGTCAAATTCTATAGCAGCAAGGATTATCACAGCAAATGTTTCATTTTGGTAAAAATATTTCTCAGCATTGTTGGAAACCCAACAAAATTCAATGTCAAATTTCATTACAACTTGAGTTCAAATGACCTCTCAAGTTGGTTATAATAAACTCTGACCTCATTGTATCCCATTTTCTTCTTGAAAGTCATTTTTCTTACACAATTTTATCAATCATCTATTGAACTTTAATATAACTCAGACATTTCACTAACTACTTTCCATATATCACTTCATTGAATTATTGCAAGAATCCTTTGAATAGAAAACAGTACTAACCCAAGTATATTAGGATATGTTCAGATGGCTCTGAGACTTGGGGAAATTAAACATTTTATCCTCACTCACAAGCTGGTAATCAATGGGTTACCATTTGCTCCAAGAAGGTCTGACTCCAAAGCCTATGCTTTTTACAAATACACTACCCAACCCTTCAAACACAGAGAGGGGGGAGGGTTTTCCTTTACCCTGAATTCTTGGAGCAGTTATAATTTTAATATTATTTAAAATTATAATCCATATTTTATTTACATAATAAGTTTTCTTTCCTATATCATAATCAGCTTCATTAATGCACAAGTAAGAAGCACAACAATGCTTGAATAGATACACAGCATATATGCTGCAATACTCTGTATCTATACCTATATTATCTATCTATATGTATCTATATACACACATAGAGGAAGACAGTGGGAAGAAGTAAGATAGACAAAGAAAGAAAGATTGCACATACTGACCTAATCCAACAAGATGATATTAAACAAAGATAAATACAAGTTCCTACATCTATGTCACGCACTCTAATACATCTAATGCCCTCAGCACGTAGCACAGTGCCTTGCATACAACAAATGCTTAATAAATGTGGAAGAACTGGAGGAGAAAGTGAACAAGTAGTAAGTGACACTAATAGGTAATTGTAGATAGGGGAGACAAGGTAACACAGTTATAAAAAAGTCCAACAGGACTAAGTAGTGCCCACCAATAGGTGTATATAGACCATATTCACAGAAGCCTCTATCTAGGGCATAAACATGTTAGTCTTGGCCACTTTTCCTGCCTAATAGTGTGAAGACATAGACAGGGAGCATCTCACATAAGGATACAGGTGGCAAGCAGAGAATTAGAGTAATCTCACCATGAGGCTTAGAGAAATGTAAGGTTTTCAAACATTTCAGGGATTTCTGGAGAAAGGAACTAGGCTGGCATGTGTGTTCAGAAGACAATGGACTAGGAAAAACCAAAGAAAGCCATAAAGAGATATTTTGGGTCCAAAGTTAGGAATAACAGGCACTCTCCACCTTTCTAGTGCTTGTTTCCACCTTCTTCTTCACCATCTTCCACTCCAGTGCATCTTTCAAGATCCAGAAAAAAATTCAGTTCCATTGTGAAACAAGACTTCTAGGAACTCAGACGAATATGCCCTCATGATATCCCCAAATGGCAGCACTGTCTTGGCTTCATTCAGTGCCCTGGTGAGAGATAAGAATCCAAAGATAAATAAGATTAAGTTTTC